>NC_057808.1:346478442-346785775 GCF_018294505.1 Triticum aestivum | reverse complement strand
GCGCGGGGACGGTGACATGTGGCGGCGCGGGAGTGGCTGCGGTGGGCGGCGCGGTTGTCCGGCGGCCGCTGGACGCGTCCGCCCGCGGAGAGGGGATTTTTAGGGTTTTCGGAGACTGCGAATGTATCTCGGGATGCCCACATATTTATAGGTAGAGGGAGCTAGGAGGCTCCAAATGAGGTGCGGTTTTCGCCCACACGATCGTGATCGAACGACCTAGAGTATGGAAGAGAGTTTAGTGGGTTTTGGGCTGGTTTTAGAGGGGGGTTTTGCTGGACACTCAAATGGACATTGCGGATGCCCGGTTAACCGTTGGAGTACCAAACGACCTCCAAATGGAACGAAACTTGACCGGTGGTCCCCGCGTGGTATATTGAGGCCACTTGACAAGCCTCGGTCCATTCCGAGAAAGTTTGACACCCGCACACGAAAGAAGACGAAAGGGGTGCACCGCAGGAGATAGGAGCGCCGGATTGCAAAACGGACAACGGGGAAAATGCTCGGATGCAAGAGACGAACACGTATGCAAATGCAATGCACATGATGACATGATATGAAAATGCATGACATGACAAAATTCAAAACGAAAGACAAAACCCGACAACGGAGGGAAAAACATAACACATAGCCGGAAATGGCAAGAGTCAGAGTTACAAATATGGCAAGTTACATGCGGGGTGTTACAACACTCCACCACTACGAGAGGATCTCGTCCCGAGATCTAGGACTGAAAGAACTCTGGATATTCGGAACGGAGATGGTCCTCGCGTTCCCAGGTGGCTTCCCGGTCGGAATGGTGCGACCACTTCACTTTCAGGAATTTGATTGACTTGTTGCGAGTCTTGCGCTCAGTTTCTTCAAGAATAGCAACGGGGTGCTCATGATAAGACAAATCTTCTTGGAGGTCAATCTCTTCGAAGTTGATAGTGCGCTCAGGCGTCTTGAAGCATTTGCGGAGCTGTGACACGTGGAACACATCGTGCACGTTCGCGAAGTTGGAAGGAAGCTCAAGTTGATAGGCGAGGTCGCCTCTTTTGCCAATGATCTTGAAAGGACCCACGTATCTAGGGGCAAGCTTCCCTTTGATACCGAAGCGACGAGTGCCTTTCATTGGAGAGACGCGGAGGTAGACATGGTCTCCGATCTCGAAAGCCAAATCACGATGCTTACTATCATAGTAACTCTTCTGGCGCGATTGCGCGGCTTTGAGGTTATCACGGATGACTTTACGCATTTCTTCAGCTTCAGAGATTAAGTCATTGCCAAGAAGTTGACGTTCACCAGTCTCTGACCAATTGAGAGGAGTACAGCACTTTCTTCCATAGAGAATCTCGAATGGGGCCTTGCCCGAACTCGCTTGGAAGCTGTTGTTGTAGGAGAATTCAGCATATGGAAGACAATCTTCCCATTTCATGCCAAAGGAAATGACACAAGCCCTAAGCATATCTTCAAGAATTTGATTGACTCACTCGACTTGGCCACTAGTTTGAGGATGGAAAGCTTTGTTGAAGCGAATGTTTGTGCCCATGGCCTTCTGGAAGGAGACCCAGAACTTAGAGGTGAAGATGCTTCCACGATCTGAAGAAATCAATTGTGGAATGCCGTGCAAAGAGACAATTCTGGAGGTGTATAGCTCTGCCAGCTGAGCTGCTGTGATGGATTCTTTGATTGGAAGGAAATGAGCCACTTTAGAGAGCTTGTCGATGACAACGAAGATAGCATCATTTCCACGCTTGGACTTGGGAAATCCAGTCACGAAGTCCATTACGATATGATCAAACTTCCACTCCGGGATAGCAAGAGGTTGGAGGAGACCAGCTGGTCGTTGGTGTTCTGCTTTCACTCTTCGACAGACATCACATTCATTCACGAATTGAGCAATTTCTCGCTTCATTCGAGTCCACCAATACGACTGTTTGAGGTCATGATACATCTTCGTACTTCCAGGATGAATGGAAAGAAGAGAATTGTGCGTCTCGTTCATTATGACTTTCCTTAGATCACCTTTAGGAACCACAATCCGGTCCTCGAAGAATAAAGTGTCTCTGTCATCAATGCGATAGCACTTGTATTTGGAAAGGCCCTTATCGATACCGTGTTTCACCTTCTTCACCGTGGCATCAAGGAGTTGTGCCTCACGAATTTGATCTTCCAAAGTAGGAGAGACTATGAGGTTGGCAAGAAAGCCTTGAGGAACAACTTGAAGATTCAGCTTGCGGAAAGCTTCACAAAGATCCGGTTGGAAAGGCTTGAGAATTAAGCTGTTGCAATAAGCCTTCCTGCTTAAAGCATCTGCAATGACATTTGCTTTGCCTGGAGTATATTCAATACTCGGATTGTACTCTTGAATTCAGCATATGGATGACATGATATGAAAATGCATGACATGACAAAATGCAAAACGAAAGACAAAACCCGACAACGGAGGGAAAAACATAACACATAGCCGGAAATGGCAAGAGTCGGAGTTACAAATATGGCAAGTTACATGCGGGGTGTTACATCTGCCACCATCTTCTCCAGTAACAGCTCCGCCCTGGGATCAGTGAGCTTCTCGTGAGCCCATCCTTCCAGGGGCGTCGGCTGTGAGGTCGGCAGCTCGAGCCGGGCGTGGGTGCGCTTGGCGTCCAGGAAGATCCACTTGTTCCGGAAGTCCTCCACCTTCTTCCCCGTCCGAGAGATCGCATTGATGCCATTGGCAGCGATGAAGCAGGCGCACCCCGAGCACTAGTTGTCGTTAATCCGGAGGTAGAAGAAGTGGCGGAGGAGCGCAACAGAGGGCATTAGCCCCAGGAACGCCTCAAAGTAAAAGGCGAAGACCGACTGGAGGAGGATTGAGTTGGGATGAATATGGAGGGCGTGGAGCCCGTAATGGCAAAGGACGGCGTAGAAGAATTTGGAGAAAGGGGGAACCAACCCGGCAAGGACGCTATGCAGGAAAAAGGGGTAAGCGGTGCCCCCCCAAGGCTTCCGGCTTGGCGGAGCCTACCCAAAGCGCCGTCTTTTCTCCGTCGTTGTTGCTGCCCGCCGTCAGTTGGAGCACGGAGGCGAGGTGCTTCTCCTCGGTGATGGTGGACGCGCTCAAGGCCGGCTCGAACCAAGGAGTTGGGCGCGCGGCCGCGACTGAAGACCTCGCCTGCTCGGAAGCCATTAGTAGCGAACTCGGGGGAGATTGGCGGATCTGGAGGTTTTCTGGGCAGAAGGAGAAGGGGATCTGGAGCAAGACGAAGGAAGGGCAATGAAGGCTTTGCAGCAGGCACCAGCCCTTTGTCATCCAGGAGCGGTTGCCGAGGCAGCATGCGGAAGAGGAGACACCCACGTCCCATCAATCGCCATGCGTCAACCAAGGCAGTAGGCGGTTAGGGCCCGCGGCTCTCCGCGCTTGCCATTTGGCTTCGCCTCGAAGCCAAGCTCGAGCGCGCCTTGGGCCCGGGGGCTACTATCGGCGTTCTGGGAACGGGGTACCCAAACTTGCCTTCCTGCGGCCCATGGTGTGGCTCAGTCAACGGCCCGGTACGACCCAGCTTCAGCAACAACAACTCAAGACCCTCGCGAGGGGCCATGCCTCACGAGGTGGACGACACCAAGACCTCCCTTGGGGGCGGCCTCGCCAGGCTGGCTCCGGAGGAGCGGAGATATCTATGCAAGCTGCACCTCGCGAGGCTCATATGACGTGGGCCATGACGACCAAGGCTAGGCTGGCGCCAGTGGGCGTAGTGTACCCGTTTCCTCTTTGGTACTAAGGAGGCACGCGCAGGCGCGGAGTCCCGAGGAATCAAGCAAAGGTTTCCATTTCGGTGCAAAAAGACCAAGACCGCCAGGACGGCAGGACGGAGGTCGTCCCGGAGCCCACCGCGGTGTCACCACCAGATGCTTTTGCAGGCGAAGACTACTTTTGTCAGGATAACTTGTACTAGTTGTCTCCCTTTGAATTTGGCCGTTGTGGGATCCCTTCCCGCCTAAATTTGGGACGAGGACCAAGGCCACTTTAAATAGGACCTAACCACCACAATAGAGGGGATCAGATCCATTCCACCCTTACCAGCTCACCAGTTCATCGAGCGCTAGAACACCTCACCTCCTGAGGTTGTTCGACCATTGTACTAGTTCATCCTCGGCCCCTCGAGGCAATCCACCACAAAACTGGAGTAGGGTATTACACCGCAAGGTGGCCCGAACCAGGATAAACTGTTGTGTCTCTTGTGCATTTGGTTTGTCGAGCTAGGCCGTGAGATCGGTGAGCAGCCAGACTGGACAGGATGAGTTCTTCGCACGCACCCCAGAGTTCGAACCTCTCAAGGGTCCGCGGAACCCTGAATCTGACAGGTGGGCACGTGGGGACCATGATAACCCACAAGTACTGGGGATCGTAACAGTTTTCGAGGGTCGAGTATTCAACCCAAATTTATATATTCGACACAAGGGGAGCCAAAGAATATTCGTAAGTATTAGCAACTGAGTTGTCAATTATCCCACACCTGGAGATTAATTATCTGCAGCAAAGTGATCAGTAGCAAAGTAATATGATAGTTTTGATAATAGTGACAGTAGCAATGGTAACAGTAACAGTGGTAGCAATAATTTTGTAACAAGTGCAACAGTGACAGCAACAGTAGTAACTTAGCAGAAACAATATAAGATAAATTTGTAGGCTTTGGATCGGTAATTTGTTGGATGATATTCATCATGTGACAGTCATAACCTAGGGCGATACGACACTAGCTCCAGTTCATAAATATAACTTAGGCATGTATTCCGTAATTAGTCATACATGCTTATGGAAAGAACTTGCATGATATCTTTTGTCCTACCCCCCCCCATGGCAGCGGGGTCCATATTGGAAACTAAGGGATATTAAGGCCTCCTTTAATAGAGAATCAGAACAAAGAATT
Organism: Triticum aestivum; assembly: GCF_018294505.1. NCBI lineage: Eukaryota > Viridiplantae > Streptophyta > Magnoliopsida > Poales > Poaceae > Triticum > Triticum aestivum. The sequence continues at coordinate 346,780,883 of NC_057808.1, read as the reverse complement.
AGCACACGGTGAATACATGAACTCCTCAAACTACGGTCATCACCGAGAGTGGTCCCGACTATTGTCACTCAGGGTTGCCGGATCATAACACGTAGTAGGAGACTATAACTTGCAAGATCGGATCTAAAACATGAATATAATGGTGATAACATAAACGGTTCAGATCTAAAATCATGGCACCCGGGTCCAAAGTGACAAGCATTAAGCATGGCAAAGTCATAGCAACATTAATCTCAGAACATAGTGGATACTAGGGATCAGGCCTAACAAAACTAACTCGATTACATGATGAATCTCAGCCAACTCCTCACTGACCAGCGAGCCTACGAAGGAATTACTCACTCCCGGTGGGGAGCATCATGGAATTGGCGACGGAGAAGGGTTGGTGATGATGAAGAACGAAGAGATATAATATATGCCTCTTCTTTGGAGTGGATTTAGGCGGCGGTTCAGGAAGAGTCCAATCATCATAATTTTTCAATATGTTATTCAATAATTCTTCCGCTTGTCCAACAGTTCGTTCCCTTAAAACACAACCAGCACAACTATCTAGGAAGTCCCTAGAAGCATCAGTTAGTCCATTATAGAAGATATCAAGTATTTCATTTTTCTTAAGAGGATGATCAGGCAAAGCATTAAGTAGCTGGAAAAGCCTCCCCCAAGCTTGTGGGAGACTCTCTTCTTTAGTTTGCACAAAGTTAAATATTTCCATTAAGGCAACATGTTTCTTATGAGCAGAAAAATATTTTTCAAAGAAGTAATAAATCATATCCTGGGGACTACGCACACAACCAGGAGCAAGAGTATTGCACCAAGCTTTAGCATCACCCTTTAATGAGAACGGAAATAATTTTAGAATATAGTAATAGCGAGTTTTCTCATCATGAGTAAAAAGGGTGGCTATGTCATTCAACTTAGTAATGTGCCACAACAGTTTCAGTTTCATAACCATGGAAAGGATCAGATTCAACCAAAGTAATTAACTCTGGGTCGACAGAGAATTCATAATCCTTATTATCAATAAAGATGGGTGAAGTAGCAAACTTAGGATCATATCGCATTCTGGCATTCAGAGATTTTTCTTTATACTTGCATAATAATTTCTCTAGATCATCCCTATCCTGACAAGCAATAATATCTCTGGTTGTCTCCTCATGCATAACATAACCTTCCGGTACCTTAGGCAATTCATTTCTAGGAAGGCTAGTTCTAGCAGGTGTTTCAGGAGTTTCAGTTTCAAGCTCATCATCCGATTCAACAACATCATGTTGTATTACTCTAGAAATTTGTTCATCAAGAAATTCACCAAGTGGCACATCATCATCAAGCAAGGTACTAGCATCATTCATAGTAGAAGTAGCATCATCAATAACTTGCGACATATCAGGATTAATAGCATGCGGTGGTGTTGCAAGTTTCCTTATAACAGAAGGTGAATCTAAAGCAGAACTAGATGGCAGTTCCTTACCTCCCATCGTCTTAGAGGGATAAATCTTAGTCCTAGCATCCTTCAGATTCTTCATAGTGATAAATTGATAGTAATCCCAAGTGACTCAACAAATATAGCTATGCTCCCCGACACCGGCGCCAGAAAAAGGTCTTGATAACCACAAGTATAGGGGATCGCAATAGTTTTTGAGGGTAGAGTATTCAATCCAAATTTATAGATTCGACACAAGGGGAGACAAAGAATATTTGTAAGTATTAGCAGCTGAGTTGTCAATTCAACCACACCTGGAGATTAATTATCTACAGCAAAGTGATCAGTAGCAAAGTAATATGATAGTTTTGATAATAGTGACATTAGCAATGGTAACAGTAACAGTGGTAGTAGTAATTTTGTAACAAGTGCAACAGTGACAACAGCAGTAGTAACTTAGAAGAAACAATATAAGATAAATTCGTAGGCATTGGATCGGTAATTTGTTGGATGATATTCATCATGTGACAGTCATAACCTAGGGCGATACGACACTAGCTCCAGTTCATAAATATGATGTACTCATGTATTCCGTAAATAGTCATACGTGCTTATGGAAACTAAGGGATATTAAGGCCTCCTTTCAATAGAGAACCGGAACAAAGCATTAACACACGGTGAATACATGAACTCCTAAAACTACGATCATCACCGGGAGTGGTCCCGACTATTGTCACTCCGGGGTTGCCGGATCATAACATGTAGTAGGTGACTATAACTTGCAAGATCGAATCTAGAAGATGAATATAATGGTGATAACATAAACAGTTTAGATCTGAAATCATGGCACCCGGGCCCAAAGTGACAAGCATTAAGCATGGCAAAGTCATAGCAACATCAATCTCAGAACATAGTGGATACTAGGGATCAGGCCCTAACAAAACTAACTCGATTACATGATGAATCTCATCCAACTCCTCACCAACCAGCGATCCTATGAAGGAATTACTCACTCCCGGTGGGGAGCATCGTGGAATTGGCGATGGAGAAGGGTTGGTGATGACGAAGAACGAAGATCCCCCTATACGGAGCCCCAAACGGACTCCAGATCTGGCCTCCCGATGAAGAATAGGAGGTGATGGCGGCTTCGTCTCGTGGATCGCGATAATCTTTCTCCCTCATTTTTTTCTGGAAAATAGGATTTTATAGCATCGGTTTCATGGTCTGCGGGGCCACCAGGTGGGGACAACCCACCTGGGCGCACCTGGGAGGGCTAGCGTGCCCTGGTGGGTTGTGCCTACCCAGGTGCCCCTCGCTGGTGACTCTTGGCTCCAGAAATTCTCTTTTATTGTATAAAAAACCCTTGCAAAGTTTCATTCCATTCCGAGAACTTTTATTTCTGCACAAAAACAATACCATGGTAGTTCTGCTAAAAACAGCGTCAGTCCGGGGTTAGTTGCATTCAAATCATGCAAATTAGAGTCCAAAACAAGAGGAAAAACATTAGTAAAAGTAGATACATTGGAGATGTATCAAACCCCCCAAGCTTAAACCTTTGCTTGTCCTCAAGCAATTCAGTTGATAAACTGAAAGTGAAAAAGAAAAACTTTTACGAACTCTTTTGCTCTTGTTTGCATAAATAAGCTTAAACAGCACCCAGGTTTTCAGCCAACATTATAACTAACCATGCCGATAATAACTCTTAAAAATTATATTAACTCATATCAATGACATAATCAACTAGCGAGCAATAATAAGATATCTCAAACAGCAACACGTTATCAAAACAACCATGATATAATATGAAAATAATGGTATCTCGCTAGCCCTTTCTGAGACCGCAAAACATAAACGCAGAGCACCTCCAAAGTTCAAACAGCGACTAAACATTGTAATTCATGGTAGAAAAGTTCTAGTCATGATGCACCCAACATTAGCTACACACAATGCATCAGCATGACATCAGTGCTCTCAGGTTCTGGCTCTTATTTTAGAAGGTGATGTCACAACATAAAAGTAAATAGATAGTCTCTTCGCAGAGGCAAGCAGTGATTTGCAGAGGTGCTAGAGCTCAAGTTTTTAAAACAGAGGTAAATGATATTTTGAGACATGCACCCTTCTCATTTACTTCACAACTATCGGTTATCAATATCTTCCATGCTAAGCATGCTAGTGGCGGTTCCCAAGCGATAAAAGTAAAGGTTTTGACTCCATTGGGAGTTTTTGTTTGATTATTTGTAAGCTTTTCTATTTGTAGTTTGGGACTGGGCATCCCTATTACCGCCCTTTTCTCGTGCGATGGCGAGTGAATAAACAGTCAACCTGAGAATAACCCGCTTAGCATGGAAGATACCGACAACCTCCTGTCGTTCCATGAATGATCCAGGCACACAAAAAGGATATTTATTTGAAGTTTTTAGAGGTGGCACATGCAAATTTAGTGAGGACGACAGGGTAATACCGCATATAAGTAGGTATGGTGGACTCATCTAGAATAACTCGGTTCACGGTTTTGGATGTACAAGCAGAATTCCCACTTAGTACAGGTAAAGGCTAGCAAATAGGTTGAGAAGCGGCCAGCTAGAGAGCAACAACGGTCGTGAACATGCATTATGCGTAAGTAACATTGGGCACTAGCATGAGTAGGATATGAACACCATGAACATAAATATCATAGAGGCTATGTTGGTTTTGATTCAACTACATCATGAACATGTGCCAAGTCAAGCCACTCGAACATCAGAGGAGGATGCCATATCATCATACTACATCACAATCATTTTAATTCAATGTTGATATCCGAGATAAATCATTATCCACTCCTAGCTAATTATGCAGGGCATGAGAAACTATAATCTCTAATTGTCATTGCAAACATGTTTAATCATAATGGGCTGAATCATGGATACTAGGTTAAACATATTTACACAAACAGAACAAGTCGAGTTCATACCCGTTTCTCTCTGCCACGGCCAGTTCATCAAATATAGTCATTATTTCCTTTCAGTTGCACGACCGAACAATATGAAAATAATAATAGTGCAAGAATGTCATGGACTAAGCTGGAATCTGCAAACATTTTATTCAACAGGAGAAGACAAGGTAAAATGGGCTCTTCGTTAGATCAACAATTATGCAAATGAGAGGCACTCAACATTTTCATCATGGTCTTCTCCTTGGTATGAGTCAAATAAAAAGAAAAGAAATTCAAAGAAACACACTGAGATATTATTGGAGTTTTTGGTTTTCTTGAACAAGCAAATAAAGGGAAAGCAAAAACGAGAAAAACTATTTACATGGGAAAGCTCTCAACAAGCAAAAGAAGAACAAGGAAATCTTTTTGGGTTTTGTTTTTAGGTAATGCAACTAAGCATGCCAAGAAAGTAAACTAACTACAACTAATTTTTTTGGTTTTTCTAAGGTTTTACAAACACACAAGAAGAAAGCAAGAAAATAAGTTTAAGCACGGATAATATAATGAAAAAGTGTGAACACCGGCAACTGAAATGATATGTGTGAACATGAATGTAGTGTCGGTGAGAAACACGTACTCCCCCAAGCTTAGGCTTTTGGCATAACTTGAGTGTTTAGGTAGGCCGTTGCCGACACCCTCGTTGGGCTTCCGCTTGAAGGTTGCCAAGTACATGTAGTGTAAACGGCGATAAGTGGTGAGAGCGTGTGTGAAGAAGTACACTCCTGCAGGGTTAACATCATCTATTCGAATAGCCGTGTTCGCGGTAAAGGACTTCTGGGTTGCCTATAACAGTTCATAGACAAGTGAAAGTGGATACTCTAAAATGCGCAAGATAAGCGTGAGTGCTATGGATGGCATTCTCGTAGGGAGACGGGAGCGGATCCATAGTGGTGTATTGAAATGGTGAATATGTGGACTCGTGTGTGCCACCTCAAAAGAGTTACTTGCAGTAGTAGTTCAGGTTAGCCACTGAGTCAAAGCTGGCTTGCTGCAGTTAAACCCCACCATCCCTTTGTTGATAATGATGCATATGTAGTTAGTTCTGATGTAAGTCTTGCTGGGTACATTTTAACTCACATTTGCTTAATTTATGTTTTTGCAGAGAGACTTCAGTCTCGCTAGTAGTTCCGTGTGGACTTCGACGTTTAGCTTGATACCTCAGCTACGATCTTGTGCCCTCGGCAGGATCTGGTTGATAGTCAGGCTTCTCAGCCTTTTTCATTTGTAGATGTCTGTACTCAGACATGTTAAGCTTCCGCATGTGCTTTGACTAGTATGCTCTGAATGTTGGGTCATGAGACCCATGTTTGTAATATCTCGCTCCTCGGAGCCTATTGAATAAATACTTGAGTTGTAGAGTCATGTTGTGATGCCATGTTGTATTTGCACATATCAAGCATATTGTGTGTATGATTGAAATGCTTGGTATGTGTGGGATCCGACAACCTAGTTGTCTATCCTTGGTAGCCTCTCTTATGGGGAAATGTAGTCTAGTGCTTCCACTAAGCCATGGTAGTTTGCTACAGCCTGGTTTACCGGAGTCCTGCTAGCCCAGTTGCTACTGCCCCAGAACACTTAGACTGGCCGGCATGTGATCCACTTCGTTCCTGTGTCTGTCCCTTCGGGGAAATGTCACACGGTGACTTCCGAAGTCCTGCTAGCCTGCTACAGCCTGGGTTCCCGGAGTCCTATTAGCCCAGTTGCTACAGCCCGGATTCACACGCTGATGATCAACACGTTCGATGTTGGTTCATCTATGCCTATCCCCGTAAGATAGTGCCACTTTGGGTTCACAACTAGTCATGTCGGCCCGGGTTCTCTGTCATATGGATGCTAGCAACACTATCATATACGTGAGCCAAAAGGTGCAAACGGTCCCGGGCCAGGTAAGGCGACACCCGTGGGAATACCGTGCGTGAGGCCGCAAAGTGATATGATGTGTTACATGCTAGATCGATGTGGCTTAGGATCGGGGTCCTGACAGCTTTGGTATCAGAGCCTGACTGCCTGTAGGATTACCAAGCCAAACTGGTCGAAGTTGAGTCTAGAAATTCTTTAGTTATATAAGGGAATTGATTGTGGAAGGGAACGTAAGGCTCTTTTTACTCCTTTACCTTATGCCCTTCTGATCTGAGTCAACCTCTTCTTTTCTACGAGGATTAAGAACTAGGCTTCTCATCTTTCTATTAGGATCACGTGTTACTAATCTGTAGACTTATAAGATTGATGGCTTCAAGCCCCAGTTCAGTTCCTACTACTTCTGTGTGTTGACAGTTGTTCTCAGAACCTTGATATTGTGATGTTAAGGGGTTATGCTACCATTTTGCAGGATGTCTCAAATCTTTTTGAGCATTTACAGCCGTTATGCTGTCCGAGTCATCCCAGGTTTCTAAATAGTCTGATGCATTTGCAAATCCTCTCTTTTCGTTCCCGATGTCCCTTTGGGCCAGTTCAACCACACTAATCGGTGAGTTGAGGTACTCTATCACCTCGACATATATGTTGGAGTTATTGTTATGACCCTAGGTGTCTTAGGGAGTCACCTAGTAATATAATCTAGCCATGTTTTGTGTTCCTAGTGTGATGATTCTGGCCATCATTCTCGAAAGCATCCCGTGATGCCACTTAGTTAGTAGGCATTCTATTCCTGGGTTCTTGAACCCAAGATTCACTCTACTTACCTCATGTTGATAGTGTTTGCTAGTCCCTTAGGATATTAGTAACCTTTGTGATAGTCTTCGAGGTCTGTGGTATATCATTCTTCCAAATACCATGAACCATCCTTGGCAGGAGTTCCTTTGAACCAAAAGATCACAATAAGAGTGCTCTTGATGAGTTCTTCGTTCTACATTGTGAATCTGCCAGTTCTACCTTTCTGTATGGGTTATCCGGAAGAAATGTTGAGCTTTGCTCGACATACTAATCTATGCATCCACAACTCAGAAAGATATATGTTCGTTTGAGTTGTCCCTCTCTTTAGTTGTATCCTGATCTCCGTCTATCATTTGATAGTAAAGAGCATGTCATGCATTCATGCTCATCGATACCTCATATTCTTGTGGTCTGTCAAGCCATTCTATTCTGAAATGACTAGGAGAAACAAACTCCAGTACATTGTCCACTTCGAGGATTGGGTCAAAGTAGTTGTATTTCGTGGATCAAAGTGCCAATCCAGCCTTTGCTCTGTTCTACATTGGAGTGTTACCATCTTTATGTCAAGAATGTCATGAGAATTGCACCACCTCTTATGAATTCTTGACGCAGTGATACTTCTCGCCATCATTATTCATTCCTCGGTCTCGTGTTGTTGTAACTGGAATGCCGATGAGTGAACTGTGATGTGTGAAATCAATACTCCTAGCAACCTCGTTGCTTGATAGTTAATGGACAATACTCTCACTCTTAGCGTGTTGGTTACTGAACAATCATTCTAAGATTGATCGTGCTACCTAGTCCTTATATCCGGTGCACTCTTCGATCAATGAGTTTGGATTATGTTTATTCCTTTCTCTTTCGATCATATCCTCTTGCCCTGAAAAGCAAGATTGTTCCTGAGCTTCGTAACATATCGGTGGCTCATAATTTTTTGGCTATCTTCTCAGAAGTATTACCAGATTAATCCCTGGCCGTTATGTTGAGTTCGTGATCAAGTTGGTTTCTTGTAAACCACCCCTTCTCCAAGAATCCATGTTGGATATCCCTGAGCTAGTTGGTTAAGCTAAACAACAACTTGGAGAGTTGGAAGATAAAAGCTTTATCTGACTTAGTTCATTCCAAAGGGATATCTCTTTGTATATGTGTGTTGAAGAAAGATGATATCTTCATCGGTTGTTCCTCGTGATCAGTTGTTGAATCTATCATCTTGTACAAACCTTGATTTGAATGTGGGCTATCGTCAAATCAAGTTAGAACCAACGATATTCGAAATGTTGTCTTACTCGTGGTTGATCCTCGAGCATACACCAGTACATCTTTTGGTCTGACCAATACTATCACATTGTTCACATAATGGCGGAATTCCAGTGATATGGAAATTCTGATGAGTTGCTGTTGAGCCCATCAGCAGCATTTTGTCTCCTCCATGATTCATGTTGAACATCAACCTAGTGTTGGAAACTTTGTAAGCAATGCCTTCGTGTTCCGTTCATGAAGCTTATGCTTGGATGGAAGAAGTGACTTCCTCGAATTCATGTGCATTTGGTGCAAGTTGCCGCCGTGAGTTCGAGAAAGATTGTTTTTGTTTCCTCTGGTACCATCCCAAGTCAGTTATGCATGTGCAAATGTATTCTATGGTTTGGTAGATTGATTACCTCCACTCCATATGTATTCCCTAGCACACCAAGCCACTTATTGACTTGTTTAAGGAAAAGAAGTCTATACTTGGGATCTAATCCATGAACTTGCGTAAAGACTTCGAAATCCTTGATGATGGTTCCCGACCAGAACTCGATAGTGTTTTATTATAAGACTACTATGTGGTCATTCTTGTCTTGGACAGCATGCTCACATGTACGTAGCAGAACCAACTCATGTTTTGGAGCTTTCTATCGTAGTTCATATCTCGAGAATCTCGCAACGTCATCTCGTCGATTTGTGTTGCAAACTTTCTTTTTGGACATGCTGAGTCTGAAGTATCCTATCACCAATCGGATCTAAATCTCAGGCAGATATGGTGGTTGGAACATTCCCAACAGTTGCATTTTGTTCCCAGCTTGCACCGCCATTGTGCCAATTTCCCATGGGCTGACCCTCTTAGCAGTTGCTGTCCAAGATCATCTTCCAAAGTGGACCTACCATGAATCCCATCCATTTCTGATGATAAGCAAAATCATCCATTGCGTTGTCTTCAACAAGGTAGTCCACATCATCCATTCTACTCCGAGTATGTCATTCTTTTGAACTCCTTCAAATGATCGATGGTGATTGCCTTAGGCTGGTATAAAGAGTCTCAATGATCTCTATGTCAGAAGTAATTCTTTCTTCCACTTAAGGGAATAATTCTATGAGTCACCTTCCCTAAGGTGCCCCGTTATGGTATCATAGCAACTCAATGATGTCTACTACACAACCTTCTTCTTGTAGACGTTGCTGGGCCTCCAAGTGCAGAGGTTTGTAGGACAGTAGCAAATTTCCCTCAAGTGGATGACCTAAGGTTTATCAATCAGTGGGAGGCGTAGGTTGAAGATGGTCTCTCTCAAACAACCCTGCAACCAAATAACAAAGAGTCTCTTGTGTCCCCAACACACCCAATACAATGGTAAATTGTATAGGTGCACTAGTTCGGTGAAGAGATGGTGATACAAGTGCAATATGGATGATATGTATGAGTATTTGTAATCTGAAAAATATAAAAACAGCAAGGTAACTAATGGTAAAAGTGAGCACAAACGGTATTGCAATGCTAGGAAAGAAGACCTAGGGTTCATACTTTCACTAGTGCAAGTTCTCTCAACAATAATAACATAATTAGATCATATAACAATCCCTCAACATGCAACAAAGAGTCACTCCAAAGTCACTAATAGCGGAGAACAAACGAAGAGATTATTGTAGGGTACGAAACCACCTCAAAGTTATTCTTTCTGATCGATCTATTCAAGAGTCCGTAGTAAAATAACACGAAGCTATTCTTTCTGTTCGATCTATCATAGAGTTTGTACTAGAATAACACCTTAAGACACAAATCAACCAAAACCCTAATGTCATCTAGATACTCCAATGTCACCTCAAGTATCCGTGGGTATGATTATACGATATGCATCACACAATCTCAGATTCATCTATTCAACCAACACAAAGTACTTCAAAGAGTGCCCCAAAGTTTCTACCGGAGAGTCAAGAGGAAAACGTGTGCCAACCCCTATGCATAGGTTCATGGGCGGAACCCGCAAGTTGATCACCAAAACATACATCAAGTGAATCACGTGAATATCCCATTGTCATCACAGATAAGCACGGCAAGACATACATCAAGTGTTCTCAAATCCTTAAAGACTCAATCCAATAAGATAACTTCAAAGGGAAAAATCAATCCATTACAAGAGAGTAGAGGGGGAGAAACATCATAAGATCCAACTATAATAGCAAAGCTCGCGATACATCAAGATTGTGCCAGATCAAGAACATGAGAGAGAGAGATCAAACACATAGCTACTGGTACATACCCTCAGCCCCGAGGGTGAACTACTCCCTCCTCGTCATGGAGAGCGCCAGGATGATGAAGATGGCCACCGGTGATGGATCCCCCCTCCGACAGGGTGCCGGAACAGGGTCCCGATTGGTTTTTGGTGGCTACAGAGGCTTGCGGCGGCGGAACCCCCGATCTATTCTGTTTTTTGGAGGTTTCAGTATTTATAGTATTTTTTGGCGTAGGTCTCATGTCAGGGGGTCTCCCGGTTGTCCACGAGGAAGGGGCCCACGCCCAGGGGGTGGGCGCGCGCTCCACCCTCGTGGGCAGCCCGGGACTCTCCTGGCCCAACTCTTTTACTCCCGGGGCTTCTTTTGGTCCAAAAAAAATCATAAAAAATTGGCATGTCAATTGGACTCCGTTTGGTTTTCCTTTTATGCAAAACATAAAAACAGGGAAAAAACTGAAACTGGCACTGGGCTCTAGGTTAATAGGTTAGTCCCAAAAATCATATAAAATAGCATATAAATGCATATAAAACATCCTAGAAGGATAATATAATAGCATGAATACTTCATAAATTATAGATACGTTGGAGACGTATCACTCAACTCCTCGCTACGTTGACAATCGTTCACCACCTTCTTAAGTGTGGAATTGTTGTCTACCTAGTGAACCTCCGTCATCTGTTTCACTCCATCCCTCCAGATGTATGCTTCGGGTCTCAGCTCGAGAGATGTTGCTATGTCTCATTCCGTGATTTGATCCTGAGTTGTTCGATCTTCGAGGAGATCGATCCTTCTAGAGTTTTTCCTTTCCTCTCATTGTCATGTTGGTTGGAGTTCTCGGAGCAATACATCGAGACAAAGATGGTGATTGAATCAACGTACTTATGAAGTGCAATCTGGATCGTGAAGAATGTGTTAGTCTGCTTCCCCCCCTTCATCTTACACTATGCTTGAATCTTGGGACGAGATACTTGTTTAATGGGGGTGAGTTGTCACAAACCTAGTCAGTATATGCATTAGAGTGTATGCATCATGTCTACTTTACTCAGAAAGTTGAAATGGGGATGACAGAAACCCCCAGCACCCCCTTAATCTAACTAGGGTTTACTAAAATCTTTTTCAATGAACATGAAATGCCCTTCTAAAATGTTCATCATCTTTGTCGTGGTCTAGAACCTCTCACAAAAATGGTGCACACTTTTCTAGGACATCATAAGGTCACTGGATTAAATCTTATGTTATTTGCATTTGGACATTTAAATGGTATAAAATATTTTAAATGTCCAAATAATCATAAACTAAAATGTTTACTGTTGGATATACTCTAAACACTAGCCATGAGTAGTTTCATGATTTTTGAGAATGTCTAGGTATTTTTAATAAAGCCCTGAAGCTATAGAAGAAATAGAAAACTGAAACAATAGAAAAGAGAGAGGGAGAAAGCACTTACCTGGCGCTCACCTGGCAGCCCATCTGGCTGGCCCAGCCCACCTGGGCTCCCTGTCGCCTTCCTCCTCGCGCCAGTAGGCGAGGGCGTGCGGCCACCGCGCGCCAGCACGCGCCCGAGCCACCTCCTGCTTCCATCGCTTCTGGAGCCAACCCCGAGTGCCACGCACTATGAGGGAGTCCTGGATTAGGGGGTCCTCGGATAGCCGGACTATATCCTTTGGCCGGACTGTTGGACTATGAAGATACAAGATTGAAGACTTCGTCCCGTGTCCGGATGGGACTCTCCTTGGCGTGGAAGGCAAGCTTGGCAATACGGATATGTAGATCTCCTCCCTTGTAACCGACTCTGTGTAACCCTACCCCCTCCGGTGTCTATATAAACCGGAGCGTTTAGTCCGTAGGACAACAACAATCATACCATGGGCTAGCTTCTAGGGTTTAGCCTCTACGATCTCGTGGTAGATCAACTCTTGTAATACTCATATCATCAAGATCAATCAAGCAGGAAGTAGGGTATTACCTCCATAGAGAGGGCCCGAACCTGGGTAAACATCGTGTCCCCCGCCTCCTGTTACCATCCGCCTTAGACGCACAGTTCGGGACCCCCTACCCGAGATCCGCCGGTTTTGACACTGACATTGGTGTTTTCATTGAGGGTTCCACTGTGCCGTCACCGTAAGGCAAGATGGCTCCTTCGATCATCGGCAACGATGCGATCCAGGGTGAGGTTTTCCTCCCCGGACAGATCTTCGTATTCGGCGGCTTCGTACTGCGGGCCAACTCGCTTGGCCATCTGGAGCAGATCGAGAGCTACGCCCCTGGCCATCAGGTCAGGTTTGGAAACTTGAACTATACTGCCGACATCCGCGGAGACTTGATCTTCGACGGATTCGAGCCCATGTCAGGTGCGCCGCACAATCACGACGAGCATGACTTAGCTCTGCCGTCGGACAGTGTTCGGGAGATCACACCTGCAACTACTCCGGCCCTCAATCCGGAACAAATTGCGCCATCTGAGGACGGGTGGATGGACCCCGCCACGGAGGCCGCACACTCAGTGGCGATAGAGCCGAATACTGACTTCACCTCCTACGAGACCCGTGTTGCCGAACCGTTGGATTCGTCCCCGGCCATGGGCTCCGAGCCGCCTGCGTCCGTGCCTATCGAATCCGATTGGGCACCGATCATGGAGTTTACCTCCGCGGATATCTTTCAGCACTCGCCCTTTGGCGACGTGCTAAACTCGTTGAGGTCTCTCTCCCTGTCAGGAGACCCTTGGCCGAACTATGTCCGGCTAGAATGGGATGCGGACGACGAAGAAATTCGCTCCCCACCCACCACCCACTTAGTAGCCACTGTCGACGATTTAACCGACATGCTCGACTTCGGCTCCGAAGACATCGACGGTATGGACGACGATGCAGGAGACGAACAAGAACCACCGCCCACAGGGCGCTGGACTGCCACCTCATCGTATGACATATACATGGTGGACACCCCCAAAGAAGGGGATGGCGATAAGACAACGGAGGATAATCCCTCCAAGAAGCAATCCAAGCACCGACGTCAGCGGCGCCGCTCTAAGTCCCGCCATAGCAAAAGCAGCGATACCGGCACAAGAGACAATAACGCTCCGGATAGTGCCGAAGACAATGATAATCCCCTCTAGCCAGACCTCAAGCGGGAGGATGAACAAGCTAGCCCTCCGGAACAGGCAGCAGACAGAGAATCAGAGGATGACAATTACGTGCCTCTCTCCGAAGACGAGGTGAGCCTCGGCGACGAAGAATTTATCGTGCCTGAGGATCCCGTCGAGCAGGAGCGCTTCAAGCGCCGGCTTATAGCCACAGCAAACAGCCTGAAGAAAAAGCAACAACAACTTCGAGCTGATCAAGATCTGCTAGCGGATAGATGGACTGAAGTCCTGGCGGCCGAGGAATACGAACTCGAGCGCCCAACCAAGAGTCACCCAAAGCGCAGGTTGCTACCCCAACTCGAGGAGGAAGCATTGAAACCCACATCACCAGCGTATGATGCGGCTGATCGGCCACCCCGCGGCCGAGACAGAGAGGCATATCAGCCCGAAGTCCAGCCCGCACCCCGCCGCCATTCAAACAAAAATACCAAGGCCCGGGGCAACACGCGGGACCTGCGAGACGTATTGGAAAACAAAGCAAAACATGCAAGATCGATCTATGGATCACGGGGGCGCCCCCAACGCGGGACGATGACCGTCACACCGGATATACTAAAAGCAAATCCGGCCGGGCCGAATACAGCAGACAAGACTCGTATGAACTGCGTCGTGATATAGCCCGGCACAGAGGCGCCGCACACCCCCTATGCTTCACTGATGAAGTAATGGATCACGAATTCCCAGAGGGTTTTAAACCCGTAAACATTGAATCATATGATGGTACTACAGACCCCGCGGTATGGATAGAAGACTTCTTCCTCCACATTCACATGGCCCGCGGGGATGATCTACATGCCATCAAGTATCTCCCGCTAAAACTCAAAGGGCCAGCTCGGCATTGGCTCAATAGCTTGCCGGCAAACTCCATCGGAAGCTGGGAGAGCCTGGCAGATGCATTCCTGGACAATTTCCAAGGCACTTATGTGCGACCGCCGGATGCTGACGATTTAAGTCATATAACTCAGCAGCCAGGGGAATCGGCCAGGAAATTCTGGACCCGGTTCCTAACTAAGAAGAACCAAATTGTCGACTGTCCGGATGCAGAGGCCTTAGCGGCATTTAAGCATAACATCCGTGACGAGTGGCTCGCCCGGCACCTCGGCCAAGAGAAGCCAAAATCCATGGCAGCCCTCACGACACTTATGACCCGCTTTTGCGCGGGCGAAGATAGCTGGTTGGCTCGTAGTAACAATACAGCAAGCAAACCTGGCACATCAGAGGCCAGGGATAGCAACGGCAAACCACGACGCAACAAACACAAGCGCCGCAAATATGGTGAAAACGCCGAAAATACGGCAGTTAATGCCGGGTTTAGGGGCTCAAAGTCCGGTCAGCGGGAAGGGCCACCCAAAAATAACAATTCGGGTCCATCCAGTCTGGACCGCATACTCGATCGCCAATGCCAAATTCATGGCACCCCAGGAACGCCAGCCACCCATACCAACAGAGAATGCTGGGTCTTCAAACAAGCCGGCAGGGCAGGCGCCAAAAACGGAGAAGGGGGTTCTCAAAGCGATGATGGCGACAAAGAGCCCAGATCACCGAACACAGGAGGGCAAAAGAAATTTCCCCCGCATATTCAATCGGTGAATGTGGTAAATACCACCCAGATTCCCAACTCGGACCGGATATGCACCCTTAGGGATGCTGACTTAACGGAACTAGTCGTCCCACAATATAAACTAGGGCCGGTCACCTTCAACCGCATGGATCGTCCTGTTAACGCCAATCAAGGAAATCCAGCCGCACTAGTCCTCGACCCAATAATTGACGGGTTCCACCTCACTCGAGTCCTTATGGACGGAGGCAGCAGTCTAAATCTACTTTACCAGGACACAGTGCGCAAGATGGGCATCGATCATTCGGTGATCAAACCCACTAAACCACTTTCAGAGTCATTATACCAGGTGTGGAAGCCAGCTGTACAGGCTCCATTGCCCTTGAGGTAGTCTTCGGATCACCAGAAAATTACCGTATTGAAGAGTTAATCTTCGAAATCGTCCCTTTCCGCAGTGATTATCAGGCACTGCTCGGACGAACCGCGTTCGCTCGATTCAACGCGGTGCCACATTATGCCTACCGTAAGCTCAAGATGCCTGGTCCACGCGGTGTCATCACGGTTAATGGCAAGGCCGAACCTTCCCTCGGCACCAACAAGTACACCACTGCCTTAGCAGCGGAAGCAGCGAGCAGCACCTTGCAGCCGAACCTCGAGTCGACGTCCAGGCTCCTGGGCACCGTCAAGGGACTCCGAACTACTTTGCGGAAGGATAGCCCGGCTCATCCAGAGCTCAATTAAACACTCCGGTGAAGGCCAGGACAGGCCGCACTCAGCGGCTCAACCGCTCTCCGGCACGCAAATATTTCTTACATTTCCTTCACAGGTTCACCTTTACGCCGACCAGGACGGGCGATGCGGAGGCAGCTTGAACGCGTAAGGGAATCCTTAGACATTCCCTGCAATGACCATCCGGCTATATTACGGATCCGCACTCAGCTTCTTCCCCCTGGTCTCAGCAGGTTCCGCAATCGTATTCCTTTTTTATCACATTACCTGTACTCATACGCATAGACGTACTATTCAAATACAACATATGGATTTATATGACGCTTACCTGCTGATATTTCTTATTAAAATTCTTTTGTCAAGTGGCATCCGTACACAGCGATATGCCTTAAAATATGCCAGGGGCTTCGTTTTACCCATAACACGGCAATAAAGTCCGAACACCTTCATGGAAGTTCGGCACCCGGAACCTATAGCATTATATGCATCAGCTCCGAATCATGTCTTGGGTCAATAGTTGGGTTTGCCCGGCTCCCATGTTTTGGTACCTTACGTTCCGCTATATCGGCTAAGGTAGCACTGGGAGAACTACTGCGATTGTGTCCCGGTTCTTCCGGACGAGCACCTCAGTAGAGAAAGCCGAAAACTGACTGTCATGATACGGCGAGAGCTGGTCAGCTGTTCGAGAGGTCACAAAATCTTTAAGGATTTCTCCCGCATAATGCCATAACCAATGCAGCGTGCGATGGATCGGTTTTTCTTCCGATCAGGTGCTCATAGAGCCCCTAGTACGGTCTTCCGAACACCAGGGGCTGCGCCTACCTTACTAAAGCTCCTATGGCTAAGTGAGAGTGATAAAGCCCTATAGTCCGATTGCCTGGTTCGTTGTGCTGAGCACCTCCTTCGAAGGACCCAAAACTGGGATAAAGAGTGCTCAGGTTTATCCCGAACACCCCCGTACTTCTTACGTGGGGGCAGAAGCCGACGACTGGCCAACTCTCAGGTTTAACATATAAAACGGCCGCACAGGAGGGTAAACTTTTATATAACAGGCAATAAATAAATGACCTTGTTCAAACTTTACAAAGGACAACATGATTGGCATTCATGGAAATATAATGTCCTTGGTGCATAGCTCCGCTGCAAGGTATGATCCTTTCCGGACACTCTCATAATATAATTCGGGCTTGCGGTGCTCCTTCCCCTCTGGCGGTCCTTCGGTCATCAGCTTTTCAGCATCCATCTTCCCCCAGTGCACCTTTGCGCATGCGAAGGCCATTCGCGCACCTTCTATACAGACCGACCGCTTGATGACGTCAAGTCGAGGGCAAGCGCTTACAAGCCGCTTCACGAGCCCGAAGTAGCTGCTTGGAATCGGCTCGGCATGCCATAGCCAGATAACCAAATCTTTCATGGCTAGTTCCGCCGCCTTATGCAGTTCGATCAGCTATTTCAGTTGATCGGCAAAAGGCACCGGACAATTCGGTGCCAAATACTGCGACCAGAAGAGCTTATCTGCAGTGTTCCTTTCTTCGGCTCGGTAGAATTGGGCGGCATCTGATATGTTGCGGGGTAGCTCGGCAAATACCCCTGAGAAATCCGGATTCAAAATTAGAAACATAGTTTTCCCCTCAAATACTTTCTTTACATGGAAAAAGCCTTACCCGCCGCGATCTTTCTCGCCTCCTGGATCCCCTGGAGGGCGCTTTGGGTCCCCCCCGGGCATCGCTCGTGGCCTGATGCGCCTTGGTGAGTTCGGATTCTTTCTCCGTTAAACTCTGCTCCAAGGTCTCGCATTTCCTCACGGCCTCTTGCAGCTCCTGCTCAGCTTTAATAACCCTGGCCTCGTGCTTCTCACGAAGAGCCTGCTCTGTGGCTGCCTTTTTCTCGGCCTCGGCCACAGCCTTCTTAAGGGCCTTGACTTCGGTCACAATCCCTAGCGCAAATCATGAAGCTTATTTCATATTGAAAATTCATTCGCAATAAACGCGAACAAGACTTGTGCATACCTTGTTTATCTCTCAACTGCATTTTCAACTGGCCAAGTTCTTCTTTGGCCCGCTCCAGACTTTGATTCAGTCCGGAGATCTCCGCAGTATGAGAGGCAGCAGCCGCTACAGATGCCTGCTTATAACAGAAGAGAAATAGATGTCAGTCAATGAGTCTTCCTGCGAACATAAATTCGATCCTCTGTCCGGTTCCTTTTTTCACCGAACAGTGTATCAGGGGCTACTATCTATACTATGACACTCTTCGAAAACTCATAAAACATACCTCAAAGCCTCTTATAAGGCTGATACAGGCTTCGTTCAGTCCACTTTCAGCTGACTGAATCTTCTCAATCACCGCACCCATAAGGGCACGGTGTTCATCAACAATGGAGGCGCTCTTTAGCGCCACCAACAAAGCATCCGACACCTCTGGTTGGACAGAGGTTGCCGGTATGCTCCCTCTAGCTGGGAGAGGCCACCTGCCTGATTCTGGAGCCGTATTGGTCTCCGGAACTGCACCCGGCTAGGAGCCGAATTCAAGATGGCCCCCGCCGTCAGCTCCCATGGGAATCTTTTCCCCCATGTGTCCGGCCCCTGAAGTTTGACCTCCAGGCGCCGCCTTCACGGTCTTTTCCTCTCCTCCTTGGCCAGGGTCCTTTTGGGATGAAGCCTCGGTGTTATGCACCTGTTTGGAGGAAGGGGCCTTTGGGGGCATCCCGCTCTCCATAGCATCCGAGCTCAGCGAATCCTCTGGTGAGGATTATTCGGTACGGGACCTCGCTGGACTACAAAAAATATGGCTTAGGTTAAACCTTGCCATGATGAGTCTGGACGCATAAACGTACTCGGATTTTATATACTCACGAGTTCACCAGGGGCTGGGCCCTGGGATCCCACACCGAGCCGCTGTGGGCGGCGGCAGTGGACTCCTCCGGAAGAGGAGCCTTTCCCCTTTTGGGTGGCTCGGCCTCCAAGTGTACGGAGGCCGTCCTCTTATTTCTTCCCCCCGCAGGGGATTCATCTTCCTCCTCCTCCTCGTCCTCTTCGGAGGCGGAACGGGCATTAGAGCCTTCGGATATTGTGTCCGAAGTGCCGCGGCGACGAAGGCCGCCCCGGGTCTTTTTGGCCTCCTTCTCGGCCGTCCTCTTCGGCACCTTGTAAGGCGCCGGGACCAGCATCTTCGTCAGAAGTGGGATGGCCGGTTCTTCGTGCAGCGGGGCTAGACAATGGATCCGCTCCGCCTTCTTCGTCTAGCCCTGGGAGAGTTGTATAAAACACGTTAAGCGCTTCCTTTGGGTTATGCGGATAAAAAGTATGATGACTTACTGAACTTGCAGGGCGGGACAGTTGGTACCCGCGGTCCTCGGCGGAGTCCGGCTATGATTTGCTGGACTTGAAAAGCACCTTCCAGATGTCCTTGTGCGAAGAGCCGAAAAGCTCTCGCAAGGTTGGTGCTTGGCCGGATCGAATTCCCATAGATTGCATGTCCGGTGTTGACAAGGCAGGATCCGGCGAACTAGCATCACCTGGACCACATTGACAAGTTCAATATTCTTGTCTCCCATATCTTTAACGCGTGTCTGGAGCACCGACAGTTCATCGGACGAGGGCCAGTTCAGGCCCTTCTTGACCCAGGATGTAAGCCGCCAGGGGGCACCGGATCGAAATTCGGGAGTAGCGGCCCATTCCGTGCCGCGCGGCTCAGTGACATAAAACCACTGCTGTTGCCACTCCTTGACAGAATCGTTAAAGGGCATGTTGGCCATATGACATTGGGCATCTTGCTCACCATAGCGCCCCCACACTCGGCGTGCTCGCCGCCCACTACCTTGGGCTTCATATTAAAAATCTTCAGCCATAGGCCAAAGTGTGGTGAGATGCGGAGAAAAGCCTCGCACACGACAATGAATGTCGAGATGTTGAGGAAGGAATTAGGGGACAGATCATGCACATCGATCCCATAGTAATACATGATGCCGCGAACGAACGGGTGGAGGGGAAACCCTAGCCCGTGGACAAAGTGAGGGAGGAATACAACCCTTTCGTGGGATTCCGGAGTAGGGACTGTCGGATGTGGGGTTCCGGGAAACCCTTGAGGTTCGAACACTGGGGTGCGCGCGAAGTCTTTCCCTCCTACCGATCTACGCCCTAGCTCGCAAAGATCTCGCAGACGAACTCGACGAACTCGCAACAATGAGAGACACGAGGTTTATACTGGTTCGGGCTAGCATTGTGGTGTAATACCCTACTCCAGTGTGGTGGTGGTGGATTGCCTCTTGGGCTGATGACGAACAGTACAAGGGAAGAACAACCTCCTGAGGTTGAGGTGTTCTTGTGCTTGTCGAACTTGTGCGGGTGAGGATCCCAAGCCTCCTACTGTGGTGGCTAGACCTATTTATAGAGGCCCTGGTCCGCTTCCCAAATATCGAGCGGGAAGGGAGCCAACAATGGCGGGCGAATTTGAAGGGGGGCAGCTAGTATAAGCTATCCTGACAAAAGCGGTCTTCGCCTGCGAAAAGCTCTGGTGGTGACGCCGTCTTGGGCTCCACGATGACCTCCGTCTTGCCGTCCTCCTGGTCTTGGTCTCGTTGTACCAATATAGCAACCTTTGCCTGATGCCTCGGTACTCTTCGCCTGCGCTGGCCTCCTTAGCACCAAAGAGGAAATAAGGACGCTGCGCGCGCTGGCGCCCGCCTGGCGCTCGCCTGGTGTCGTTCGTCATGGCTCACGCCACGAGAGCCTCGTGAGGTTTTGCCCCGCCTTGACATCTCCGCTCCCTGTGAGCCTGCCTGGATAGGCCACTCCAGAGAGGTCTTGCATCGTCCGCCTCCCGAGGGTCTTGGATACCTTATTGATGACGATGGGCCGCACGGCCTGCTGGCTTAGCCACGCTGTGGGCCGCAGGTAGGCAAGTCTGGGGACCCCCGTTCCCAGAACGCCGATAGTAGCCCCCGGGCCCAAGGTGCGCTCAGGCTTGGCTTCGCGGCAAAGCCAAGGGTCAAGTTCGGAGCACCGCGGGCCCCAAAAGCCTGCGGCCTCGGTTGACGCGTGGCGGTTGATTGGACGTGGGTGTCCCCGCTTCCCCACGCTGCCTTTGAATCCACCTAGCTATGCGGCCCCTGGCGGCCTACACAGTTATTCCCCGTTGCCTGTGCCTCGCTTCCCCAATCCCTCTGCTTCCTCGAGACTCTGTTCCGCTTCTCCAATCTGATTTGCGCTCTGCCTGCTCCATCGCCATGGCGCCAAAACAAGCTGAAAAGCGGAAGGGGCCTCTGCCTCTGCCAACTGCGCCTCCGTCCTTTGCGCCGGCGCTCGGCCGGTCTCGGGTGCTCAACGACGAGGCCATGGACAAGGTGCGCTCAATGCTTGCCTCCAGCTTCAACGAGTGGGGGGAGACGGTGGCTTGGCCCACGTCTCGCACCCGCACGGCTCAGGCGGCCACCGAAGTCCCAATCTTCATAGATGCCCTCTGGACTGGCCTGATTCCCCCCTTTTCCGCCTTCTTCAACGCGGTGCTTGAGCATTATCAGATCCAAATGCTGCATCTCGATCCTCAGTCTGTGACTCTTCTCACCGTCTTCGCCTTCGTGTGCGAAGCCATGGCTGGCATAGCCCCTTCTGTGGCCCTCCTTCGCCATTTCTTCTCATTGCATCTGACCGACCCCCAACAAAGCTCAGGATGCGTGAGCTTCCATGCCGTGGCTGCGACGGCGGGCGAGGGGATCGACTTCGAGCTTCCTCCATCCTCGAGCGAATTTCCGACACGATGGGTGTTCGTTGATGCCGGCGTGCTCAGTCCTCTGCTTCAGGCTCCGTCGAGGCCCGCTGTTCCTAACCCCGGCTGGAGCCATCAGCAGCTCACGAGCCCCGGCCTTGCCCACGTCTGGCTCAGGTTGAGGTTGCTGAAGGATCGCAGCGTGACCGCGCCGATGGTGGTGAAGGAATTCGTCAAACGCCGGGTTGCTCCGCTTCAGCGCCCTTCTCGCCCAATGTGGACCTTGCTTCACAGCCAGGACCACATGAGGTTTCAGGAGCTTGGGCTCCTTCTCGGGATGCGGCAGACAGTGCTCAAGGTCCTGACGGGTGTCCCTTTGCCGGCCGAACTGCCGGGGATGAATTTCTTGCTGTACCGCTGCAAGAATAAGGATGAATTTGCAGAGAACGTGCCTCCTTTTGACGAGTGGGGGCCGCCGCCGATCGGCCTGGAGGGGCCTCGCGAGAACCCCGTCGTTGTGGTTCCCTTCCTTGCCCCTGGTGCAGAGCTCGCCCCAAGCGACGGTGCAAGTGGGCGAGCTCCGGCGGAGGCCGGTGGCTCGAGTGCTGAGGAGCAAGTGCCGAGTGGGGATCCTGGGGCATCGTCCTCAGGAGCCTGCCACCCCCTCCTGAGGCGTCGGTTGCTGAGGAGACTCCGCATGCGACTCCCGAGGCCAAGGCTCCAGTAGCCTTGGGAGGTCGTGCTGAAACGGTGCCCGGCCATTTGCCGCAACCGGGCACCCCTGAAGATATCCTTCCGAGCCCTCCTTCGGCTCCGCTGTGCACCGGTCGTCATGTCCAGCGCTTCGGTCGTCTTTGTGTGGACTTCGAGGAGCTCCGTAAGAGGAAAGGATCCCCTGGCGGCAGCGATATCTTCGGGCCATTGAAGCGGCGAAAGTACATCGCCATTGACGTGTAAGTATCTTATTTTCATGGCTTCCTCCATGCAGTCTCCTTATTCTGACGTTAGTCCTCCAGGGCTCCTCCCGTCGAAGCTGTTGCGACTCCCGAGAAGCAGCCTCCTCCTTCTCCAACTTCATCATCGGCCTTGAGCGTTCCTGGCCCGCCTGCCGCCCCTGGAGAGGGGTCGGTTGGGGGAGCGTCTCTGCCTTCGCGGCGTACCGAGCCCACAACTTGGCCACCCCTCCCCCACGGCCTGGCGTGGAGATTGGCGGGCGTGCCTAAAACTCCTCCTTTGCTCATGGGCAGCAGCTGGTTGGCTTCAATCTTCGGTTCCTCTTCAAGGAGTGAGCCCCGATCGGCTCGGGCTCCTCGCGAGGATGAGTTGACGTCGGGTGGAGTGCCAGCCCCCAGCCCCCTGCCGGGTTGTGGTGTGCCGCTTGGCGCCCCGCCCGCAGCCCCCGAGGTGGAGGACGAGGTGGGCCGG
The DNA here is from genome assembly GCF_018294505.1 of Triticum aestivum. NCBI lineage: Eukaryota > Viridiplantae > Streptophyta > Magnoliopsida > Poales > Poaceae > Triticum > Triticum aestivum. The sequence continues at coordinate 346,757,791 of NC_057808.1, read as the reverse complement.
GCGTTCGATCTCGAGCGCGGGCGAAGCGTGGTTCGTCACGAGCTCTTCCAGGAGGCGATGGGCACGATGAGCCGACTCGGTGAAGAGCTCGCGGGTGTCGACTCGCGCCTTGAGGCTGAGGGTCTCCGGCTGGTGGAGGAGCGGCGCAAGCTGAAGGTGGCCATCAACTTCGGTCGCTATCAGCGCGACCTCGAGAACGCGAAAGCCGAGGCGTCCCTCAAGATTGCCCATGAAGCCTGCTCGCGAGCTCTGGAAGAGGCTCGCTAGGCTGACCGCCGTCGCGAGGCTGTGGCGAAGCGCGCGTGGGAGCTCCAGGCCTGGAGCGCGTCTCTTGAGCAGCAGGTGGAGGTGCGCAGGGCTGCTCTGGCGTCGCTGAGGGGGACGCCCACGGAGGAAGAGGAGATCCAGAAGCGCGAGAAGGCGCTGACCCTGGAGGCCGTGGAGCGTAGCCTCGAGCTCGAGCGACTGGAGAAGAGGGAGCGCCAAGTTGCCCAAGCAGAAGATGTCGTCGGGGCCCGTGAGGCCAGAGTCGAGGAGGAGGTTGCTCGCCGGGTGGCCGAGGTTCGCGCAGATCTTGAGGGTAGGTACGACCTGAAGCTGAGGCTCGCGGGCGCAGAGGATGAGGGCAGGGCCGCTGCCCTCAGGCCCAGGTTGGACGAGGCCGAGAGGCGTGCGGAAGCCACGGCCACCGCCCTGGTCGCGACACAGGCGGACCTGGCCTCCGCCCGCGCCGAGTTGCGTTCCCTCCGGAGGCGGGTTGATGACGCTGAGGCCGTCGCAAGGTAGAACACGGAAGAAGTGCTCCAGCGATGCACACTAGAGCGCGAGCATACTCCTATGCTTCAGGATCTCCATAACAGGGCCAATATCGCCCTGGGCCATATTTGCGACGTGGAGGCGCCGGCCCCTCACTCGAATGATTATGCCAGGCACCTGACCTTCTACACCAAGGTGGTAACACGCCCGGAGGCTCGATCTGCCAGAGCTCGCCAGCTTGTGGAGGAAAGGGGTCGTGGCCTGCTCGAGCGCGCTTTCTCCCGTGTCTTCAGCCACCTCCTGAATGCCGACCCTAACTTTGATTTCGACGCCGCCATCGCCCCCGTACCCACGGCCGTCCGGGCGACCTAGCACGTTGGGTTGAGGACAATGTGGACGCGTTGGTCAGGGCCTTCACTTCTGAGGATGACGTGGTGGTGGTCGTCACAGACGAAGGCGACGTGGTTGACAACGGCGACGGGGGCGTCGCCGATGCCGATGGAGACGATGACGACGCGAGTGACGCATCCGCGGGTGACGCAGCGAGTGACATTTCTGGCTGATCCCTTATTGTCCTGCCATTTCACCCTGCGCACAAACTCGGGCGTGGCCCTTGAAAAACTTGTGAGAGCATTTTGGGACGGGGAGCCCCTCATGTAAACAAACTGCAGTTTTTAATTTCCTATGCAATGCTAGTTTGTGTCCTCGTGAGCTCATGAATCCGGGTGCGAGTTCTCTGTCGTGGTTTACCTTAGTCAGTGCCAGCCTTGAGCTGGGTCGCGACGCGTCGAGTTTCTGAGAACCCTGCGGAGCTCGTCGCCCCGTTAGAAGGGGCCCCACTAGAGGTGAGCTCCAGTCATAGTGCTAGCGCGCGCTTGGCGTGCGCGTGCTTCGCGCAGTCCCGCTCGCGAGGAGCTCGTGAGGGGAAGGCGACGGACATGAGTCCCGGACAAAACGAGATCTAGAAGGCAAGAAATTGCTCAAACGAGAAAAGGCTCCCCCCGCGCATATCAACAAAAATTCAACTTCAACTCAAATCCAGATCCAGAAAGCAAAGCTACTGAGAAAGAGAGATCCAAACCAAAAGGCCGCGTCCGACACCTAGTCTAGTCTTCTGGTCTTCAAGTCTTCTCACCAGCGCGGAGCTAAGTGGTGCCACTAGGCGTGGGAGGGAGCCCCAGGGCCTGAGGCCGGCACCCCTGAGACTCCGGGGCATGTACAGCCCCAACTCATTATTACGTGAGAGTGTCACGGGTGGCGAGCTGCATAGGCACTGGGCCTTCTTCACAGGTACCGGCCTTGCTTCATATCGCCAGAGGAGGGCCCCACCTTGCGCCACCCTCGACCTCCTCTGAGCCGACCGATCACCAGGACGACACAAAGGAGGGAAAGAGGACGCCAGCGGTTCCCTAGGCGACCACAGGTCCTCTGCCGGGGGAACGGTTGGCGAGGCCTCCCCGGCAGAGGGCCTACCTCCGGGTGTCACCAGGCGTCGCGCGCTGCGGGGAGGGGCCTGGTTCCTGGCTCCCTCCCGGCGGCCCCCAGCGTGTCTCCCTTGTTGGAACGGGTGCCGCCATGCCAGGGTCGTTGATCGACGTTGCAACCTGATTCATCTGTCGCCCATGGTTAGCATAAGCCTGTTCCTGAGAGATTAGCGGTACCCTGTAGTTGCCGTTGCCGGCGCGATCGTTGTGGTTCTCCGTTGGTTCTTGGAAGTCTTCGGCTCCTAGCGCGCCCTCTCCCCAATCTTCTCCAATGAATGAGCCGAGGTCGTCCTCTGGTGCGTATCCTTGATCCATCATGCGGGGCACGTAGGCTTCCGGGGCCGTCACCCCGAACACCTCGCCATGGTGCCCCACGCTCCATGTTGCTTGGCCCGGGGTGGCGTCCTGAGGATTGTAGCGTGGCATCCTGCTGGGACCATGATGGGCGACGCTTGCGCTCGCGCTTGTCGCGAGCGGCATGGGGGAGTCGAAGCCCCCTACGCCACTGGCCGTGCTGATGTTGACGAAGCCCCCGGGCGTAGTTAATGGCACACGGATGTGGTGAGGTTCACCGCACGGCCCTGCAGTGGCCTGGGGAGGAAGCCGATAGCAGAAGGGTGGTGCTCCTGATGCCGCTGCATCCAGCAGCTCGGCAACACGCTCCAACAGCGTATCTCGGCCGCTCTCCATTAGCCTGCATCGCAACAACTCCCTTGCCACCGTGAGAGCCGCCCGCATGTTTGCTTGCTCCCGCCGTGAGTGCGACGCCGTTGCTGCAGCATGACTCGCCGGGCCATGGCTCGTACTTGCCGCGGGGTGAGGGTGGATGACGCCTGGCCACGCTGTCCGCGCCCGGCGGAGTTTGGCAATGCTCGCGCCGTCTGGAGTGCGGGGTCGAGACCTTCATGGGCAGGCGGCGCTGCCCGGGCTGGCCAGGCTGCCCAGCGATCGGAGCCGGCCCTTGAGTCGCCGGACATCGTGGCTGTGGAGCGTCGGCGAGCTGGTTGGTAGAGAAGAAGCTCCGGCGCACCCCTACCTGGCGCGCCAAATGTCGGATGTGGGGTTCCGGCAAACCCTTGAGGTTCGAACACTGGGGTGCGCGCGAAGTCTTTCCCTCCTACCGATCTACGCCCTAGCTCGCAAAGATCTCGCGGACGAACTCGACGAACTCGCAACACAGAGAGACATGAGGTTTATACTGGTTCGGGCCACCGTTGTGGTGTAATACCCTACTCCAGTGTGGTGGTGGTGGATTGCCTCTTGGGCTGATGACGAACAGTACAAGGGAAGAACAGCCTCCTGAGGTTGAGGTGTTCTTGTGCTTGTCGAACTTGTGCCGGTGAGGATCCCATGCCTCCTACTGTGGTGCCTAGACCTATTTTATAGAGGCCCTGGTCCTCTTCCCAAATATCGAGCGGGAAGGGAGCCAACAATGGAGGGCGAATTTGAAGGTGGGCAGCTAGTATAAGCTATCCTGACAAAAGCGGTCTTCGCCTGCGAAAAGCTCTGGTGGTGACGCTGTCTTGGGCTCCACGATGACCTCCGTCTTGTCGTCCTCCTCGTCTTAGTATCGTTGTACCAATATAGCAACCTTTGCCTGATGCCTCGGTACTCTTCGCCTGCACTGGCCTCCTTAGCACCAAAGAGGAAATAAGGACGCTGTGCGCGCTGGCGCCCGCCTGGTGTCGTTCGTCATGGCTCACGTCACGAGACCCTCGTGAGGTTTTTCCCCGCCTTGATATCTCCGCTCCTCGTGAGCCTCCCTGGCTAGGTCACTCCAGAGGAGGTCTTGCGTCGTCCGCCTCGCGAGGCTTGGACCCTCGCGAGGGTCTTGGATACCTTGTTGATGAAGATGGGCCGCACGGCCTGCTGGCTTAGCCACGCTGTGGGCCACAGGCAGGCAAGTCTGGGGACCCCCGTTCCCAGAACGCCGATAGGGACGATTTGTCCCGCCGTCTGGAGATGGTGGCTGATTTTCTTGGCCAGGTACCCGGCCTCCCGAAGCTTTTTTGATATCCTTCTCCCGGACGGTAGAGGCCATCCATTTGCCTCCTGCTCCGGATCCAGACATTTTCGGAAGGCCTTTGTGGGCAGAAAAGATGAACGCTTGGGCGCTGGAGCTCGGGCGGAGGGGAATGGATCGGGAAGAAGAAAGGCGTGGGTGCAAATGGGCGTTCTTATCCCCTTATAAAGGCAGCAGGTATTCTGTGCCTCCCCACTTGCCTGGTAAAACCGCTTATTCCCCAAGCGCCGTAATTGATGGCGTGGTTGGGTTACCCACACCCGTATTGATGAGAATCCCGTGATAAGGGGACAGGATCTCTGCTTCGACAAGACGTGCCAAGAAAACCGCCTCGTGATATGTGCAGTGGCTGGTTGAGAAAAACGGTTCGAATAATGACCGGGCCATAGTATGATGTCATGCTACAGAATGTGTCAGCAGATTCGATTTGTGGAAATATTATTCTCTCTACGGTGGTATGTGGAATTTGTTTTGCAGCGCCGGACACTATCCTTGTGTTCAAAATCTTCTATGAAGTATTCGGAGGAGGAACCCGCCTTGCAATGCCGAAGACAATCTGCGCGCCGGACTCATCATCATTGAAGCCTGGTTCAGGGGCTACTGAGGGAGTCCTGGATTAGGGGGTCCTCGGACAGCCGGACTATATCCTTTGGCCGGACTGTTGGACTCTGAAGATACAAGATTGAAGACTTCGTCCCGTGTCCGGATGGGACTCTCCTTGGCGTGGAAGGCAAGCTTGGCAATACGGATATGTAGATCTTCTCCCTTGTAACCGACTCTGTGTAACCCTAGTCCCCTCCGATGTCTATACAAACCGGAGGGTTTAGTCCGTAGGACGACAACAATCATACCATAGGCTAGCTTCTAGGGTTTGGCCTCTACGATCTCGTGGTAGATCAACTCTTGTAATACTCATATCATCAAGATCAATCAAGCAGGAAGTAGGGTATTACCTCCATAGAGAGGGCCCGAACCTGGGTAAACATCGTGTCCCCTACCTCCTATTACCATCCACCTTAGATGCACAGCTCGGGACCCCCTACCCAATATCCGCCGGTTTTGACACTGACACACTCCCCCTCGCCCCCTGCACCTCTCCTCGATCTCTCCCCCTGGACCCCAACCCCTCCTCTGCTCCCCTCTCGCGCGCACCACCGAGCGGAGCTCGTCGCCACCGTCTCCGTTCACCATGGCCACCGCCTCCCCCTCACCTCACTGACCTGTCCATGAGCCCCGCCACCATCGCCTACGCCTTCTGCACCGATCCAAGCAACGCCGGAAGCCCCGAATCGCCGTCCCCGCCGTCTTCTTCAACCTCGGTCCGCCGAGATCGCCATCGCCGCCCCGCTTGCTCCGGCCCTCCCCGAACTCGCCGACCTACCCTACATGATCCCCATGAGCTTCTACATCGTATCCCCCTTGTCTCCGCGACGTTTGCTAGCTCTAGTCGCCGTTTCGCCGATGCCCGAAACCCGCCGCCGCCCGCGCTCGTCGCCGGTGATGCTCCGGTGACCATTTGGTCCCTGGCATGTGCCCAGCGTACTCACCGCACCACATAGAAGCCGTAGGTGGTAAACGCACATCGCCACGGCCACCGCAACCGCGTCCCCGCTCGCTGCCGACTCCGGCCGCCGCAAATCTCGTCGCCGGCGCTGCTCCCGGCCACCCCAGCTCCCGCCACCGCCACCATTGGATGCGCCACTCCGCCCTCTTCCCGTAGCTGCTCTCTGCGCGCCAAAAGGGCCCCTATAGGTGGATCCCGACGCGCTCTGCCGCGTCCGGCCTCGCCGGCTGCTAAACGACGGCGGGTTGACCGGTTTGACCGGCGAGGTTGGCCCCTTCTTGACCAGGTTTGACCGCCTGAGTCACTGACGTGTGGGGGGCACCTCGCTAACTAATCTAGTTTAGTGCTAATTAACCTAAGTTAGTTAGTTAGACACTGACACGTGGGACAGGCCCTAATTAACTTGGTTTAGCATTTAACTTAGTGCTAATTAACTCGGTTAATTAGTGTTGTCACTGACCAGTGGGTCCCCTAGGTTAGGTTTGACCTGGCCGACCAAGTTGACCTGCTGACCTCACACCAACGTCATGCTGATGCAGTAAAGCTTTTCTGGAGTTTAAAATAAATCAGAAATGATTTCTTTATTTCAGAAAATACCCTAAACTTGTAAAAATCATAGAAATTAATCTGTAACTCCAAATACAAAGATTTATATATGAAAATTGATCAGAAAAATCCAATCTATCCATCTGTACTGGTTTCATGCATGTTAGAGAAACCTAACCTTGCTGTTTAGATGAAACAAGATAATGCACTTATATGAGTTCATATTTTGGGTTTGCATTTGAATCTTTGATTCAAATGAACTCAAACCACCTTGTTCAAAGCTGCATTAGCCGAAACACACTCATTTTGCCATGTCATTGCATACATCATATTGTTGCATATTGCCATGTAATGATTGTGTTACCGGTGTCATCTTCGTGGTAGATTCTGCCTCCGAGGGTATTCACGAGTATCCAGCTGAAGGGCATTACCCCTCTACCACTCTATCAGGCAAGCAAAACCCCCTTGTTCATTCCAATACAATCCCACTCTCTCGCTCCTGCTCTCTTTTACTGCATTAGGACAACAATGATTCAACTATTACGTGCTGCGGTAGTTGAACCCCTTTCCTCTGCATGACCTGTCATTGCCACAGTAAATAGATGAAACCCACTAGCATGAGTAGGAATTGTTTGAGCCCTGATGTGCTACTCATTCATGCTTGTTGTCATGCCTGCTACTGCTTAGAGTTGAGTCAGGTCTGATTCATCGGGAATGAATTGGAATGTGGTGAACATGTCCTACTGTTGAGAGCTAAGTGTGTGAACACGATTTGGTAAAGGTAGCGGTGAGAGGCCATGTAGGAGTACATGGTGGGTTGTCTCATTGCAGCCGTCCTCAGGAACTGAGTTCTATGTCTGTGATCCATGAACAGTTACTACCACACATTGGGTTCCGGTAACTCGACCCCTCTCGGCGTCTTAACCACCCTTGTCCTCTATCCAGGAGTTGCAAGTAGTTTCTGGTGTTTGTAGTATGCTGGAGGCCGTGCGCAGCGCTGACCCGAGGGGTGGGCTGTGATGCGGTAGGCACGTGGCCGGGTATGCCGGGCGCCCGTTTGGTGTCGCGGAACCCTGTACACATCGTTCGGGGCCGTATGTGGAAACCTCGGCCGGACTCCCTGCGGATGGAACCTGAATAGGCGATAAACCTGGACTAGAGACTTGAGTGTTTAGGTAGGCCGTGGCCGACACCCTCGTTGGGCTTCCGCTTGAAGGTGGCCGAGTACATGTCGTGTAAACGGTGGTAAGTGGTGAGAGCGTGTGTGAAGAAGTACACCCCTGCAGGGTTAACATCATCTATTCGAATAGCTGTGTCCGCGGTAAAGGACTTTTGGGTTGCCTATAACAGTTCATAGACAAGTGAAAGTGGATACTCTAAAATGCGCAAGATAAGCGTGAGTGCTATGGATGGTGTTCTCGTCGGGAGACGGGAGCGGATCCATAGTGGTGTATTGAAATGGTGAATATGTGGACTCGTGTGTGCCACCTCAAAAGAGTTACTTGCAGTAGTAGTTCAGGTTATCCACTGAGTCAAAGCTGGCTTGCTGCAGTTAAACCCCACCATCCCTTTGTTGATAATGATGCATATGTAGTTAGTTCTGATGTAAGTCTTGCTGGGTACATTTGTACTCACATTTGCTTAATTTATGTTTTTGCAGAGAGCCTTTAGTCTCGCTAGTAGTTCCGTGTGGACTTCGACGTTTAGCTTGATACCTCAGATACGATCTTGTGCCCTCGGCAGGATCTGGTAGATAGTCAGGCTTCTCTGCCTTTTTCATTTGTAGATGTCTGTACTCAGACAAGTTAAGCTTCCGCATGTGCTTTGACTTGTATGCTCTGAATGTTGGTTCATGAGACCCATGTTTGTAATATCTCGCTCCTCGGAGCCTATTGAATAAATACTTGAGTTGTAGAGTCATGTTGTGATGCCATGTTGTATTTGCACATATCGAGCATATTGTGTGTATGATTGAAATGCTTGGTATGTGTGGGATCCGACAACCTAGTTGTCTATCCTTGGTAGCCTCTCTTATGGGGAAATGTAGTCTAGTGCTTCCACTGAGCCATGGTAGTCTGCTATAGCCCGGTTTACCGGTGTCCTGCTAGCCCAGTTGCTACTGCTCCGAAACACTTAGACTGGTTGGCATGTGATCCACTTCGTTCCTGTGTCTGTCTCTTCGGGGAAATGTCACGCGGTGACTTCCTGAGTCTTGCTAGCCTACTACAGCCCGGGTTCCCGGAGTCCTGTTAGCCTGCTACATCCAGGATTCACACGCTGATGACCGACACGTTCGATGTTGGTTCATGTATGCCTGTCCCCGTAAGATAGTGCCACTTTGGGTTCATGACTAGTCATGTCGGCCCGGGTTGTCTGTCATATGGATGCTAGCGACACTATCATATACGTGAGCCAAAAGGCGCAAACGGTCCCGGGCCAGGTAAGGCGACACCCGTGGGAATACCATGCGTGAGGCCGCAAAGTGATATGATGTGTTACATGCTAGATTGATGTGGCTTAGGATCGGGGTCCTGCCACTAAGTTTCTTTCTTTGAGAAACCTTGTGTACGCATGAACTTAGTTGGCCCACAAGTCAGCCTCCAAATCTATGGCAGAAAACATAGAGCCCATTTGCTAAAAAATATATAATTTGCAGCCCATTTGTTAATTCTTAAGTAATTTATTACAGCCCATTTTCTGCCCAGGACCACGGTCAAAAAGTTCAACCTTATTTTGCATATTTCGGTGGAGTCCGAACTGTTGTAATCCCGAAATGATAAACATTTTCTTAAGAACTTATAGAGTTGCCAAAAAATCATTTTGTTTTTGTAAGAAAATAAGACGTGGGACAATTGAGTTGGTTTGAGGGAAAACCAGTGGTAAAAAAATCAGCGCTGGGAGGGAAAACAACAACAAAAATAAGGATGTAAATATGAAAAGGGAACTTTATGTACTTTCAATATAATGATACGTGTATATGAACTAGTAAAACTACTTGTTTAGAAAAATTTGGAGAACTGGGAATTCGAATGACAGGTGCTTATGCTACCCATCAAATAAAAATCAGGTGCCTGAAAATTCGTTTCGAAACAAATGATTCAGCTTTATATCCACGTCGACCCTTGGCATGATGGTTGGAAGCAAATGCCATGTTCATACCGAAAGATCGTTAACAACAATACCAACTTGCGAACGACAAGGTAGTACAAGTACCAATACCAAACTAACTTATAATCTTTGTACTCCTGGCCCTAGTGTTCGTCTGGTAGAAAATCTTGCAGAGGACCAGCTCCCGCTCCTTCTCTTGCTCCAGGTCCCCGAGGTGGTACTGCAGCATCACCCAGTTGGTCCTCTACTGGTCGAAGTTCTTGTTGGTGTGCAGCACCAGAACCTTTTTGTTGCCCGTCTGCCGGCCGTTGACCATCACCGGCAAGGTATTGCCGTTCTTGTGCCACATCGCATGCATGCCGCACTCCGACTGTATCTTGCGACGCATCCACGTGCCCCTTTTGAACGCCCTGGAATTGCGCTGGAAGAAATGCTTGCTTAGGCCACTCAGTGTGATACCTGCAGTATTGTCGAATACAGGTTTTAGTGTACGTAGTTGGCATTTTCATAACATCTTTGGCATGTTGCAGTCACTTGTTTCACTTTTTGTTAACTATAAAATTGTAATTGCTTCACTAGGTCTGCGTCTAAAAAGAAAAATAGAGTTATAAACAAAGTAATATGTTTATGCAAGTAGACGGTCGATCAGTGTCTTACCTTGAAGTTTCTCAGGATGGGTGTAGCATATGCCGTGCTCGTTGTCGATGGTTGGTATGAACAAATTGATGAGAGTGTGAGATCTCGCGCTGTCAGCACTCACTTTGGCCTCAAGGTGCTCGATCAGCTCCTGATTTGTGGGATCGAACTTGACGCCAGCCGGCAGCACCGGCCAATCCTTCTTGGACTTGCATCGGTTAATTCCAGTTATATGGTACTCAATGTATGATGACTTTTTAAGTGAATGATGAAAGATTTCGACAGATAAGTGGTAGTACTCCACATCTGAAGTCCACAATACCCGAACACGCCATCGGGATTCTTGTGTCACCTCACGCGCAGCGTGCTGTCACGTCAATTCAATGTGAGGACATAATGAATAATTTGACCGACGTATACTAGTACTGCTAGTGTACTACTTACTAGTTGTATTTAGTGTCACATTTTAACCATAGGTTTAACTAAAAAATGTCAATGCATGTCACCAAAAATTATTCCATTGGAAACTATGTTCAAATACGAATAAAATGATATATTTTTTGTGACATGCATTAACATTTAGTTTGTGAAATTTATGGTCAAAATTTGACACAAATTACCAAGGGGACCAGTAAACCAAGAGGGAGGTAATAGTACGAGTAGCGCAATATACGGTATAGAGGACTAGTACAAATTTAGAAATGGTGTAAGAAGTTACAAGGTTGTGCGACAGACTTTGTAGGCTACATGAGTAATACAAAATATAATTCCCATTGGACAACCCTTTCACCAACAAGTACACACTTCTATCCTTCAAACCGGAGGAGTGCTTCAAACTAACAACAGTACATAATATCCAACAAAAGAGGGTCATGCTACAGCAGCAGGATACATGGCTCAGTCTAGATATCAGTACGAATGAAGTTGTGCATATTTTCTGTTGGCATGAACCACATCGTTGCATGTCGGGTTTGCAAAAGCCATCCATCGCATGGAAGCTTGATGCCTTTCACAAACTGAAGATTATCTGGCAACAAGCTGTGTCGACGAATCTCTGGATATGGTGATTCATGAAACCCATGGTATGATGTGTAAACATAGTTCCCCCTGGCGAATGGAAGTTGCATACCACGGTAATCATCGCCGGTGATATGATCGACGATTGGTTGGATGATCGGGTAATTGAGCGCGAGGAACATGGAGTGGTTGCCGAGGCTGTAAGCCACCTCCAGTTGAATACGCCTGGCCCAACGGAGCTGGGATCTTTCTTGAACACGAAGCAGCCATAGCCATCAATGTCACGGACGCCCCAGGCATTGTACTGCATGTGGTTTGATGAAATGGTTTGGTCAATTTGGTACGTGCAAATGAGCATCAAATGACCGCCGTCAGCTGAACGAGCGATAAACCACCACCCATCGGCTGGTATGATTCCAGGTCCTGGAATCATGAAGGCCAGCGCATTTGCGTCTGCCGCAACAATTCAAATTGGAGACCAAAAGGACAAAAATAAACAATCATGTTCAGAGTATGTGTGGAATTAATATTATTATAACAGTGACACATATCATAGACAGAGAATTGTAATGTCGTGGTCATAATCATACCCCAAGTTAAAAAAAATAAGCCAATGGCTTTCATATTCTAGCAATATATCATGGTTCAAACATCATGTAACAATGAGAGAAAAACAGATATGACAGGGCCTACTCATATTCTACCATAGCACTTACTACAATTATCATATCAACTCTAAGCAATAACATGCGTTGTTATAAAAATCCTGGAAATGAGAGTAACATATAGCAATCATGAGGTTATACTCATAATATCTATTCTAACAATCATTAGATGCCAATTGTTCTCATATCAACTCTAACAATAACATGTGTGGTCATAAAAATCTAGGAAATGAGAGGAACATATAGCAATGATGTCGTTATAGACACACTATATATTCTAAATTTGTAACAATGAACATGCACTCATATTCATAAGGTAAAGATGAGATGAGATAGAACAATTACACGATGATAGATTCCACCAGTATAGGCAGCCAATCTGTGCGTCGACCGCATAAATGATGCCATCGTGCACTATAGCATTAGACAAAAATGTTGGGTGAAGAGGATCGACGATGAGCCATAACCATGTATGGCGACCGGATTCCAGATAGACTAATCCCATGTTGAACACGGCAATGAGCCTGTAATCCATGTAGTCTTCTGATGGTGTGGGCACTTCGCAGATTACAACCTTCAGCAAACAGAGGTCGAGCCAAAAGCTCGACGCATCTCGTACGTAGTAGGCAGGAGTGTCCGGCGGGCCGCGAGGCTCGATGGCGGCGGTATCCAACAATGGAAGGGTGATCTCTCACTGGGTGTAGATATCCACGAGACGTCACAGACTACCGGATTGGTGGATGAGGACGATCCAGTTGGCCTTCATGCCTGCCCAGTAGTGGCCGCGCATGAAGGATAGGTGGACGGGTAGTGGTAGCATGTCGAGGGGCACCACGGCAACCTCTGTAGGATCATCAAGCCGGTGTCTGGGCCACCTGCGAGGATCAGGCATCAGCAAGCAGGGTGTCTTGAAAAGAGCCGACCGGTTGCAGATGAGTAGACGGTACAAAGACACCGAGCATGCGGCCAGATGGACAGTGCTGAGCAGGTCCATACGATCACAGGTCTGCTCCAAGAGAACATCGGGGAGGGAATTCCAATCGCGGCTATGCGTGTCAGTCGGTTTCGCCATAGGGTTTTTTAGGGCGCTGAGTGACTGGGGTTTTCGGTGCCTGCGAGGCAGCGGGGAAGTGGATTCGGGCGGGCGAGTGAAGAAGATGGCATGTGTGGCCAAGCAGTGAGCGGGGGGATATGGTACGCGCGAGCTACCAGGGAAGATGGCGCGGGCGGGCGAGCAGTGAGCGGGGGGAAATGGTGTGCGGCCGATGCTGGGGAAGAGAGGAGGAAGAAGAAGAGAGGAGGAAGAAGGGTGAAAGACGAGGAAGAAAGTGCATTAAATCTCAATTCTACTAGTACTACTACTAGGATATACCATCCTTCGGAGTGTAAATAGTTACGCCGATGACATGTGGGTCTACCTCAAGAGGGCCCATATGTCAGTTAATGGAGGAGAGAGGTGCGTAGTCGTATTTGCGGAAGCATGCTCCACTAGCAAACATGATGGCAGTACTGGGTAAGGCTGATTTAGTAACACCAACACGCTGGTTCAGCTTATTAATCAAGTGTCCCATCTGCTCCAGCGTGTATTGTCACTTCACTGTGAAGACTAGTTGAATAGTTCTCTCTGACCGAGATGGGGAATAATGGATTGCGAAGACTTCCTTCTACAGTATCCCTATGCTTGTATGCTCGGGCCCCTCCCAATGCTCCACCTTGTACAGGTGCTAAGGCTGCCATGTAGGCAAAAAGTCTGATGTGGCGAGGTAATTAAGAGGAGAGATAAGTGTGGTAACCCCAGTACTATGCGCGAGAACCTAGACAAAAGACTTAAATGGAAGAATCCCACCAATGCATGAGGAACTTTAGTTACAAAATCATTAAATAAAGGATGCTTAGCACCAACAAGTTAAGCACCTGTACATGTAAGCATTGGGAGCTTTAGTTGCTAAAGTTTTTAATGTGCTTAGCACCCCATGTAAGCATCGATGCATTGGAAGTAGCCTCATCCTGTCCAACACGATGAAACATTGGCCAAGGCACCCGGCGCCAATAATGTAGGAGTACTAGTACTACCTCCTTTCCGGTTTATAGGGCTCAATTCAAAAATCTCATCAACCAAGGTAGATGATGAGTGGTGGAATAATTTTTGTAGTTTGCAAAAATACTCAATTAATGCACTCGTTTTCCTCAAAAAATTATGTTTACCAATGCATTAATTTTGTGTCAAACTTTGACCATCTACTCCCTCCATCCAGGTGAATGAGTCATCTTTGGTTGTGCACCATGACCAAGGAGGGAAAAACAAGAGAACTTCATGTTTATTTGCTACTCCCTCCATTCCTAAATATTGTCTTTTTAGACATTCAAATGGAATACAACATACGATGTATGTAGACATATTTTAGAGTGTAGATTCACTCATTTTGCTCCGTACGTAGTCAGTTGTTGAAATCTCTAGAAAGACAAATCACAATTGTAACACCCCGCATGTAACTTGCCATATTTGTAACTCCGACTCTTGCCATTTTCGGCTATGTGATATGTTTGTCCCTCCGTTGTCGGGTTTTGTTTTTTGTTTTGTATTTTGTCATGTCATGCATTTTCATATCATATCATCATGTGCATTGCATTCGCATACGTGTTCGTCTCATGCATCCGAGCATTTTTCCCGTTGTCCGTTTTCCAATCCGGCGCTCCTATCTCCTCCGGTGCACCCTTCTAGTTTTCTTTCATGTGCGTGTCTCAAACTTTCTCGGAATGGACCGAGGCTTGTCAAGTGGTCTTAATATACCACCCGGAGCCTACCGGTCAAGTTTCGTTCCATTCGGAGGTCGTTTGGTACTCCAACGGTTAACCGGGCCTCCGCAATGTCCATTTGATTGTCCAGCAAAACCCCCTCTAAAACCAGCCCAAAACCCACCAAACTCTCTTCCATGCTCTAGGTCGTTCGATCACGATCGTGTGGGCGAAAACCGCACCTCATTTGGAGTCTCCTAGCTCCCTCTACCTATAAATGAGTGGGCTTCCCGAAAAACGAAATCTCAGACGAAACCCTAACCCTCTCCCTCCGCGCCGCCGGACGCGTCCGTACCCCGCCGGACACGTCCGCCGCCGCGCCCCGTCCAGTCCGGAGCCGCCACGTGTCATCGCCGGCCTTCCACCGCCGCGGCCCGCCAGGCCCGCCGCCGGCCCGTGGGCCCGCGCGCGCGCCTCCGCGCCGGTCTTCCTCGCCGCCGCCGCTCGCCACGGGTGCGCCGCCGCCTCGGGTGCTCCCCTCGCCGGCCGTGCTCCCCGCGCCGGTCGGCCCCGCCGCCGCGCGCTCCCTCCGGCGCCGCCCCCGCCGGCGACCGGCGCCTGCCCTCCTCCGGCTCGCCGCCTCCTCCCTCCGCCAAAGGCCCCGCCGGCCTCTCCTCTCCTCCCGCCGGTGAGCCTCCCGCCGGAGTCCCGAGCCCGTCGAGGAGCTCCCCGATCTGGATCTCGCTCGGCGTGAGTTGACTTTTTCCCCGAGCCCGTTTTTCTTCCAAGTCATAATAATTCCATCAGCAAGTGCCTATGTTCGAGATGCGATAACTTTGTGCATGTAGCTCCGATTCGCGCGTATAATATGTCAAATTGTTCGCCTCATGATGCTCTTCATTTTGTTCAATTGCACCATGTTCATTAGAGGTCATCTTGATGCCCAAATCTTCGTTGGAAGAGGGCTAGTTGCTGTTAATCTCTGGTTCTTATTAGAACTTGGAGATTTGTCTTTTTTGTATCATTTATTCTGTGCATCTTTTGAGCATGAGCTCTACATGTGTTTTGAAGTATGGCATGCCATCGTTCCAGTGGTATAGTCCATGTATTTTTGTGATCTATGTGGTGACTAGCACAAGCATGCAAAGTAGGCCCCGTAATATTTCTGATTTCAGGGTGTCTACTGTAATTTTGTTGCCATGTAAACTTGACGCTACAGAGAGATCCATGCATATTTTGGAGATGTTCAGTAAGGATGTTTTGTAGATATAGTTGTAATTGATCCATTCCTGCAATTGTTTGCAATTTTAGAGTAACATAGCATGACTCAATCTTGCTCTACTTTTGCTATAAAATATTTCTGACAGATTCTCAACATGACATGCATTTTTGCCAAGCTTATTGTAGTTGATCCATACATGCTATGTAATTTTTCTTGCCATTGATAGCTTCATAAACATGCCATCTTGCTGCAGGTATGCTTGGTTGGTCATGCATTGATCTGTAGTGAGTGCATCAAGCTCACAAAGAGGCCTACATATTAATATTTCTGCCATGCTCTGTTTTCTGCTAAGTCTGAAACCTGATAACGAAACTTGCTATGTTTACATACTTGCCATCATATCTTATGGTCCTTTTTGGCTTATGGTCAGTAAGGGACTTTTGTCATGTGCATTCAGTAGAACACTACCATGCCTTGTTTTGCTATGTTAAGTTCCTGTAGCATGTTAATTTCGTGCTCTGAACATTGCTACCTGATGCTGATTCCTGCCATGTCCAGTTTTTCACTAAGTCTGTGAACCTGTAATCTTTTGCACTTTTGCCATGCTTGTTTGAGCTTGATATGTTGTGAACTAGCCATAGCTCAGTGTTCATCTTTTGTCAAGCATCTCCTGTAGATTACTGCCATGTGCTTTGTTGTGATGTTGGGGTGCTGTAACATTGTTACGTGTTGCATTTTAAATGCTATCTTGCTGTTTATCGCAGATTAGTGTCATTCTTGTTTTGCTTGCCATTTGCAAACCGTGCATCCGATTCCGATGACCTTTATATCGATTTCGACCGAAATCATCTCATCTTTCCAGTGGCATGCTTGGTTTGCCAAGTTACTGCCATGTTCATCTTTTTCCTTCCGGAGCACGCATACGCATCGCATATCATATCTTGCATATCATACATGTCTTGCATCATGTTGCTTGTGCATTTCTCGTTGTTGATTGTGGTTACGTTTGTTTGTGTTCTTGTCTTGGGTAGAGCCAGGAGACGAGTTCGTGAACGAGGAACCTGTCGAGTACGCTTACGAGGATCAAGCTTTCGACAACTCTGAGAATCTTGCAGGCAAGATGACCACCCCTCGAAATCACTTCTATCTTTGCTATGCTAGTTGTTCGCTCTATTGCCATGCTCGCTACCTATCACTTGCTATATCATGTCTCCTATTTCAGCCATGTCAGCCCCTAACCATCCTTTCCTAGCAAACCGTTGTTTGGCTATGTTACCGCTTTTGCTCAGCCCCTCTTATAGCGTTGCTAGTTGCAGGTGAAGTTGAAGTTTGTTCCATGTCGGAACATGGATATGTTGGGATATCACAATATATCTTATTTATTTAATGCATCTATATATTTTGGTTAAGGGTGGAAGGCTCGGCCTTATGCCTGGTGTTTTGTTCCACTCTTGCCGCCCTAGTTACTGTTTAACCGGGATTATGTTCCTTGAGTTTGCGTTCCTTACGTGGTCGGGTGATTTATGGGACCCCCTTGACAGTTCGCCTTGAATAAAACTCCTCCAGCAAGGCCCAACCTTGGTTTTACCATTTGCGACCTATACCTTTTTCCCCTGGGTTTTCTAGAGCCCGAGGGTCATCTTTATTTTAAACCCCCGGGCAAGTGCTCCTCTGAGTATTGGTCCAAACTGTCAGTCGCCGGTGGCCACCAGGGGCAACTTTGGTCTGGCCTATCGGAAGCTTGGACAATCCGGTGTGCCCTGAGAATGAGATATGTGCAGCTCCTATCGGGATTTGTCGGCACATTCGGGAGGCTTTGCTGGTCTTGTTTTACCATTGTCGAGATGTCTTGTAAACCGGGATTCCGAGACTGATCGGGTCTTTCCGGGAGAAGGTTTATCCTTCGTTGACCGTGAGAGCTTATGATGGGCTAAGTTGGGACACCCCTGCAGGGTAATATCTTTCGAAAGCCGTGCCCGCGGTTATGAGGCAGATGGGAATTTGTTAATGTCCGGTTATAGATAACTTGTCACTTGACCCAATTAAAATACACCAAGTGCGTGTGTAGCCGTGATGGTCTCTTCTCGGCGGAGTCCGGGAAGTGAACACGGTCTGTGTTATGTATGACGTAAGTAGGTGTTCAGGACCTCTTCTTGGTCATTGCTAGATGACGCCCGTTCCATTGCTTCTCTTCTCGCTCTCATTTGCGCAAGTTAGCCACCATATATGCTTTTGCCGCTGCAGCTCCACCTCTTTGCACCTCTTTGTCCTATAAGCTTAAATAGTCTTGATCTCGCGGGTGTGAGATTGCTGAGTCCCCGTGACTCACAGATACTTCCAACACCAGTTGCAGGTGCCGACGATGCCAGTGCAGATGATGGCGTCGATCTCAAGTGGGAGTTCGACGAGGAACGTGGTCGTTACTATGTGTCTTTTCCTGATGATCAGTAGTGGAGCCCAGTTGGGACGATCGGGGATCTAGCATTTGGGGTTGTCTTATTTTCATCTGGATTTTGACCGTAGTCGGTCTATATGATTGTATTTTGGATGATGTATGATGATATTCATTTATGTATTGTGTGAAGTGGCGATTGTAAGCCAACTCTTTATCCCATTCTTGTTCATTACATGGGATTGTGTGAAGATGACCCTTCTTGCGACAAAACCACTATGCGGTTATGCCTCTAAGTCGTGCCCCGACACATGGGAGATATAGCCGCATCGTGGGCGTTACAACAATATCGAGGGAACAGAGGAAGCTTGAAATATGAACATGTCAATGGGAGGGAGTAAAAGCCTCATGCATGCAACATGCAACACTCACACGTACACATGGACGCACGCAACACTCACGCACCCATGCGGCACACAGCACGCGATGCAACACACACGCTCACGCTCAAGTGCTCAACCTACTCCCTACGTCCGTGAAAGACTGTGCATTTAGAGACTTACACATTGACCAAGGCATAATTAACACCCAAAAGTAGAATATTTATGTGTGCATGTGACCATTGAGAGAAGAAGATTAAATGAAGGTTGTTGCATGCTATAATTAAGGATAGACATGTAGCCTATAGCTAGAGCACAAGCTGGTGCATTAGTCAATCAATATCGATTTTATATTAAAGGCCGGTCAGTAGGGTGCAATACGGTGCTCTGCCAACTGACAGGTGGGACCCAGAAACTAGGTGACAATTTAACCAGTCAACAGTGCCACGTCGACTATGTGGCCGGTCAGTAGGGTGCAATACGGTGCTCTACGATGAGCTAGTGATCGTATAATCACCGCAAAACTATATATAGTGACCGTAAAGAGCATATTGTTACATACGTTGACCGCGAGTGTATTTTTCTCATTTCAAATTAAGCCATATTAACCGGAAAGGACTAGTACTTGTACTGCTTTGATGTGTCCCGTTAACTCGCCGAACGAGGAGAAGCTTGCTTACTATGCCTCTCCCTCGCCCACGCGCGTGGTGGCTCGTAGGACGAGGAGAGGGTTTTGACTACAGCGCCCTCTCCCTCTCCCTCTCGGTCGCCCTCGCCCTCGCGGTGGACGTGCGGTTGTTCAATCGGTGTTAGATTGCCAGGAGCATATTGCACTACTAGGAAAAGGCCTATAGATGGAATGGCCACTAATGGCGCACCAGACATGTGGTGCGCCATCGCTATGTAGCAGTGGCGCACCATGTGCTGGTGCGCCATTAGTGTGAAATACACTAATGGCGCACAAGACACGCGGTGCGCCATTAGTAACAATTTTTTTTTCCAGACATACTAATGGCGCACCAGCCACCTAGTGCGCCACTACAATATTTTTTTTATTTTTTACTTTTTTGCAAAACTAGTAATGGCGCACCTGAGGACAGTGCGCCATTACTAGTTTAAGCTAGTAATGGCGCACTACTCCCTGGTGCGGCATTAGTGTCTTTTTTTTGCAAAACTACTAATGGCGCACCAGCAGCAGGTATGCCATTAGTAACCAGGGTTACTAATGGCGCATTAGGTGGTGGTGCGCCATTAGTAACCTGGGACGAGCTAGATATTTTGGACACCCACACCTACCCACTCACTTTCCCCACTTCATTCTCTCCTCCTCCTCCTCCAAGCTTGTCTCGGCTGCCTCCTCCTCGTCACCTCATTTGCACCATAAATTCATCCAAATTACGTGGTTAAACCCCCTTTTTTGATAGGTAAGTAAGGGGGAAGCTATCTTTATGTTGTTCTCCCTCCAACAACGTGCACATGCACTTTTTATGTCCTAGCTAGATCTATGTATGTTTGTGGTGTTGCATATGTTTGTGGTGTTGCATATATGTTTGTGTTTGCAGGTACCAGTATTTGAAATGCGATAGTTGCTAATATTTTGCCGGAATGTTGATTCATTTCCGTTTCGGCAAGAATTTTGGCACTATGCATTCTTTTTGGTCCTATTTTTAGGGAAACTCATGCCAAATTTTTTCTTGGTTCTAAAATATCGTTTTGCTCTACCCCGCAGGCGACCATGGTCCGCACGATGACCGAAGGCATCGTGAATAGGTTTTTGAGCTCCGCGAAGGCCGAGATGCTTGAAAAGAACGAGACGGAGATAAGATGTCCGTGTCGAAGATGCAAGCTGAAGAGTCTTATTGCGGACCCGGATTCCGGGCAGGTGCGGGACCACCTGCTCTTGTGTGGTTTCATGGATGGCTATCGGTGGCAAGGTGATGAAGATGACTATGAAGTCGTCCATGGGGGTCGGGCAAGAAATGAGGATGGGCAGCAAGACAACCACCGCGGCTCGGGCGGGCTAGAAGACGAAGAATCTCCAGGACATGATCACGACGGTGATGCTGTACACAGTCATCATGTAGAAGATGCCGGACATGATGATGAGGAAGATGCGGGAGCAGACGAAGGGCATGATCATGAAGATGAAGGTGTCGGCGGAGCAGACGACGATGGACCATCGATGGGCTGGGTGCAGGACCCTCATATTCAAGAGCTGCTTCTCAAGCAGACAGATAACGCAAGAGCTGCCGCCCGAGAGAAAGCCAAGCTGGATCAACTGGAGATAGATGCGGTTACTCCATTGTATGAAGGATGCAGGCCTGAGGATACCCGCCTGAAAGTAACGCTCATGGCTCTGGAGATGAAGGTAAAGCACAAAATGACCGACGCATGCTTCGACGAGAACATGTCATTCTGGCACGAACGTCTTCCCAAGGGGAACAAGTGCCCGACCAGTTTCGAGGAGGCGAAGAAAATCGTGTGTCCTCTGGATTTACCGCACGTGAAATACCATGTGTGCATGAACAATTGCATCATTTATCGGGACGAGCACGCGGAGTCTACCATATGTCCGGTGTGCGGCGTCACTCGATACAAGAAGAGGAAGAAAGCTCCTCGAAAAGTGGTGTGGAACTTTCCGATCACTCCTCGTCTGCAGCGGTATTTCGCGGACCCTAAGGTAGCAAAGCTCCTGCGTTGGCACGCGGATAGGGAGGAGAAGAAGCGAGAAGATGACGCAAATGATCAGGAGATAAATAAAAAAGACAAGATGCTGAGTCACCCTAAGGATGGGAGCCAGTGGCAATCATTGAACTTCGAACACCCAGAATTTGGGAACGATCCAAGGAACATCGTGCTGGGCGCGAGCACCGATGGAGTCAATCCGTTTGGCAGCCAGAGAAGCACACATAGCACCTGGCCTGTGTTTGTGTGGATGTACAACCTTCCCCCCTGGTTGTGCATGAAGAGGAAGTACATTCACATGAGTATGCTAATTGAAGGGCCGAAACAACCAGGGAACGACATCAATCTGTATCTGGGGCTGCTGAAAGAGGAGCTAGACACGCTGGGGAAAACGCCAGCCAATACGTTGGACGCCGCAGAGAAAGAATATTTACCTATGAGAGCCGCACTGCTCACGACGGTGCACGACTATCTCGGTTTCGGATATCTCGCGGGGCAGGTGGTCCACGGATTTTCTGGATGCGTCAGGTGCATGGATGACACAACGTATCGCCAACTAGATAGAGATCCTGGGTCTTCGAAAACCGTGTTCATGGGACATCGAAGGTGGCTTCGCGATGATGACCCCTGGAGGAAACACAAGGATCTGTTCGATGGTGAAACCGAACCCCGAAGACGCCCGCGTACGAGGAGCGGCGAGGAAATAGACGAGCTATTGAAAAATTGGAAAGATTGCCCACTGCCGGGAAAGAAGCAAAAGGCGCCAGAGCCGGGAAAGAAGCAAAAGGCGCCAGAGCCACTGCTGAAGGTATGGAAAACGAGGTCTGTTTTCTGGGACTTGCCGTACTGGAAGATCCACCGTGTGCCTCACAGCCTTGATGTCATGCATATCACGAAGAACGTGTGCGAGAGTCTGCTTGGTACCCTGCTCAACATGCCAGAGAGGACCAAAGATGGGCCGAAAGCAAGGGCGGACTTGAAATCAATGGGCATCAGGGAGGAGCTTCACGCTAATGATGATGATGATGATGAGGCGAAGCAGGACACGGAAAGTCGTCGCAAAGGCAAAAAGGCCAAGAAGACCGGAAATGACTTCCCTCTCGCGTGCTTCACCCTAAGTCAGGAGGAGATCGATCAGTTTTTCACCTGCCTCGTAGGAGTAAAACTTCCTTACGGTTACGCGGGGAAGATAAGCAGATACCTAGACTCAGTGAAGCAGAAGTTCAGCGGGATGAAGTCTCACGACTGTCACGTGCTGATGACGCAGATAGTTCCAGTTGCAATCTGTGGGATCATGGACGCGCACGTCCGTGAAACGCTACTTGGCCTATGCAACTTTTTCGACGTCATCTCTCAGAAGTCGGTTGGCGTGAGGCAACTCAGAAGGCTACAGGAAGAGATCGTGGTGATACTATGCGAGCTTGAGATGTACTTCCCTCCCGCATTCTTCGACGTTATGGTGCATCTGCTGGTCCATATCGTGGAGGATATCATCCAACTCGGGTCGACGTTCCTGCACAGCATGATGCCGTTCGAAAGGATGAATGGTGTCATCAAAGGATACGTTCGCAACATGTCACGTCCAGAGGGAAGCATAGCCAGGGGCTTTCTGACCGAAGAGTGCATCTCCTACTTCATGAATTATCTAGGCATCGAGAACCCCGTTGGTCTGCCCGTCAACAGGCACCTCGGCAGGCTCGCTGGATGGGGTCACCGTGAGGGTCGCCGCGAAATGCATGTCGACTTCGATGGTCGACTCGCCGACTTTGAAAGAGCAAACCTAGTCGCGCTACAACACATAGACGTGGTCGATCCTTGGGTGGTAGAGCACAAAACGTTTATTGAGAAGACGTACAATGACCGAGGCTAACAGAGGACGGACGAAGATATAATCAAAGAGCACAACTCATGTTTCACGCGTTGGTTCAAGCAGAAGCTTCTGTCGTACCCTTTACATGAGGATTCTTCCGCGGAAGAACAACTCATATTCGCCTTGTCACAGGGCGCCGAGCACAACCTGATGACGTATGAGGCGTACGATATCAACGGCTACACATTCTACACCGAGGACAAGGACATGAAGAGCGATGGTTATCAGAACTCCGGGGTAACGATGGAATCCTACACCGGTAACGACAAGGACAGATACTACGGAAGGATCAAGGAGATCTGGGAGCTGAGCTACGCTGGAGAGAAGGTCCCGATGTTCCATGTCAAAAGGGCCAAGAGCGTCATAAAAGAAGACCGGTATTTCACCACCATGGTTATACCCGAAGCCAAATCCAAGACCGCAGGCGCGAACGTCACCGCGAAAAATGAGCCATGGGTACTGGCTTCCCAATTGGACCAATGCTTCTTCATTACCGACCCATCCAAGCCCAGTCGTGTTGTCGTGAGGAGAGGCAAAAGGAAGATCATCGGAATGGATGGAGTCGCCAATGAGCAAGACTTCGACAAGTACGTCGACCCGAAGATGGAACATGACGACGACGATGAAGTATCAGCATACACCACAAGAAGAAGCAGGACCACCCTACCTAAAGGACGTCCGTTCAAGAGAAGAACTCCATTTACGAAAAATAAGGGCAAGAAGATTGTGAACAGATAGCTAGCTAAGATCGATTGTATTTAAATTGTAGCCTTCATTTCTCGATTGTATTTCATGGGCACTTTTTGAACTCATGAATGTTTTTAAATTTCATGGCCGACGACCCACCGCACCCTCCCCCGCTCCACCGGCCGCCGCCGCCAACCCCCGGCCCGCACCCTCCCCCACTCCACCGTCGCCGACGACCCACCGCACCCTCCCCCACTCCACTGGCCGTCGCCGCCGACCCCCGGCCCGCACCCTCCCCCACTCCACCGCCGCCGACGACCCCCCGCACCCTCCCCGGCCCGCTCCACCGTCACAAATGAATGCAACTAAAATTGCAAAAAAAAAGCAAATTTAATTATATTTTCAAATAACAAATTTGATGATATTTTCAAATAATAAATTTGATGATATTTTTTCATATTCATAAATATTTTCAAATAACAAATTCGATGATATTTTTTAAAAAATCATTACTGTTTTTATAAAAAAATATTACTGTTATGATTTAAACAAGTTTGAACATATTTAAACACAAATAAATATCAAACAGCATTTTAAATGCATAAAAACAAAAATTGGGGAGCCTGGGAATCAAACCCAGGACCTCCTAGTGTGTGTGCTGCGTGCTGACCAGTCGGGCTAGTGGGCGTGTTCTGATGGAGATAGGGTTAGGTGGAATATAACCTGACCAGTCGGGCTAGTAATTAAAACAAAATTCTAATGGCGCACCAGGGGGAGGTGCGCCATTAGAATCGACGTACTTATGGCGCACTAAGGGGGAGGTGCGCCATTAGAATCGACGTACTTATGACCTCCCTCCCTCCCTCGCCAGATCCCCCACTCGACCCCAACCGTACGCCGCCGCCCCCTTGCTCCGCCCCCTCCGTCCGCCGCGCCTGCACGCCGTCGGCGACGCCGCCGCCGCTATGGTCTTGCGCTGCCTCGACGCCGCCGCCCCGACCCCCGCGGGACTCCACCCCCGCCACCCCCGCGCCCCCCGAACGGGATCGGCCGAGCGCGCGCCGCCCGCTCCTCTCCTCTCCTCCTCCCTCCGACGAGCGAGGGCCTCCTCCGGCCCCTGCAGCAGCCGGCGAGCGCGGCCCCGACGCGCCCATCCCGCCTGCCCCTGCCGTCCTCCGCCACCGGCCCCTGCTCTCCTTCGACCGCGGCGAGCGAGGACCCAGACGAGCTCGGACCCCGACCGCGACCCCTTCGCCGACCCCGACCCCGACCCCTCCGGCGACCAGGTACCTCTCCTCCTTCCTCCTTCCTCCCTCTCTCCACCATTCCCCATTCCCTCCCTCCCTCCCCTCGACCGTGGCAGTGTAGGTCATCTGACCGTTGGCAATTTGTTCCATGTATAACCATTGATTATGCCTTTGAGGCAGTTAGTTAACCTCTCACCTATGTTCATGCAGGGATATTATTCTTGGAAAAGCCACTGTTGGTGACGGAATAGAAAGATAAGCAGGTACCTATCTTCAGTCCCAATCTAACAGGGTAGTCCATGGATTCAAACTAGCTAAAGGAGATTCAAACTACCGAACCTTTAGGTTAACAACTCAACACAAACCAATCCCTGAAAGCAAAAACTCAACAGAAACCAAGTGCATTATTTTTGTGACTGTTTTCATGTTTGCAGAACCAATATTTTTGTGCCAACAATCAGTTTACTCCCTCATGCCAACAACCACTCATTTTTCAGTTAACTCCTTACAGTTCAGATCATATTTTGATTGTCAACAATAGTGGACTTTTAAGGCTTTTTTAGAGGCAATACTAGTGGATATTAGGCCTTTTTACAGGCAATAATAGTGGAATTTTAGGCTTTTTTTAGGAGTGTGTTTCATGCTGGCCTACAGTGATGAATTAGTCAGAATTGTGTATGATTGTGCCTAAAGTACATAATCTAAAGATACAGACAAAATGATGCATGATGCTCTGCCTTGCTAATTTTACCATGAGATTTGGGGTAATCAGCTAGTTCTGGTCAAAGCAAGTGGTTTTCCTGAGCTATGCCTTGGTTAGAAAATGATGCATGATGGTTTGTTCAGAAGAGGAATAATCCCAGGATAGCACCTATCATGGGGTCAAACCTGGGACCCCTATTGTAATTTGATTTTGATTATTAATTTTTCTGTCAGCAGATGAATTACAGTGTTTGTGTTGTAATGAAACTTGAGCTGAAATAGAACTTGACAGCCTGTACAGTGAATATATGCAGTGAACAGAAATTGACAGGTTTTCTTGACTGAATTCAGTCCTGTACAGTGAATATATGCAGTCAATATACAGTCATTGTAATTTTTGGGAGTAATTTTTTGTATCAAATCACTCAAGCAGTAACTGTATTTTCAAACTGAACTTCACACAATACTATTCAGTTAATTTGCTTGGACAGTAGTATGTATGCTCATCACTTTATGTATGGTGTTATGCCCTGTTATCTCTGTTCAGTTGACTAATGAAGCACTAGGCTCATCCATGGTACAAGTTCACCTGTGAACACTTGAAATTAGTCAGGACATCCCGTACTGATAGATGTAAATTGTGTCCAGTAGGCTTTGAAGCACCGGTTTTTCCTGTTTCTAACTCTGAATTTGATATAAACCATACTGTTGGCATAAGTGGTCTTTTGTATATGTGCTGATGCTTTGTTAATATAAAGCTATAGATGATGTTGTACTTGTGATGATGCTACTTGTGATCTTCTGAAATGACCCATTGGCGACTTCATTACGCGGGGATAATGATATTGCAGGTACCCCGAGAGGCCCTTGAGTTTGCCGGAATGTCGATTAACTTCCGTTCCGGCAAATTCGGGTACTCCATATGTCCTATTTTCAGCAAAGGTCATGCTGAAATTTTCCGTGAATTTTAGCATGACTTTGCTAAAAATAGGACATATGGGGTACTTGCGACTAATGCATGGGCCGGGGTATCTTAGTACTTAGTTAAGTAGGATCAACTGCCCCGCCATTCTTGCTGCATAGGTGGCAATAGAGCCAAGTGATTAGTGCCAAGTGATTAGGCCCAACCTAGGGTGCCTCGGCATCGATAAACCCTAAATGATGAAAACTTAACTTAGCATTTAGGGTGCCTCGGCGTCGACAAACCCTAAATGATGAAACCTTGGCTTCTATAGGGTGCCTCGGTGTCGATGAGAACCTAAATGATGTACGCTTAGGCTTTTAGGGTGCATCGGCGTCGACAAACCCTAAATGATAAAAGCTTAGCTTTTAGGATGCCTCGGTGTCGACAAACCCTAAATGATGAGACCATGATCTTGTTCCTTGACAATAACCAACTTTTTGACCAAACTTTTTTCCTATTTAGAGCGAAACATGGCCCACAACGATGAGGCCGGCGGTTCGGGCGGCAAGCAATTCTGGGAGCTGTCCCAGGAGATGGAGGAAGAACCTCACCGCTATGAGGACACCGCGGAAGACACCAATCCTGACTACACAACCCCTAGTGGCGTCGGGGATGACACCACTGATGGTGCCGCCGAGGATGCCACCACTGATGATGGCGGCGCACGCACAGATGGCAGCCAACCGAAGAGGCAACGGAAGGACCGGCGCCCGAACGTGCTCGGCACCGTCAAGGAGGAATTTACTGAAGTGAACTCCGATGGGCATCCAACGGCGCCCAAACATGTAGTCAAGGGGTACTCGGTTCAGCTCGGGTGCATTCTCCGGAGCACCGTCTCGATCAACACCGAGAACCTAAGGCATAAGGACCGAGGGAATTTGCGCAGCCTCCTCTTCACGAAGCTGCACGAACGATACAAGTTCCCCGCTGAGTTTGCAAACACACGCCTCTCAGGGAATAAAGTGAACAGTGCCGCCCTCACGAGGATGAGCACGGCCCTGTCTACATGGAGAAGCACGGTGAAGGCAATGATTGAAAAAGGTGATAGTTATGACAAGATCAAGGCGAAATATCCTTTGATGAGCGAAGATGACTACAAGTAGTTCAAGATCAAGTGCGAGAGCAGTGCAACCTCCGAATCAAGTCAGTGGGGGAAAGAAATGCGGGAGTTGAACTTAGGGGTCCACCAACTCGGTCCCGGCGGTTACAGAGTGGCGGAGCCTATATGGGACAAGGAGGACGCGGAGCGTGCCGAGCAAGGCCTACCACCCCGCTTCGAGAAATTACGTGACAAGCAGACCAGGAACTTTGTCAGGGCCCGGTACAAGGAGGACCCGGTAACAAAGGAGCTTACCACGGATCCGAAGACCAGGGCGCTTGAGCTTGTTCTGGTAAGGAATACACCCCCGCGTAATTAGCTCCATATGGTTGAATTCTAATTAATGAAGCCAAATTTCTAAATGGTTCACATTCCTTCCGCAGGAGGCTGAAAGCAGTAGCGCGGGGTCGTCTCAGAGCTCCCCTTTTGACACCCCTTTAAATAGGGCGTTGAACGTAATGAAAAACAAGGATAAGCTCAGTAAGCCGTCGTCAGCTGGTCGTGTGGCCGGCAAAGGCTTGTCCACAAAATGGTCGTCATACTATACCGCTGGTGGGCGAAAGGAGAAAAAGACCAGCTCGGAAAGCCAGTCGCGCGAGGTTCAAGAACTCAAGGCACAAGTGGCGCGGATTCCGGAGATTGTCCAAGAGCAAGTGCAACAACAACTGGGAACGACGCTCACCGCCATTGTGCCTACCTTGATTCAGGGGCTGACGACGTGGATTGCGGGCGGCCAATAGGGGCCTCCCCCGGTTCCCAGCTTCACGGCCAGCAACTCGCACAACGCGCAGGCGGCGCCATTGGTGTCTCCGGCGGAGGCGGTATTCGTGTCTCCGGTCCCGGCACAGGCATTGGAGCTTAATGCACCCGGGTGTACGCCGGCCGGCACCTCGCCAGCAAGCGGCCCTTCCGTCAGTTGCACGCGCACGCCCGCCGTTGGCGGTGCCTCGACATTAGCCGAGCTCGACAGCATCACGGTAACTAAGCCTCTCGGCCGATGACTTCATCTCCTTGCCTTTGACTGGGCATCCCTGACGCCCTACATGTTTTCGCAGGGCGCCACCGATGTTCCTTGCACTCTCTTGCACTTCGTGGGCGGCGAGTTGGTCGATGTCACCAAGGGCAGAATCGTTCAACCGGGCAACCGCGTGTTCCACGGTAATCCGATGCCACCCACCTTGTATAGGGTTGAACTGGTTCGGGTGCTGCCAGGCTGCGACGAGTTGTTACCTCCGATTCGACCCGCTGGGGCCGACGAAGATGATGTGATGACCCTCAGCGCCTGTGTAAGCTGGCCCCTGCTTTGGCCGAAGAGCCAGATTCGTTTGGGGGCGGGGGACACCACCCCACAGACAAGACCGCCAGTCGTGCGAGCGCCAAGCCATGGCAAGAACGCCGCAACGCTACCGGACATGCCGGACATCCCTATGGCACAGGATCCGGACATGCATATGGCACAGGATCCGGACGACGACGACAACGACGGCGGTACATTTTCCAACGTCGATAAGTACTTTGCCGAACATGGGTACGGTGACGAGTTCTGCGGGCCTCCTTCTTAAGAACCCAACCCTCAAAAAGACGACCGCGATCTAGCTGGTACGACGGAGAAACCCAATTGCAACAGGCGTCGTCTGGCGTTCAGTTCTCAGGAGACGCCTCCAGCTGCCGCCTTCACCGAGCCTCAGATAGCTGAGGTGCCAAATATTATCAGCCCCAACACGCTCAAGAAGGCGGTCTGTGAGCAGAACTCCATCCCATTACAGCAGATCAGGAAGAAGGGACGGAAACGAAAGACTAACAAGGGCGCCAGTGCGAGCCAGCCGGCACCGAGTACGATCCGTGCTCAGGACGGGCCACCTTCACCTAAGGATATCTCGAGGAGGGTGCATGTGGCGGGTAGGCCGATGCTACCGACAAATATGCTCAATGCTGCAACCGGTGCTATGCGGAGTCTGCATGACAGTGTTCTTTCTTTGGAGAAGCAGCGTCTCAGAGAGAATGATGTGGCATACCCGGTTTTCATGGCCAAGGTGCCAGAGGGCAAGGGCTTTGTGGATAGCGCCATCGGGGGTACGATCATCCTGCGGTTTGATGACATCTTTGCTATGCTTAACCTTCATCCGCTGCACTACACCTTCGTTCGGCTGTTTTCGCTGAGTATGGAGATGCGGATCATTAGAGACAAGACCCCGGACATTGTGATAGTCGACCCCTTCTACATGCGTGCCAAGATCTTGGGCAGCGCTGGGGACCGGCAAGTCGCGAGTTCACACCTCGAAGGCGTCATTCTGGCAAACCCAGATAAGGATAACTTCCTCGTGCCTTACTTTCCCGAGTAAGTCATCTCCTAACCGCCCCGTAACATATGATTTCTTAGATTTCAATCGTTCTTTTTTTTTCTAACATTCCGTGTTCTGTGCAGTGACACACATTGCACACTCATCCTATTAAGCCCGAAATATTCCATGGCCACGTATTTCGACCCAGACCGTGACTCCAAGATAGACTACACAAATATCAAGAAAGTTCTTGATGATGCTCTCCCCGGCTACGCCGCATCTGGAGGCACCTTTAAGAGGCCAGTTCGTAGGTACGGCAGGCACGTGTTCACCCACAATACGACGTTCCCCTGCGTCAAGCAGCCGCCTGGCGGTCAGAAGGATGCCTACTACGCCCTCCATCACATGCGGGCGATCGTGCGGGACCATAATCACCTTCTGCTACCAAATAATCTCAAAGATTGGGCCGCAAGCTTGGCGGCAATCCACGACGCGGACATCCGACAAGAATTCTTTCGCATCCAGTCGGAGTTTGCAGAAATCATCCATCAAGATGTCCTTCGTACCTCGGGGCAGTTCTACCTCAAATTTCAACCGTCCAATAGCGAGATAGACACAACGCTACAAATGCAGGCTGACAACGCTCGCGACTTCATGACCATCACGACAGATGGCGGCTTCATCCACGCTCCGGTCCCATGAGTCGAGTCGAAAGTAGTGATGCTATGTGTAGTTCTGAAACATTGATTAGCTCATGTTGTAATTAAACTTTAATGAACTTGTATGTCTCTTTGGTTTGGACAGTCGTTCAACTTAGATGTAATCGATGCTATTTGTTAGTAGGACCATGAATCGTGCTATTAATGTCTTGCTTTTCTCTTCTGATCCTTTTGTTGCATACTTATATATTGCTTATGTATTGTCTGTTGTTTGGCTAGTGCATAGAGATGCCGTCGTATGTCGTGTACAAGGGTAAGGTTTCCGGAGTCTACGACGACTGGGAGGAGTGTCGGAGACAGGTTCACCGTTTCAGCGGTAACAGTTACAAAGGGTACACCACTAGGGCGGAGGCAGAATCTAGATATGCGCGCTATCTAGCGGGAGAGAGGAGGGAGCGTTGGAGGAACCGGATGAAGACCAGTTTCATCGCGATGATGCTCATCGTGATGACCGCAACTCTCTTCTATGTGATGGTAGTTTAGATGATCGATATCGACTTGTAATGTGAAGACAAACTCGCTACTCGCGGTCTCGAGACTTGTAATGTTCTATCTTTGTTCGGTCTTTTGAATTCGGAGACTAATATGATGAATTGTATTCGGAGACTAATCTTCTATTGTATTCGATGAATCTGCTGTTGCTGTGTGGTGCTGCTTATATTCTGTCCAATAATATATTTTGTAATCTGTGCAAAAATCAGAAAATAAAAAAAAATCCCTAATATACATACTAATGGCGCATCACGCCAACGTGCGCCATTAGTATGCCAAAGGACACTAATGGCGCATCACACCGTAGTGCGCCATTAGTATGCCAGAGGATACTAATGGCGCATCACCCAGCAGTGCGCCATTAGTATGCCGAAGGATACTAATGGCGCATTACACCGCAGTGCGCCATTAGTATGGCAAAGCACATGGGTATATACGGCCCCCTAGGAGGCATACTAATGGCGCACCATGGCCTATACTAATGGCGCACTGCCTGGTGCGCCATTAGTATACACTGTAGTATCATCATTGTTGGATCTTCCGAAGAGGCGAAGAGCCAAGTGCAAGGTTCACACGAGTACGAACTGTTGAACCTCCTGAGGAGGCAAAGAGCCAAGCGCAAGGTTTTATAGGAGTTGTCGTCCTAGTAGGAGTATACTACAACTATAGCGAACGATGCTACTGTATGATGCCGCCACGTCACCTATATCCAAAGATGTGCCACCTTTTTTCTCAAAGAGTGTGTTGGAGCCCGTGCAACAACCACACAAGTTGCACGTACACATAACACATTTACTAGTAATAAATTCTAAAGGACAAATGCCAGTACGCCACACAAGTTCATCTCCAATTCATGTGATAAATTTGTGCATGACTAGTCTACATATATTCACAGCGCTACCGTTCACAATTTACCATACCCCACTTACACGTTATAGATGGGCTACATGTCCTCCTCCAGGTTCCAGTCCCAGGTGTTCTTCATGGATGGCACGATCCATAGCGGTGGGCAACGGGAATCATTGTCGTAGCTTTCTAGTCCGGTTCCACGCGATGGAGACTCATCCAAGCTGAAGCGGCATAAATCAGGGATAGCGTGTCCCAGCATGTCGTTCATCCGGCGGTGCGCACTAAAGACACAACCATGCTTCATTAACGGCAGGCCTTCGGTGTCGTGCACGGAATGTGGCATCTGGTTCACAATGGGGTAGCTGTCCCCAATGAAAAGCGAGTACTCTCCAAGAGTGCTCCTCGGCACCCACGTAGCATCACGGGGGTCGAACTCGGCGTCGTTCATCTGGTACACACGACATCTCAGATCTGGACACATGGTGACGTACACAGTCAAGGTCCATGCATAATAATGTTGTGCTCAAATATGGCGGTCAGTAATACTGTGCAGCAAATAGTACTGCTCCGGTATAGAGGAAGTAAAATAACCGGCGTATTATATATAGCCACTCTTGGCTACATGGATGAGATAGTAAGACATGGAAAAACAAAAATGGTGGCAGCTAGTGGGTTCAAGTCTTCAAGGGCCTAGTTAGTTATACGCGTCCTCCAAGGTAAAAAGTACTCCTACTAGTACTAGTAAGTAGTACAACAACGAAAGAGAAGGCGAGAGGGTTACAAAATATAATACTAAATGGAATACCTGGGTAGATGGTGATGGTCCGATCGTGGTAGATTGTGTGACCATGTTGCACATCAGTGGTACCATGGGTAATGACTGCTAAGATAGTTGATCCCAATATGCCAAAGTCAGCTACAAGGTTCCAGGTTTGACCGAATCGCCGATGCAAATGCACATCTAGGATCGGCGATCTTATTTTGATCGGGAGATGACTGGTCCCTGCAAAATAATGGAGTACCGTTAGGGATGCAAATGATGGTTTGTGCATTCCGTTTGTAATCTCCCGTACCGTAGGATGGCAACCAGATGGAACAAGTCCCCTGGCTTGTCACCGCGAAGATGCGGCCTAGATGGAACGCGGCGTCTTCGAACGTGTAGGGGTACAAATCTACCGGGGCCAACATGCGCCAGCCTGTGCCTTGTCTGCCGTTACTGCCTCTTGTATTGATGGCAATCCTTATGTCGAACACCGCGATGAGATAGTAATCGTCGTAGGTGTGTCGCTTTGTCGGCAGGTCCGCAATTGCTATCTTCTTCAATCTCATGTTGGCATCGTCATACGTATTCAAGCCCAGCCAGTCCGAAAGGCCGATCCCAATGGTGGAGAAGGGGTCTATGGGAACGGCCGCACTGCTGTGGATGTTGTGCAAAATGATGGTGGTATCCGGCCGGAGGTATGTAAGCCAATCTTCGTTGGCACCGACCCAGACCTATATATAAGACGGTGGGCAGCGGAGAAATTACCGGATGGAAATGGAATAACTAAGTACTACATGATCAAACTCCATGACTGACCTGCTCATCGGACAAAATCCGACTACCTCTCAACGTCGGCAACTCTAGCGGAGTCAACGTGCAACCATGGCCAGGGAGCGGTGGACTGTTCGAAGGATTGTCCCATAGAAGAACCTTCTCCTCGAGGATGCACGGAAGACCAACAAGCATGGCCTTTTCCCAAGTCTGTTTAAGAACCGTCTTGAAAAAGTTGGTGCAGGAAGCACCGAGTCTTGCGGCGGTGAGGACGTCGGAGCGACGTGCGATTTCTCCCAGAGGATCGTCGTCCAAGGTCTCCCAGCCCTGATGAGGAGGAGAACCGCCTGGCGAATCCATGGGAGCAGCAATGAACTGCCTTCTCTTCAGGGGGGAGGGGAACTGGCGAGGAGGAGATAAGAGCGTAGTAACCGTAGGGCCTCGCCCCTTCCAACTGTACCTCCTCGATCGTTCCTTAGCGAAGGGGTGAGGCTATTATTTACTATGTACTCGTACTGTAGCAGTACTAGTACTACTTTATCAACTAGTAGTAGTCTATGTAGTACTGTACTTCTAGTATAGTGCACCAGTTTTGAACTCTTGAATCTCAGGGCCAAGGAGCTACAGTTGGAAGTGGAGGGTAGTACTGTTCTCTAGAACCATCGCTGTACTATCAATGCAGGGAAAGTACACCTGCGTAGTGGGTACTCTCGGTGCTCTATTCAAGCGCGTAGCTGGCCTACTCAGCCGCTCCTCTCACGCACACACTAGCAGCCTGTTTATCAGCGACGGTTACTGCGGGGGCAGAACATTTGAGTTATTTGATACAGCGAGACTAGGCTTTTCGCTTCCATTTGTGGAGGTGTAATGGATCTCGTCCAACTTTGTTAGTAGTTCCTTCTTTATGAATGAGATGAGGCAAAGCTTTTGCCTCTGTTTCAAAAAAACACGTCAAGAGGAATTTCTTTTATAGAGCCGATAATGGAGTGAAATCCATGCGTGCAACGCCACAAGCTACAGAGTAGTACAGTACTAGTAGCACTTTACGTACAGAGCCATATTGCATAGTTCCCAATGCCGCGTCAGGCTTTTTCGGCTCCTCGGGCTTAATTGGGAGGCACTAGTTTAAATATGGTACTAGCTGACGAGGAAGCTGCAAGCAAGGTGCGGCTAGGGCAAGCACGCGAGCCACGAGATGATGGGAAGGAAAACCTGTTCACGTGGCTAGGCTATCCAGTGCACCCAGATTGTGGTGCGGCATGTTTGTTCGACTTCAAAACTCAAATTCCCCGTGTACAATATTGGCTCGCAGCGAAGTTACTATTTTTTAAAAAGGCCGCCGTGCGTTCGACCGGGATCGAACCCACAAAACGAGGTATACACTCCCGCGACCACTAGTAGTACTCGTTGGAGTACAACGCAACCTAGAATCGCCTTTTGTCGCTAGTAGTACATTGTTCCTTACAAGAAACCACTAATAATGCCAAGAAACCACTAATAATGCCAAGAAACTACTACCACTTACATACGTGGCAAACTTAAGATAAGACTACCTTATCAACCATTGTACATGCCCTTACCAACCAGCCCTACCAAGAAACGACTACTCTAAAAGTGCCATTATAGGCATGTTTCAACCCATGTCGCCCCTTAAGTCAATGCCTTCTATTCGAACGGCAAGTTTGGTGTTATGACTTGTGGGACCTACATGTCAGTCTGCACAAAAATCCCCGAGTGACCTCCTACCTCCGGCCCGTCCACCTAGTCATCCTCGGCCATGGGACGTAGCTACCGCCGCCGGCAGAAGGCGAGGTCAAAACCGCCGGCAGTGCGGAGCCCATCTTGCGGCAGCCCAGATGCCAGCTCCGTCCAGCTGCTTGTCTGCAAGGTTTGCTAGCTATATTGGCACGGCGGCCTGCTCGCACGCGCCGCGCTAAGGCCAGCCATCTGGCTCGAGCGAAGGCCAGCGCGGCGGCTTGCACGCTCGTGAGTCACGCTCGGGCCAGCCTGCCAACCCGTGCGGAGGCTAGCGCGGCGTCCGGCCCGTTCGGCGGAGCGGCGGCCAACTCGCTCATCACCGGCGCCACCGACGAACACGCATCGGTACTGTTTGAAGTAATGTTTAGGAAATTAATGATTTGATGGGGAATAACAGGATAGAAGGTCAGATGTGGGTCCCTCGTGTCAACGGTCAAACAAAATGTGTTGGTTTAAGCTGCCTCGTCAGCACGGACATGTGGGCCAACCCTGTCATAAACGGGTTTAAACGAGCCTAATCGGCACTAGGTAGTAGTTTTTGGTGCGGATTAAGAAATTTTGGGTATGTTTTTGCTATTTTTGTACAATAGTTTCTTCCTAAGGCTGGTTGAAAGTGGTAGTTTTTTGTTAAATACTCTACATATTTAAGTAGGAGTGAAAGTTAAGCTTTGGAAGCCAATAAGCAAGGCTAGTTACATAGTGCATATGTGTACATGATTGAAAGTAAATATCAACCATGAGTGACTAATATCTTGATGGAAAACTCGAAACTATGGAAATACTAGCATTTTTTTGCATGGTTGGAAATACTAGCAATGTTCACGTGGGTTGCAACGGATCATAATTAGAATAATACTTATTCACAAACTTGATACAAAACACTTTAATTTTGATATACATATATCACTAGAGATATATTATGTTCCAATCAGAATATATTCCTTGGGCTGGTTTGGTGAGGTGAGGGAGGGATGTGGTTGGTTTTAAGATACTAATTATGGGTTTTTCTGCAAATTGGTAGAGAAGTGGGATGTTGGTGAGAAAAGGCAACAACTTACCTCACAATCGTTAGATGTAGATCTAATGGTCAAAAATGACGGATGGCAGACACACCATCATCACCAACTTAGTCTTCTGTAGGAGTACCAGCAAGATGTCCGTGCATTGCACGGAACATCAAGATGCATTTTTTTATAAAACACTTGTTGTGATTGACCCATGCGGGAGTAATCCCATGTGTAAAAACTAATGATATCTCGAGAAATAGGAGATAAGGTGAAGAGGAGTGGGGCGTGGTGGTGATTGGTGGTCGGACTGAGCGGGGGCATGGGGATGGACGACGCCGGGAGCGGCCACCAGGCCAGTTTGTTCCAAAGGCTTCCTTTTTTAATTGCTCAACAATGAGGTTGTTGGAGATAAGGATGAACGAGGGAAAGCCTTGTCTGCAAGTGTGGAGAGAGGTGCGGGTATCTTTTAGTTTAATTTCCATCCGTCAGATATAGATCGGACGGTCTATATTGTAAGATGGCACGCGTACCATCATCACCAACTCGGTTTTTTATAAGAGAAGAAATATAAGTATGGAGATACAAACGTATTATCAATACTTGTTTCCGTAAACTAGGATCTACATTCTATTCAATGCCTCAGCATGTGGGGCCTTAGCACAATGACTTTTCGACTGTGTAAAACAAAGGTTTTCCCGTCACCAATAAGGAGGGGGTGACGGTGGCGCGTTTTTGGCTTGCTCTAGTCCTAGTAGTCATACTAGGTGGTCTACGCATGTGTAGATTTATTCTTTTTCACGTCTCGTGTTCGCCGTACTGCCACGACTGTTGATGAATTGACGGTAAGTTATTCACGGGGAAACCCTTGTTGGGCGTGTTTGCGAGAGAGAGAGACAGTGTGCGTGTGTGATATGTCTAGAGACTGAGGCAATGATAAGAGATTCTTTGTGTCTATGTGTGTGGAGGATAGAGAGAGACATGTACATGGGGCTTTGTGTTGTGTAACATGGAGACACATAGACATAATCAGAGAGTGAGTGTGTGAGATACACATGCGAACATGGGGAGAGATGAGGATCCAGGTAAATGGGTGTTTGTGTGTGTCTGTGTGTGTTTGTGTGCGTGTTTGTGTGTGAGAGGGAGTGTGTGTATGTGGAGTAGAGAGACCACTAATTAATGATGTAAACCTAGTATAAGGGAAGGGGGAATGGTGTGACATCTGTGTCAGAGAGAGACAAAGGCATGTGTAGTAGCGGGATAGCATGGGTGGGCGGGGAGCAGACTATTTGGAAGAGACATCAAGTGTGTGTGGGAGAGGGGTGTGAGAGAGAGAGAGAGAGAGAGAGAGCGACGAAGAGAGAGAGAGGAAGAGAGGGGGAGGGGGGTCGTTTGTGTCGATAAATGGCGTATAGATAGGGAGACAATGTTGATGTTGTTCGAAATTGGCCTATGTACTAAGACGCAAGGGAAGCGAGTCATAGTGTGTGTGATAGGGACTTCATGAGAGATCTAGAATAGACGGTGTAGAGAACAACGTGCGAGATAGAGAACGATGATACTAGGGAGCTATGGAAAGAGTCACGGCATATATGTATACAGGGAAGGAGCTGGGGCGGGTCCGCATGTGGGAGAGATAGAAGGGGAGAGTGGTGCACAAGGAGACAAAGTGTGCTTGTTTGCAGTGGGGGTGGTGTGTGAGGTGAGTGTGCGAGAACCACATAACTAGGGAGATAGACGTTTGGGGGCGACGTTTTGTGTGTATGGGAAAGATACACTCTACATAGTGCTTGTGCTTGGGAAAGAGAGATGCTAGGAGACCTAGAGAGTGGGGGAAGAGATGTGTGCATGCTCGAGAGACAAAGTGATAGAGACCTATATTGGGATCCGGACTTTAGAAGAGAGGGGGGTGTTAATGTGCTCGTGTGTTCGTGTCTGGGGGAGAGAACGACTTGTGTGTGGGGGGGTTGGCTTCAGATAAAGAGTGAGGTGTCTATATTTGAGGGACTTTAGCGTAATTGAGATATATATGGTCAATAGTGTGTGCACTCATGGTTGATCAATTTGTTTCACAGTTTGGACTATGAGATAACGATACTTTTGAACATGCGTGATATACCTTGATGTACCAGAATTACAAACCTAAGATTGGAATTTTGGAATTCGACTCCATCATTAGCTTTTGTAATTCATTTGAACGGACGTACATTTTTTAAACCGGGATTTCGTGATTTCAAATTCATATATCAAACCTAGAGATATACACATACGGGCATGTTCAAACTTTATAATCATCCACTTTATTCATACACATACACATTTTTGCTTTTGTCATCATATTTAGGATAAACACATTTGGAATTTCATTTGAATTGGACCGTATGATGGTATTTGCTTGTACTAGCTCAATGATCCATATTTGAATTGAATGGACAATCTATGTTTCGAGTTGGAGACATTGATTTTCAAAACTTGCACCTTTTTTGCGTGCAAAACAAATAAATTCTCGGCCATGATATCATAGTCGGCCATACAAGAGCAGAACACTTATAATTCCAGGCGCCAAAAGCTTTCAAACTTCCCGCTCACATCGAAATATCTCGCGCCCGAAAGTTTAGCCTTGCGATATTCCTGTTTTACCCCTGCCACATGAACGGAAAAGGGATGCTTTGGTAACTCCATTGTTTTCCCCTCTTTGCCCCCAACATTCTTCCCCAGAGCCCCTCCCCTTCCCCTCCCCGACCCCCCCCAACCACGGCAAGCCGCCGAATCTAGTCCTCCGCCACAGCGGTGGACCTCACACCCCGCCGGATCTACCTTCCGCACCTTGGAACCCCCAACTGCCAACCCACCACTTCACCGGAGCCGCTTCAGCGACTGGCTTGTCCACCGCTCCAGATATCCTTGACCGCCATCATGGTCCACCGCACCGGATCTGCTTAACCGGCGCCCTCGTCCACCATAGTGTAGGCCCTTCACTGACTCCCTCGTCCGCCCCATCGCTGGCCCTTCATACAAGCCCTCGTTCGCCGCAACAGATCCACCTCACCGAAAGCACTGTACACCGCGCCCGCCGAAGCCTTCGTCCACTGCACCGGACCCGCTCCACGGACGCAATACTCAACTCCATCGGCCCTGCTTTACCGACACCGCAGCCTCATCAGGTTATTTCGATTTGTACTCCTTAGGTTTTTCTCTTCTTGATCATGCAACTGTTCATTTACCACAGATGAGCTTTCTTGCATGTCGATAGGTGAGGGAGTCCTGGACTAAGGGGTCCTCGGGCGTCCGGCCTGTTATCCATGGGCCGGACTGGTGAGCTATAGACATGAAGGCCGAAGAATGTACCCGTGTCTGGATTGGACTATCCTTGGCGTGGAAGGCAAGCTTGGCGACCAACTATGAAGATTCCTTCTTATGTAACCGACTCTATGTAACCCTAGATCCCCCCGGTGTCTATATAAACTGGAGGGTGTAGTCCGGAAAGGAAATACTCATTACCATAGTCATACAAGCTAGACTTCTAGGGTTTAGCCATTATGATCTCGTGGTAGATCAACTCTTGTAATACTCATATTCATAAAGATCAATCAAGCAGGAAGTAGGGTATTACCTCCATAGAGAGGGCCCGAACCTGGGTAAACATCGCGTCCCCTGTCTCCTGTAACCATCGACCTTAGACGCACAGTTCGGGACCCCCTACCCGAGAACCGCCAGTTTTGACACCGACATTGGTGCTTTCATTGAGAGTTCCACTGTGCCGTCCTCAATAGGTGTGATGGCTCCTCCTATCGTCCATAGCAACGCTGTCCAAGGGGAAACCTTCCTTCCCGGACAGATCTTCGTGTTTGGCGGCTTCATACTGCGGGCCAACTCGCTTGGCCATCTAGAGCAGATCGATAGCTACGCCCTTGGCCATCAGGTCAGATTCGGAAGCTTGAACTACGTCGCGGACGTCCGTGGAGACTTGATCTTTGACGGATTTGAGGCCGCGGCGATCGCTCCCCCTCGCTTCGATGAACATGACTTAAATTTGTCATCGGATCATACCAGGAGATGGATCCTATAACTACTATGGCCTTAGACCCGGAGCAGACCGTGCTGTCCAAGGCCACAGAGTCCGTGGCGTTGGAGCCGCACACAAACTCGACACCTTGCAATATTTGCGTCAATGGAACTCCGGACTCGTCTCCAGCCATAAGTTCCGAACCACGAACGCCTGCGGACACCGAGCTGGATCGGTTATCGATTTTCGAATTCAGCGCCGCAGACATCTTCCAGCACTCACCTTTGGGCGAAGTGCTAAACTCTTTAAAGAACCTGTCCTTGGCGGGGGACTCACAGCCGAACTATGTCTAGTTCTAACTAGGGGCTAATGATGAAGAATTTTGCTTCCCACCCGCCACCCACTTCATAGCCACTGTCGAGGACTTAACCGACACGCTTGATTGCGGTTCCGAAGACATCGACGGCATGGACGACGATGACGATGAAGAGCAGGGCCAAAACCTGCCATTTACTGGGCGATGGACGACAACTTCCTCATACGATGTGTACATGGTTGATACACCCAAAAAAGCTGATGACGATGATAAAGAAGATCCAGTTGAGAACAAACCTCCTGAGACACAGTCCAAGCGTCGGCGCCCTAAACGCCACTCTAAGTCACGTCGCTCAAAAGACAGCAATACTGGCACCGGAGAAAATAACACCCCGGACGATGCCGAAAACAATGAAGACCCTGTTGAGGTAACATCCGAACAGGAGGAACAAGAAAACGGGCAAGTTAACCCTGATGAACAGGCCATGCCCAACAACTCGGAGGACGATAGTTATCGTCCACCCTCCGAGGATGAGGAGAGCCTCGGCAACAAGGATTTCATCATGCCTGAGGCACCCCTCGAGCAGGAGCGCTTCAAGCGCCAGCTAATAGCCACTGCAAGAAGTCTGAAGAAGAAGCAGCAGCAGCTCCAAGCTGATCAAGACCTACTCATCGACAGA
Source organism: Triticum aestivum (assembly GCF_018294505.1). Classification (NCBI taxonomy): domain Eukaryota; kingdom Viridiplantae; phylum Streptophyta; class Magnoliopsida; order Poales; family Poaceae; genus Triticum; species Triticum aestivum. Next base: position 346,716,369 of record NC_057808.1, on the reverse strand, counting down.
TGGACTGATGTCCTGGCAGCCGAAGAATACGGCCTCAAGCATCCAGCCAAGAGTTACCCGAAACGCAGACTGCTACCTCAGTTCGATGAGGAGGCGCCGGAGCCCATACCTCCCTCGCGCAATGCGGAACGACCACCACGTGGTCGGGATAGTGCGGCGGACCGACCACCCCGCGGTCGGGATAAAACGGCAACTCAAGCCGAACAGCAGCCCGCCCCACCGCCTCATAAAAACAGAGACAAAACAGCTCGGGACTATACATACAACCTTCGGCAGGACCTGGACAGTAGAGCAGGACAAACCAGATCAATCTACGCATCGCGAGGACGTTCTTCGACTCGCGACGACGGCTACCTATTCGAACGTGACAAACCTAGTCATGCCCGGGCCGATAACCGCAGGCGGACTCCATCGGAGATGCGCCGCAACGCGGCCCGATATAGAGGTGCCGCACACCCTCTTTGCTTCATAGATGAAGTAACGGATCATGAATTCCCTGAGGGGTTTAAACCCGTCAATATTGAATCATACGACGGAACAACTGATCCCGCAGTATGGATCGAGGACTTTATTCTCCACATCCATATGGCCCGTGAAGACAACCTCCACGCCATCAAATACCTCCCACTAAAGCTCAAAGGGCTAGCTCGACACTGGTTAAATAGCCTGCCTGAAAATTCCATCGGCAGCTGGGACGACTTGGAAGAAGCCTTCCTTGACAACTTCCAAGGTACATATGTCCGGCTGCCTGATGCCGATGACTTAAGCCACATAGTTCAACAACCTAGAGAATCAGCCAGAAAATTCTGGACTAGGTTCCTAACCAAAAAGAACCAGATCGTTGACTGTCCGGATGCCGAAGCCCTAGCGGCCTTCACACACAGCATCTGTGACGAATGGCTCGCCCGCCACCTCGGCCAAGAAAAGCCGAAGTCTATGGCAGCCCTCACGGCACTCATGACCCGCTTTTGCGCGGGTGAAGATAGTTGGCTAGCTCGTAGTAAAAACACAGCCAACGAGGCAGACCCCTCCGAGGCCAAAAACAGCACCGGCAAGACCCGGCGCAATAGACACAAACGCCAAAGTAATGGCGATAACACCGATGACACTGCAGTTCACGCTGGATTCAGTGACTCCAAGTCCGGCCAGCGAAAGAAACCTTATAAAAGGAACAGCGAGGGACCATCCGGCATGGACCGCATACTCGATCGCCCGTGCCAGATACACGGCACCCCAGACAAACAAGCCAATCATACCAACAGAGATTGCCGGGTTTTCAAGCAAGCCAGCAAGTCAAATACTGAGAGCAAGGAAATGGGATCGCAAAGCGAGGATGACGACGAAGAGCCCCGGCAGCCGAACACCGGGGGGAAGAAGAAATTTCCCCCTCGAGTCAAAACGGTGAACATGATATATGCTACACACATCCCCAAAAGGGAGCGCAAGCGCGCACTCAGGGACATCTATGCGGTAGAGCCAGCCGCCCCAAAATTCAATCTGTGGTCGTCATTCCCGATCACCTTTGATCGTCGAGATCACCCAACTAGTATCCGTCATGGCGGTTCGGCCGCACTGGTCCTCGACCCAATCATTGACGGATTTCACTTAACACGAGTCCTAATGGACGGTGGTAGCAGCCTCAACCTGCTCTATCAGGATACAGTGCGCAAAATGGGTATTAATCCCTCACGAATCAAGCCCACAAAGACTACCTTTAAAGGAGTCATACCAGGTGTAGAGGCCCGTTGTACGGGCTCAGTCACGCTGGAGGTGGTCTTCGGCTCCCCGGACAACTTCCAAAGCGAAGAGCTAATCTTCGATATCATCCCCTTCTACAGTGGCTACCACACACTGCTGGGACGAACCGCATTTGCTCGATTCAATGTGGTACCTCAGTATGCTTACCTTAAACTCAAGATGCCCAGTCCACGCGGTGTCATAACCGTCAACGGAAACACGGAACGCTCCCTCCGTATGGAAGAGCACACCGTCACCCTAGCAGCAGAAGTACAGAGCGGCCTTCTCAAGCAGAACCGTAATCCGGCTGCCGAGCCCCTGGACACCGTTAAAAAGGTCCGAACTACGCTGCAACAGGACAGCTTGGCTCATCAAGAGCTCGATTAGCAATTCGGACTCCGTCCCAACCCCCTTCATGCAGTGGCATTCGTACCGCGCGTACATAACTACGCACTCAAAACCCCATGGGCATTGACGGAGGCATAACTAGCTCGCGATCCATAGTGCGGCTCGACCGACCCTGGGATTCGCACACCTTCACTTTTCCTTTTCATTTCGGCTTTTTCCCTTTTCGAGGTCTATTCGGACAACCCGCTTGCTGAACACACCAAGGAGGCAAGGAGCGCTGGCGTACAAGGGAATCCCCAGGTGGTCTCTGCTAACGATTACTATACCTGTTTTTCATACCCGCACGCAGCTCGCCCTTGGTCATGGCATGTTAAATAGCCTTACTTGCTTATCGCATTACTTGTACAAGTATGCCTCGACGTATTAATTACATCACAATGGTAAATGAATGGTAGCGTCAGCTTATTATTTAATTTTCTTTGTCTCCTTACCATTGTATTTATCACTCATTGCATGTGTACACTCTGGTACGTCTTATTACGCCAGGGGCTTCTTCACACCCCGCATTACGGCAATGAAAGTCCGAACACTTTTACAGTATAGTTCGGCACCCCGAACTTATAGCATTATATGCATCGGCTCCGAATCATGTCTTTGGTCAATAGTTGGGTTCCCCGGCTCCTGTGCTTACTACCTTACATTCCGCTATGTCGGCTAGGGTAGTAAAGGGAGAACTACTGCGATTGTGTCCCGGTTCTTCCGGACGAGCACCTCAGTAGAGAAAGCCGAAAACTGACTATCATGATGCGACGAGAGCTGGTCAGCTATTCGAGAGGTCTCAAATCCTTAGAGATTTTTTCCGCTTTATGCAAGGAATCGGTTTCTCCGATTAGGCGTGTATACCGCCCCCAGTACGGCCTTCCGAATACCAGGGGCTTCGCCGAAATTCTCATTGTCAAACTCCTATGGCTAAGTGAGGGTGATAAAGGCCGTATAGTCTGATTGCCTTGTTTGTTGCGCTAAACACCTCCTTTAAGGACCATAATGTGGAGTAAAGAGTGTTTAGATTTATCCCGAACACCCCCGTACTATCTACGTGGGGGCAGAAGCCGATGACTGGTCAACCCTCAGATTTCATAAATGGCCGCACAGGAGGTAAAATTTTAAAAATCACAAGCATTATATTACACAACGATCTTGTTTCATAATAAAGGACAGAGCAACCCGAATACTTTCACGGGAACATTACGTCCTTCGCACATTGCTCCGCCACAAGGCGAGACCCCTCCAGGACACTATCAAAATATAGCTCGGGTCGACGATGCTCCTTGCCCTCAGGCGGCCCCTCGGTCATCAGCTTCTTGGCATCCAGCTTCGCCCAATGCATCTTGACACGGGCAAATGCCATCCGTGCACCTTCAATGCAGACCGACCGCTTCACGGCTTCGAGCCGTGTGCAAGCACTCATAAGCCGCTTCACAAGTCCGAAGTAGCTGCTGGGCACGGGCTCGGTAGGCCACAACCGGACTACCAGGTCCCTCATGGCCAGCTCGGCCGACCTGTGCAGCTCGATCAGCTGCTTCAGCTGGTCGCTAAAGGGCACCGGATGTTTTGGTTCAATATATTGAGACCAGAATAGCTTCTCGGTAGACATCCCCTCTTCGGCTCGATAAAACTCGGCAACATCTGATATACTACGCGGTAGATCCGTAAACGCCCTTGGAAAACCCAAATTCGGGTAAGTACAAGGAATGTTTCCTTCGCATACTCGCTTTGCATAAGTAAAAGACTTACCCGCCGCAATCTTCTTGGCCGCCTGAATTTCCTGGAGGGCCCTCTAGGCTTCGGCTCGGGCATCCTGTGCGCTCTAGTGGGCCTTTGCAAGTTCGGACTCTTGCGTCTTAAGATCATGCTCCAAGGACTCGAACTTCTCGATGGCGTCCTAGAGCTCTTGCTAGGCCTTGCTAACCCGGGCCTCGCGCTTCTCGCGCGCGGCGCGTTCCTTGGCCGCTTTGTCCTCGGCCTCGGCTAACGCCTTCTTGAGGGCTGCCACCTCGGCCGTGGCCCCTAATAAAGTTCATGACACTTTAGTCCTCACGGACCACTCATCCTTACTAAATATACACGCAGGTTACTGCATACCTTGGCTGTCCTCCAGCTGCTTCTTCACGAGGCCGAGCTCCTCCTTGGCCCGCTCCAGGTTCTGCTTCAGTCCAGAGACCTCCGCAGTATGAGTGGTAGTAGCCCGCAGCGAGGCCTGCTTATTCACATAGACATCTTATGTTAGACTCCTGCGACAATTATTTTGATCCTCCGTTCGGCTTTTTCTTTCCGAACACCGAACAGAGCACCAGGGGCTACTGTCTGCACTGTGACATTCTTCCTACAATTACATTACTCACCTCAAAGCCTGTTAGAAGGCTAGCGCAGGCTTCGGTCAGTCCGCTTTTGGCGAACTGAACCTTCTCGATCACCATACCCATAAGGGTACGGTGTTCATCCACAATGGAAGCGCCTCGCAGTGTTTCCAGCAGATTATCCGGTGCCTCTGGTTGGGCAGAGGTCACCGGCGGAATATGCACACCTCCTCCTTTCGGGGAAGGCCGTTCGCTGACTCCGGAACCGTGAAGGTCTCCGGAATGGTATCTGGCTGGGGGCCGAATGGAACTCGGCCCCCATCACCAGTCCCTATGGGGGCTTTTTCCCCCATCTGTCTGGCGAACAAGGAGTCATCCTAGGGCGCCACCCTGACGATCTCCGGAACCTCCCCCCGGTCTGGCAAGGTCCTTTGGGACACCACCTCGTCATCACCCTTGGGCGAGACAGAATGGGCGGGCGGCGGAGACATGTTAGCCATCTCCTTGGAGTCTAGCGAACCCTCTGTCGAGGATCGCGGGGAGCCATCGTGGGCCGGACTGGAATGGCATAATTTAAACATATTAGTATTATAAAGTGGAAAGGCCAGGTATTTGGATGTGCATAAGGCTTTTGGTACTTACAAGGCCGCGCGCGGCTTGGTCCGGGGCATTCGCTCCGTACTGCTATCAACATCCCATGCGGAGTTATCCGCAAGGGAGCCCTTCCCCCTCTTGGGCGCCTTCGCCTCCAGATTTGTGGGGGCCGCTCTCTTCTTCCTACTCATCATAGTCTTCGGCGGACGAAGAGTGAGTCTCGTCTTTGGATTTCATGTGCGAAGCGCCTTTTCGGTGAGGGCCCCTCCTGGCCCCCTTGGCCGTTTTCTTGGCCGTCTTCTCCGGCACCTCATGGGGTGCTGGGAACAGCATTTTCGTCAGTAATGGGAATTCTTGGTCTTCGGGTAGTGGAGCCAGACAGTTAATCCCCCCTGCTACCTTGATCCAGGCCTGAAAACATTGATAGGAAGGCTTAGGATTTTTCCTCAAAATATGCTAGTAAGGGGTACACCTTGAAAACATGAAAGAACTTACCGAATTAGCCTGGCGTTTTAAGCTAAGCCCGCGATCTTCGGTCGTGGGCGGTGGCGTCTCGCTGGCCTTGAAGAACACTTTCCAGATGTCTTCGTGCGTCGTGCCGAAGAGCTCTAGTAGCGTCTGGTGCTTGGCCGGGTCGTATTCCCACAAGTAGCAAGTCCGGTGTTGGCACGGAAGGACCCGACGAATGAGCATGACTTGGATCACGTTGACAAGCTTGATTTTCCTATCTATCATGTTCTAGATGCACGTCTGGAGCCCAGTCAGCTCGTCGGAGGGACCCCAGGTTAGGCCCCTCTCTTGCCAGGAGGTGAGCCGCATCAGGATTCTGGACCGGAATTCGGGGGCCGCCGCCCAGTCAGTGTCGCGCGGCTCGGTGATGTAGAACCACCCCGACTGCCACCCTTCACCATCTCCGCGAAGGAGCCTTCGGGCCAGGTAACATTGGTCATCTTGCCCACCATGGCCCCTCCGCACTCTGCTTGTTGGCCGCTCACCACCTTCGGCTTCACATTGAAGGTCTTCAGCCATAAGCCGAAATGAGGTGGGATGCGAAGAAAGGCCTCGCACACGACAATGAATGCCGTGATGTCGAGAATGAAGGGGGGCTAGGTCATGGAAGTCTAGCCCGTAGTAAAACATCAACCCGCGGACGAACGGGTGGAGAGGGAATCTTAGCCCACGGACAAAATGTGCTAGAAACACAACCCTCTCATGGGGCTCTGGAGTAGGGACGATCTGTCCTTTGGCCGGGAGTCGGTGAGCAATCTCCTTGGCCAGTTATCTGGCCTACCGGAGCTCCTTGATGTCCTTCTTCTTAACGGAGGAGGCCATCCACTTGCCTCCAGCTCCGGATCCGGACATGTTTGGAGTGCTTTCTCGGACGAGGAAAAGCTAAAGCTTGGGCGCTGGAGCTCAAGGACGGAAGGGCTGAGGAGGAGAAAGGGCGTGGGTGAAGAAAGGGAATCCTTATCCCCTTATAAAGACCATGAATATCAAGCGCCTCCCCACTTGCCTTAAACTCGCCTATTCCCAAGGGCGGTGCAAATGACATAGTTGGATTACCCACGCCCGCATTGATGAGAATCCCACAATAAAGGGACACGATCTCTGCTTCGATAAGACATGCCAATGGCAACCGCGTCTCGAAACATGGAGCGGCAGACGAAAAACGGTTCGAAATTATGACCGGACAGACGTGATGTCATGTTGTAAAAAGCTGTCAGCGGATTGGACTCGTGCAAGTATTATATTCTCTCTACGGTTGTGTGTGGTACGTATTACAGGTCCGGATACTATCGTCACATCCGAGGACTATCTTGGAGTTTGGAAAAAGGGAACCCGCCTTGCAATGCCGAAGACAATCTGCGCGCCAGACTCCTCGTCATTGAAGCCAGGTTCAGGGGCTACTGAGGGAGTCCTGGACTAAGGGGTCCTCGGGCGTCCGACCTGTTATCCATGGGCCGGACTGGTGGGCTGTGAAGATATGAAGGCCGAAGACTGTACCCGTGTCCGGATTGGACTCTCCTTGGCGTGGAAGGAAAGCTTGGAGACCAACTATGAAGATTCCTTCTTATGTAACCGACTCTATGTAACCCTAGATCCCCCCGGTGTCTATATAAACCGGAGGGTGTAGTCCGGAAAGGAAATACTCATTACCATAGTCATACAGGCTAGACTTCTAGGGTTTAGCCATTACGATCTCGTGGTAGATCAACTCTTGTAATACTCATATTCATCAAGATCAATCAAGCAGGAAGTAGGGTATTACCTCCATAGAGAGGGCCCGAACCTGGGTAAACATCGTGTCCCCTGTCTCCTGTAACCATCGACCTTAGACGCACAGTTCGGGACCCCCTACCCGAGATCTGCCGGTTTTGACACCGACAATAGGCGCCGCAACCGAAGCACCGGAGCCGCTTGAGCGACGGCGACAGCCGGCCCAAACTCAACTACAACACGAGCACCATCGACGATCCTTAGCTATCAAGTATGACAACGATACCCAGACGCCGCCGAGAATCAGGTACTATTATCCAACGGCCGGCGCCTACGTTCACTTTCTTAGCATAAGCACCGCACCTTTGAATTTCTTCAGGACATCATTTAATTTTTCATGAGACGCGTTATTCTGCTTGCACCTGTATGGCCATACTTCTGGCAGTGAACATGTTACATGTGCTAAATTACATACTAGTGCACATATAGTTAATATGCTTTAGTTTTGTCCTAAGTATTACTGTACTTCCTAGATATCACTGCCTACTATTTTACTTCTTGCATGCTATATTTATGATAATGGTGTTGTTCTGATGCCACCTGTTGGTTCCATCAGACTGCTTCATGTTCTCTATGCTTAATTACACATCAGCAAACTAGCGTGTGGTTCCGCTGCTTTTTGTTCATTTTACCCTACATTTTCTGATGCTAGCTATTACATCACTGCTCCGAGCCTCTGTTCATTACTTTTTTGTGTGTTCTTGATCTTCCCAAGTTGCATGACTAATTTGATGCTTCTATTAATTATGGAGCTGCCAACCCCATCAAGCAAAATATTTCTTCTTTTGGGGCTGGCACCTTGAACAAGCATAAAAATAGTGGGAAGCAGATATATTGTCGTGTATGCACACGCCCTTCTTTCATTAGTTTAGATGAACCATTGATGATCAATTCGAACCAGTGCATGAGATTAAAATTAATTTTACCTAAATAGAGGGTGCAGAATAAACTACAACAACTAGATTTGCAACCATGGGATGCTGACGATATCTTCAAAGAACATTGCAACCGTAGCGAGGCTTCACAGCAACATATGGTATGCCAGTGTGTTTTAGTACATGTGAAATATAATGCGTGTGGGCTGCTTTCTTGGCTTGTGCCCTCAACCTGTAATCCTACAGAATTACAAATAGTTCAGTTGTCTGCTTTGTTGTATTGCTTGATTCGAATGCTTGTTTGTTACTTGTTATGCTATACCTGAGTTGGCCAATATGCCAGTAGTGCCTGCTGTACTATCGTAAAGAAATGCATGCCTAGTTCATTTGAGTCCTTAACTTTTCCTCTGAACTTCATCACAAGACTGTCTTCGTAGTTTATATGAGGCCACACTGTTAAGTGCTTTCTTAGATTATTTCAACTGCTTAGATGCCTTGGCAACTTAAATATAGCGGTGGTACACTCCCTTTCAACTAGGGGTGTCAACTGGGTCCTGTTTAATCCCGATTAAAGTCCACTAGTGGTATGATAGTTCAAAAGAGTTTTTGTTTTTTGAGGTAAATGAACTAGGGAGCTAGCAAAAACAAACTAGATGGGACTGGCGGATGTCGTTTATTTGCCACTTACATCCCTAGTTTCATCTTACCATTTTAATTTCTTTTCGGCTGAGGCAGCTTCGAACCATTTAAATATAGCCTGCCATGCTCGGCAATAATTCGTATGTCGTTTACCATGTAAGCTTCCTGCCTAGATCATGCGATAACTATTTCTTACTTATGTCCAGTGGAAACCTTTCAGGATGACGTTCACACTAGGACAAAATGTACAACCCCATAATCTATTTGTGGAAGCAGTAGGCCATCCATGTTACCAGATGGTAGCAGTTCAGAGGCAACACCACCGGAGAGCATTGAGCACATATATTATAGTTCTTGAGGCTCTACTAGAGGCAGAAAGAGATGGTGTGGCTGCCATGAATGAGGTAATCTCGATCTTGAAGCTGGAAATTATGCAATTAGCTGCACGCATTATGCAAGCAACCCAAGAATTGGAGGAAGTAAGAATGTTGCATTTGAAGACGGAGGAGGTCCTGCTGCTTCTGCTATCTGAAGCCCAGGGTAATCCCAGTTCTTCTTTAGATACCAGTTGAAATTGTCATTAGATTATTGTACTTTCATGTTTTGTCATGTCTCTCAATGGATTATGTTGTAAGACCCCCTATGTTGTCCATGAGTTGTAATGATCTGAATTTTTTAGGCAAGGTAATCCTCAGTACTTGTATGATTGACATAAGGTGAACTGTTTTTCATGTGAGCATATTGTATTTGATGAAATAACTGTTTGACTCAAAGTGTATCCAACCTACTGAATTCGAAGATCACGGCATTTCTAAATCATAATCATATAAAAAGGTGGAATAAATCTTTGTTGTGGTTTTGAAGAAATAAATAACAACACGTAGAATTATCTGTGGATATTCGTAATCGAATAAAAATTGGATTTGGATTTAGTTGCCAAGGCCCAGGGCAAACATGAATGCTAATTCTCCCAAGTTTTGAATGAAGCGGCTAAACACCCACTATCATTTGTGGGCTGCCCGAAGCAAGTGTTTGCGAGATGGAAATTATTGTCTACCCCTGAAACTTGACATCCTTATCGACCGGATTTACACTGCTGTCGATAGGTGTAGACTAGTAACTTCAATCAGACATGACACGACGGCCTCTGAGCCCATTCAGACACGGTGGGCGCCAAACGTGGGCGGCAAAACACATTTGATTCAAGCTCGTCCGAAAGACATGTGTCTCTCCCTCCATTTCCCCATTCATCCACGGTGGGCGGCAAAACAAACTCTCCTCGTCCAAAATCGATGTAGGCTAATAATTTAAATAGGGGCAGATGTGTAACTTCCCTCAGACGTGACACAGCCGCCCTACCTGTCAGCCCCGTTCATACACCGTGGGCGCCAACCGTGGGAGGCAAAACACCCTCTCCTCGCCCGAAATCGTTACCGGCAAATATTTGGGAGATGCGAGATTACCGTCCTATCCCCAACCGACGTGATGTCCGAAATTTTAAACGGGGGGTAAGTTCGTAACTTTCCCACACTTCAGACAAGCGCATCCCAAAGTTTGAGATCCCCCCTCCCCCTCCATTTCCCCATCCATACACCGTCGGCGCCACGACAACCTCCCCACTGCGGCCAGCCTCCTCCGTCCGCCAACCCATCCTCCACCTTGTCGGAGCCGCTACCCCTACCCCGTCGTCCACTGCAAGAGATGGACGTCTCTCATCCACGGCGCCGGACCAGGATCCTTTCATCGCGTCGTCTCGCTTCATCGGCGCTGTCATACACCTTGTCGTTGCCGCTCGTACGACTGCCTCGTCCACAGCAACAGGATTTATCCCCCGACCCGGCCGTCTGCCGTCTAAAGTCTTCTTCCCCGCCAATGATAGCCATCGCACCCGCAGCACCCTCAACATATCAGCAGGGGCCTACACGGAGTCGCAAGAGAGGTGGTACTCTTCCATATGTGCTTAAGTTATTGTTCTCATCCGGAAAATAGAACGTAAATTGTTTACTGTACTTTTCTTGTCCGTACCAAATCGTAGTGGCTAGTTTGAAGCAAACAGTGGTTGCAAAGTAGCTTTGTCCGGTTTGCACCATCAGATCCGCCATGGCACGGTCACTATACCTGTAAAGCTTATGGTTTCCCCACTTTATATTCACTACCATCATCGTAAGTGCTTCACTGCTTCGTGTCATGCTAGCACTGTTCCTCAAGACCTCAACCCATCAAGCGAAACAACATGCCACTCATAATTCCAAAGCTTATGTGTTGAAATACAATCTGATATGATTCTCATATTACTAAAACAAAGAACATTTAATTAGTCACCTAATGTTCCTATATTCGTTTGAAAAGCATGTGCGCCACCCACCGGTCCAGCTAGTTCCACTTTCCTGATTTTACTCTTGATGCTTAGGGTTTTCCCCTTTTATCTACTCTACTATGATCTGCGTAGCTGCTTTCTATCGTACTAGCATTACTCCACCCTTCAAGCTAAACAACACAACACTCAAAATTCCAAAGCTTAGTTGTTCAAATATGATTGTGATATGATACTGATATTAGTTAACAGACACATTTAATCGGTTAGCTAAAGGTCCCACTTGAGTTTCCAAATGCATGTCGTGACATATAGAGAGACAGCAGAATTGCATTTCTTTGTCAGTTCTTGACTGTACTTTCTTGTCCATACCAAATCTTAGTTGTTATTTCAAAGCAAACATCGGTTGCTAACTACCCTTTGCCCGGTTTGCAGCTTTAGATCTGCCATCCCACTGCCAGGTCAACACTATACTCATCATGCTTAGGTTTCCCCATTTTATGATGACCACGATCAGCCTACGTGGTTCATGACGTAATAGCACTGCTCCACCCATCGAGCTAAACAAGCTTAGTTGTACACATTCAAATATGATATTATGCTGATATTAGTAAAACTGACAGATGTTTAATTGGTCAGCTAAATGTTCCTACTTTAGTTTCGAAATGCATGTGAGCCACATATGGAGAGACCGGAAGGAATAGTATTTCTCTGTGCGCTCTGGTTCATCATGGGTGGCCAAGCGACATTATATAGAAAGACTTGTAATATATTCAATCTTCTTGCTCTTCTGCTCTTCTTTAAGATGATCCTCTTCTCTTGCGGTGGACTGGTCAGGTCGAGTTATTCTCCCTTAGTATATTTTGAATCTGTCAGGTCAGGTCGACTTGTTCTTCTTTACTATATGTTGAAGCTGCCATCTGCAAAGTATCATCACTTCTGGAGCTCTTATATTTTGAGTAGTAGGCCACATTATATTAATGCACACACCAAATTACAGCATGCATGGCACCTCTTAGAAGAATTGCAGAGATAGCACAAAGGGGTTTACAGGGAGGAAGTATTGGATTAGAATCACTTCTGCATTACAAAGATAATCTCACTTGTTTTTATGTTTTCATGCATGTCAGGTATTGAACATTATCAAAATGAATATGAGAATGGGCGCACGAGAGGAATATTGCGGAACAATCCACTGGCTAACAAACTTGGCATGGTGGAGGATGGCCTATCTTATTCACCCATCAAGGTGCTTGCTCTAACTTGGCAAGGTTGTATTGGTCGCACATATTTTGCATCTGACCTCTTGCATTACTTCTACTTTGTTACACCATCTGCTTAGTTTAAGCATCATATATGAGTATATGCCATACCTATCCATTTTCTGTACCTATTCCATGTGTCTTCATACTATGTTTTTCCAGTCAAATGTTGTTCTTTCGTAATAGATGTCCAAAAGGAAGAGGGTGAGTGCAGATCCTCAAGGAGTACAAACTAGGTATTTGGAAAAGGTAGTGGTACCTGTTAAATCAGATAGATCAGCAGCCACAGAAAACACAGGCCCAACTGTACCACACTTTACCCCTACTCCAGTGGCCAAACCCCTATTAGAACTGCTCAGAGCCCAGGGTCAGGTACTGTCTATGATATCAATTCAAAATTTGAACTCCTAAATTTCTGCATTTGCCTTACCTTCTCTCTTGTATGAAAACTAATTTCAGATGAATCTCCTTGCTCAAAGGATCATAGGATCTCACGACAATACTGGGCTCTGCATTGCTCTTGTCAGTACCTCTTGCCCTTTGTCAGCATACTTACACTCATTGTTGTTTGATTATGTAGCATCACTGTAAATGTTCGCTTCTTTATCCTCCCTTTGCTTGAAATTATAAGATCTATATTTACTCTTAGATAAATGTAGAATTAACACAATGGTTATGAAGTTTTGGATTGCTCAAGTAAGTACCTGTTGTCATGTACTCCCTCTGTATCGAATTAATTGTTGATCAATTGGATGTATTTAGAACTTAATAGTGCTAGATACATCCATTTGAGCGACAAGTAATAACGGACGGTGGTGGTATTACTGTACTTGCATCGCGAGATAGTTGATTGTCTAGCATTACTCTGCATCTTATCTGCCCTGCCCTCCACTTTCTCCAAATTATCATATCTACATTTACTCTTACCAAAATGTTGAATAAAGCCAATGCCACTGCACACGTTGATGTCTGCATTCCTCTTGTCAGTACCTTTTGCCTTGTAACGCTGTACTTAATTAATTGCTATTTGATTATGTATCATCAGTCTGCACCTGAGCTTCATTATCCTCTGTTTCTTCCAATATTATTTGATCTATATTTACTCTTTGCAAAATATAGAATAATGGCAACGCTTATAAAGAATTTTCTTTGGGGAATTTATTTAATTATCGTTCCATCAACATGGAGAAGGGCTTTGTCCAGCCTGTGTTAACATGTAATGTAAGTTCATCCTTCTCAAGCCTTCAAACTTTGTTCTAGTATAGATTTGGATAGGCACCATTTCCTCCATTGCTGTATTTTGCTGTTTACATCTGATTGGATGTTTGCAACAACTACCAGTTTTAAATTGTAGTTGTAAAATCATGTTCCTTATGCAGAACAGATCCATTTATTTGCTTATATAATTGTGAAACTTGTTACGTGTCTCCTTGTTTCTCTTTCAGAGTCGTATCTCTTATGCCAGGCAGAACTTTGGTGAAGATAGTGAGCCAAACCATCTTGAGGAGAGCGAGATGACCCCAAGGTCCTGTCTTGGTGAAGACAGTGAGTTGAAGCTACTCACCAGCAGGTGTGAGACAACCTCTGTGCAGTCGCTGCCTCAATCAGTTCGACTTCTTCAGTATCAACTTAAAGCGGAAAAGCTTGCTTCAGCTCAGCTCCGACTTGAAGTCAAAGATATAATCAAGATGTCAGGGGACTGCCGTGCGCACTATGGTGCCATACAGCTAGGGATGAAGCATCTATCGTTGACACAACTGAGGTCTCATCAGCTTGTTCGGCTGCTTGCGGGGCCCGACCTTGCCAGGCCTAGTGCCTTCTGAAGTGCTCTCGGTTTTGTATATTCTTTTGTCGGCGCGTTTATATGCACTGGTGGCGACCTTTGATGCCCAGTGTATGTAATCCGCGGTCATGTTGCGCTTTATTATCACCGGTAGCGAACTTTGATTCCCAGTGGATGTAATATGCCGTAATTTCTTTATTGTATAGTCTAGGTTTATTCTTTGGTCGGTACGCTGTAATTTAGGCCGAAAGGTCAGTGGATCTAAGTGTTGTCGGTCTTCAGGCCGGCCCGTTACTCATATGGGCCAAAACGTGCGCCTATAATCATCTTGGGCCATTAGCAGGTCTAAACCTATAGTAGTTTCCCGCCTTTAACAGGCCGAGTAAAGTTCTGGCCAGCTAGGCCAGAGAATACCATGGGCTTTTAACAGGCTAAAACCTAGATTGTGCTAGCATTGAGACGAAAAATTCATGGGCCAATACAGGCCGAAACTGCCTAAGGCCCATGTTGGGCCCAAATAGGACGAGCAGTTAACAGGCCAAAATATATCTCGGGCCTGTTTGGCCCAATAAAATTATGGGCTTTAAGCAGGCTGGTATCCACGCGGGCCATAGGCCCAAAAGTATCACGGGCCATTATCAGATGGGATGTAAGCAGGCCGGATTCAACGCGGGATGTAATTAGGCCCAACTGTTACACGGGCTATTAACAGGCCGATAGGCCAGTTGGGCTGAAATTTATCCACGAAGACTACAGGCCATTAAGAGGCCTAAAGTTACTTCGGACAAGAAATAGCCTAGTTTCTGCGTGGGCCGTTAAATGGCCTAAAGTTAAACTGGGTCGACAACATCCCAAATACTCCACGGGCCGCTAACAGGCCAAAACTATTATCGGGCCGAACTGGTAAACGGGCATTTAACAGGCTGAAATACAAACCTATCTTAGAATGGGCCCAAAGGTACAGTGGCCTGTTAATGGGCCTGATCCGATATGGGCCATAATTTGGCCCAAAACACGGCAGGCTGTGAACGGGCCTGATCTGCTATGGGCCTCAATTTGACCCAAAACATGGCAGGCTGTTAACGGGCCAGCCCACTAGTGTCTGAAAAAACATGGTGGGCCTTTAGCTGGGCCGGCCTTTTTACCGGAATGGGCCTCTATTGGGCCATGCCACATGTCGACGTATCATAGGCACCTCCTGTCCAATGAGGGGATGACATCTGTCCCAACGCGGAGCTGACACGCGGTTCCGTCAGCCAATGAGAATTTTACACGTGGAAAATCCCCATTGGTCCAGGCTGTTAACGGGTTACCGGATCCAAAACCGGACCCGATAGCTTAACGGCGAGCCGTTACGGTCGATGCCACGTGTCGGTCACCCTTGACGAAAGCACTTCTATGACACGCGATTTATCGTCATGGAAGTGGACACTTCCGTGATGATAATTTTGGTAATGTCATGGAACACTTCTATGACAGCACAGGTATGACTATCTTGATTCTGTCATAAAATCGTCATGGATGTACATGCATGACAGAAAATGTGACCTACTGTGACAAACACGTATCATCACGGAAGTGTATTTTTTTTGTAGTGCCTGGATAGTAGTAGGCTTGGTAGCTCACGGAGACTCTCGGTGCGGATGTCGCGGCCTGCCGTGCTGCCTCAACTGCCGCGTTGTGAGCTCGGGCCTCAATCTCAAGAACAAAATATCTTCAATTGCTGTGATAGTAAAAAATAGCAGGCGCAGGCAAATATGTGCACACAACAGATGCTTGGTTAAACAACAAGTTATAGGTGAAATTATGAATATCTCATTTGAGGATCTTATGATTTTTCATAGCATCAAAGTCTAAATACTGTTTGGGTAGAATAGGATCAATGGGCAAAGGTGAAGCACCCAGCTCTCTCGCTAAACGCGTGGCATAAATTCCACCATAAAAATAGCCACTATTAGCGTTCTCTTGTAACCTGCGTGCAACAATCGCCCCAAGATTATAACTCCTATCACCGGTGGGAGCGGTGCGTATGAGGCTCAAGTCTGGAGCATAAAATGTACTACAGTCTTGTTTGCCTACAATACACTTCCCAATAAATAAAGCAAAGTACTGAATTGCGGGAAAATAAATGCTCTTTATTCTACCTTGCGTCACTCCCCTCGTTTCACCGTAGCAAACACTAGTCAAGAATGACTGGTACTCAGCCCTTGGTGGTTCGTCAAGCGAACCCCGGAATGGGAGTTTGAAGTGGTGAGCAAAACTCTCTAGTGATATGGTGAATGAATTTTCATAACGTTTAAATGACACCCTAGACTTGCGGGGATGGAATTTAAATCCTTTGACAAATGATTCAGTGAGAGTGTGGTGTTGATCGCACTTATCTGAAATGTAGGGATCGAGAACGACATTGTGAACATATTGCTCAAATTCCTCCTTAATGCCCACACGCACCATATAATCATCACAAGGCCATAAGCATGCTTTGGTGGCGGCATCTCATATGGAACTTTCACTTGGTTCAACATAAGACCGACGAGCGGAGCTGTCACTAGAGGATGCCCCTGAGGATCTCCTCCTCGAAGAACTCCTTCCAAAAAGGTTCATCATGTTCGCGTACAATTTTCTGAAATTTTTTGGGTGACAAAAATTCATCAATGAAACTTTATAAGATAGATAGCAACTACTCATAGGGATACATAGAGACCATAGCAAGCATTCAAACTACTTATAACTCTAAGAATTCAACATACAAGCTCATCTACAGCAGCACCAAGAGTAGCTAATTATTCAAAAAATAAACCACTAAAACAAAAACTAATTGGACAAATGGTGGAGTCACATACCAAGCAACAATCCCCCGAAATAGTTTCGGAAACGGAGCTTCGAGCAAAGAGATCGAAATCCGTAGGTTTGAGAGCAAGAACACGAGAGAGAGCAATGGAGATTTTTTCCTGCAGGTAAGTGATGATGTGGTGTGAAGGGATAAGTGAGAGGGCCCACGTGGGGACCACAACCTACCAGGGCACGCCTGGGGGTCCTGGCGCGCCCAGGTGGTTTGTGCCACCTGGTGCACCTCCCTCTGATATTATTTGCACCAGAAATTCTTAAATATTCAGAAAAAATGGTAATGATAACTCCCGAACGTTCGGGAGTTAAGCATGGCAACCCGAACGGGTTTAGATGGCAAGTTTAGTTTGCGTGAGATTAGGGAAACATGGCAATTTTTGACAAAAAACGAAAAAGGACGAAGTTGCCATCCCCTATGAACTAAAGTTGCCATCCCCTATGAACTAAAGTTGCCATGTAAAAACGTTCGGGGCGAAATGCTCAAAATCCGAACGTTCGGGAGTTATTGGATTCCGAAAAAAATCATATTAAATTTTCAGAGCATTCTGAGAACTTTTATTTTTGGGTCATTTTTTATTGCAGGGGAGTTTCAGAAAATAGACAAAACATGGTATTTTATTGTATTTAACTAGTAGGAACAGAAAATAAAAGGTAGGGACAGAAGGTAGTGCTTACTAAATTCATCAACTTCATACCTCTAAAAAATGATCCATTAATAAGGTTGATCAAGTCTTATTAACAACCACTTTCGATTAGCATGAAACCGAACAACTTTCGTAAATCACTAAGTTACCTCAACAGGGATATGAATGTCCCAAACAAAAAGCATTTCATATTTCTTTTTAACAGTAGGTAGAGGTTGTTAAAAATTTCCAATAGTGATTGTGGGAGATTTTTCAATAACATTAATATCATTCACTTGGAATTGTTTCTTCGGAAAGTGCACCGTATGCTCATTCCATTAATATGAAAAGTGATCTTGCTTTATTGCAATCAATAAGAGCCCCTGCAGTATTCAAGAAGGGTCTACCGAGGATAATCGACATGTTGTCGTCCTCGGGCATCTCAACTACAACAAAGTCAGTCAAAATAGTAACATTAGCAACAACAACGGGCACATCCTCACAGATACCGATAGGTATGGCAGCTGATTTGTTAGCCATTTGCAAAGATATTTTAGTAGGTGTGAGTTTATTCAAGTCAAGTCTTTTATATAAAGAGAAAGGCATAACACTAACACCAGCTCCTAAATCACATAAAGCAGTTTTCACATAATTCTTTTTGATGGAGCAAGGTATAGTTGGTATTCCTGGGTCTCCAAGCTTTTTAGGTACTCCATCCTTAAAATTATAATTAGCAAGCATGGTGGAGATTTTAGCTTCCCGTATTTTTGTCTTTTGGTGATGATGTCTTTCATGTACTTTGCATAAGGAGGCATTTTGAAGATATCAGTCAAGCGAGTACGCAAAAAGACTGGCCTCAGCATTTCAGCAAAGTGTTCAAATTCTTCATCATCTTTCTTTTTAGTTGAGTTGGGTGGAAAAGGCATAGGTTTTTGAACCCACGGTTCTCTTTCTTTACCGTGTTTTCTAGCAACAAAATCTCTTTTATCATATCTTTCATTCTTGGGTTGTGGGTTATCAAGATCAACAGTTGGTTCTATTTCAACATCATTATGTGGTTCTCTTTAATTGTTTGGTTGAGTATCCTCATGAACATCAACATTATCTTTTTCATTATCACTAGGTGAATGTTCATTACCAGATTGAGTTTCAGCATCAGAAACATAAACATCATTTTCACTATCAGGAGGTTTTTCCACTTCAGGTTCACTAGAAGCATGCAAATCCTATCATTTTTCTTTTTCTTCTTCTTTTTAGAAGGACTAGGTGCAGTGGTGTTGTTCAGGATAAAGTGGTTCTTGTGTCATTTTTCCTCCTCTAGTTGCAACTCTAACAGCAAAGTCATGTATGTTGTTATTCATTTCATCGAGCAATTCTCTTTGAGATTTAGCAACTTGTTCTAACTGGGTTTGTACCATAGAAGCATGTTTTCCAACACCTCTAACATCATTTGAGACTCTAAATAACAAGTCACTCATGCGAGCAATCATATCAGAATTGTATTTCAATTGTTTCATAACATTTGCATTGAAGTGATCTTGTTTTCTAATGTAATTCTCAAACTCATAAAGGCATTGACTAGGGTGCATATTGTGAGGATTGTCATTATCATTGAATTTCATTAGAGAATTTACCTCTACCACCTTACGCAGTGGTGGTGTATTAAGCCCATATATTTCTTCAATAGGAGGTAAATTTTTAACATCCTCAGCTTTGATACCCTTTTCCTTCATGGATTTCTTTGCCTCTTGCATATCCATATAATATACCCCTCTTCTTTGGAGTGGGTTTACGCGGTGGTTCAGGAAGAGTCCAATCATCATAATTTTTCAATATGTTATTCAATAATTCTTCAGCTTGTCCAACAATTTGTTCCCTGAAAACATAACCAGCACAACTATCTAGGAAGTCCCTAGAAGCATCAGTTAGTCCATTATATAAGATATCAAGTATTTCATTTTTCTTAAGAGGATGATCAGGCAAAACATTAAGTATCTCGCAAAGCCTCCCGCAAGCTTGTGGGAGACTCTCTTCTTTAGTTTGCACAAAGTTAAATATTTCTTGTAAGGAAGCTTGTTTCTTATGAGCAGGAAAATATTTTCAGAGAAGTAATAAATCATATCCTAGGGACTACGCACACAACCAGGAGCAAGAGTATTGTACCAAGCTTTAGCAACCCTTTAATGAGAATGGAACTAATTTGAGAATATAGTAATAGCGAATTTTCTCATCATGAGTAAAAAGGGTGGCTATGTCATTCAACTTAGTAATGTGCCACAACAGTTTAAGTTTCATAACCATGGAAACGATCAGATTCAACCTAAGTAATTAACTCTGGGTCGACAGAGAATTCATAATCCTTATCATCAATAAAGATAGGTGAAGTAGCAAACTTAGGATCACATTTCATTCTAGCATTCAGAGATTTTTCTTTATACTTGCATAATAATTTCTCTAGATCATCTCTATCCTTACAAACAAGAATATCTCTAGTTGTCTCCTCATTCATAACATAACCTTCCGGTACCTTAGGCAATTCATATCTAGGAGGGCTAGTTCTAGTAGGTGTTTCAAGATTTTCAGTTTCAAGCTCATCATCAGTTTCAACAATATCATGTTGTCTTACTCTAGCAATTTGTTCATCAAGAAATTCACCAAGTAGCACATCATCATCAAGCAAGGTACTAGCATCATCGTAAGCATCATTCATAGTAGAAGTAGCATCATCAATAACTTGCGACATATTAGGATTAATAGCATGTGGTGGTGTTGCAAGTTTACTTATAATAGAAGGTGAATCTAAAGCAGAACTGGATGGCAGTTCCTTACCTCCCCTCGTCTTAGAGGGAAAAATCTTAGTCTTAGCATCCTTCAGATTCTTCATAGTGATAAATTCATAATAATCCCAAGTGACTCAACAAATGTAGCTATGCTCCCCGGCAACGGCGCTAGAAATGGTCTTGATAACCCACAAGTATAGGGGATCGCAACAGTTTTCGAGAGTAGAGTATTCAACCCAAATTTATAGATTCGACACAAGGGGAGCCAAAGAATATTTGTAAGTATTAGCAGCTGAGTTGTCAATTCAACCACACCTGGAGATTAATTATCTGCAGCAAAGTGATCAGTAGCAAAGTAATATGATAGTTTTGATAATAGTGACAGTAGCAATGGTAACAGTAAAAGTGGTAGCGGTAATTTCGTAACAAGTGCAAAAGTGACAGCAGCAGTACTAACTTAGCAGAAACAATATAAGATAAATTCGTAGGCATTGGATCAGTAATTTGTTGGATAATATTCATCATGTGACAGTCATAACCTAGGGCGAAACAACACTAGCTCCAGTTCATAAATATAATGTAGGCATGTATTCCGTAAATAGTCATACGTGCTTATGGAAAGAACTTGCATGACATCTTTTGTCCTACCCTCCCGTGGCAGAGGGGTCCATATTGCAAACTAAGGGATATTAAGGCCTCCTTTTAATAGAGAACCGGAACAAAGCATTAACACACGGTGAATACATGAACTCCTCAAACTACGGTCATCACTGGGAGTGGTCCCGACTATTGTCACTCCGGGGTTGCCGGATCATAACAGGTAGTAGGTGACTATAACTTGCAAGATCGAATCTAGAACATGAATATAATGGTGATAACATAAACGGTTCAGATCTGAAATCATGGCACCCGGGCCCAAAGTGACAAGCATTAAGCATGGCAAAGTCATAGCAACATCAATCTCAGAACATAGTGGATACTAGGGATCAGGCCCTAACAAAACTAACTCGATTACATGATGAATCTCATCCAACTCCTCACCGACCAGCGAGCCTACGAAGGAATTACTCACTCCCGGTGGGGAACATCATGGAATTGGCGATGGTGAAGGGTTGGTGATGACAAAGAACGAAGACCCCCCCCCCTCTCCGGAGCCCCAAACGGACTCCAGATCTGGCCTCCCGTTGAAGAACAAGATGTGGCGGCGGCTCCATCTTGTGGATCGCGATAATTCTTTCTCCCTGATTTTTTCTGAAAAATAGGATTTTTTAGTGTCGGTTTCAGGGTCTGTGGGGCCACCAGGTTGGGACAACCCACCTGGGCGCGTCTGGGAGGGCTGGCGCGCCCTGGTGGGTTGTGCCCACCCAGGTGCCCCCCTCCAGTGGTTCTTGGCTACGGAAATTCTCTTTTATTGTATAAAAAATCCTCGCAAAGTTTTGTTCCATTCTGAGAACTTTTATTTGTCCACAAAAACAAGACCATGGTAGTTCTGCTAAAAACAGCGTCAGTCCGGGGTTAGTTTCATTCAAATCATGCAAATTAGAGTCCAAAACAAGAGGAAAAGCGTTAGGAAAAGTAGATACGTTGGAGACGTATCAAACCAGAACCCACCAGGGCGCGCCTGGGGGTCCTAGCGCGCCCAGGTGGGTTGTGCCCACCTGGTGCACCTCCCTCTGATGTTATTTGCACAAAAAAACTTAAATATTCAGAAAAAAATTGTATTAAATTTTCAGAGCATTCTGAGAACTTTTATTTTTGGGTCATTTTTTATTGCACGAGAAATTCAGAAAATAGACAAACACATGGCATTTTATTTTATTTAACTAATAAAAACAGAGAAAAAAAGGTATGGACAAAAGGTAGTGCCTAGTAAATTCATCAACTTCATACTTCTCAAAAATGATCCATTAATAAGGTTGATCATGTATTATTAACAACCACTTTCGATTAGCATGAAACCGAAGGACTTTTGTAAATCACTAAGTTACCTCAACGGGGATATGAATGTCCCAAACAATAAGCATTTCATATTTCTTTTTGACAGTAGGTAGAGGTAGTTGAAAACTTCCAATAGTGATTGTCGGAGATTTTTCAATAACATTAATACCATTGATTTGGAATTGTTTCTTCAGAAAGCGCATCGTATGCTCATTACCATTGATATGTAAAGTGACCTTGCTTTTATTGCAATAAATAACAGCCCCTGCAGTATTCAAGAAGGGTCTACCAAGGATAATCGACATGTTGTCGTCCTCGGGCATCTCAAGTATAACAAAGTCAGTTAAAATAGTAACATTAGCAACAACAACGGGCACATCCTCACAAATACCGATAGGTATGGCAGTTGATTTGTCAGCCATTTGCAAAGATATTTTTAGGTGTGAGTTTATTCAAATCAAGTCTTTTATATAAAGAGAAAGGCATAACACTAACACTAGCTCCTAAATCACATAAAGCAGTTTTCACATAATTTCTTTTGATGGAGCAAGGTATAGTTAGTATTCCCGAATCTCCAAGTTTCTTAGGTACTCCATCTTTAAAAGTATAATTAGCAAGCATGGTGGAGATTTCAACTTCTGTTATTTTTCTCTTATTGGTGATGATGTCTTTCATGTACTTTGCATAAGGAGGCATTTTCAAGATATCATTCAAGCGAGTACGCAAAAAGACTGGCCTCAGCATTTCAGCAAAACGTTCAAATTCTTCATCATCTTTCTTTTTAGTTGACTTAGGTGGAAAGGGCATAGGTTTTTGAACCCACGGTTCTCCTTCTTTACCGTGTTTTCTAGCAACAAAATCTCTTTTATCATATCTTCTATTCTTGGGTTGTGGGTTATCAAGATCAACTATTGGTTCTATCTCAACATCATTGTCTAGTTCTCTATTATTTGTTTGAGTGTCTTCATGAACCTCTTCATTATATTTTTCATTATGAGAAGGTGAGTGTTCACTACCAGGTTGAGTTTCAACATCAGAGATAGAGACTTCATTATCATTATCAGGAGGTTTTTCTACTTCAGGTTCACTAGAGGCATGCAAAGTCCTGTCATTTTTCTTCTTCTTTTTATTTTTAGAAGTACTACGTGCATCAGTGGTAACTCTTTGAGTTGTTCAATACTTTTTGGATTTCCCTCAGGATAGAGTGATTCCTGAGTCATTTTACCTCCTCTGGTTGCTACTCTAACAGCAAAGTCACTTATATTATTATTCATTTCATTAAGCAACTCTCTTTGAGATTTAGCAACTTGTTCTAACTGAGTTTGAACCATAGAAGCATGCTTTCCCACACCTCTAACATCGTTTGAGATTCTAAATAACAAGTCACTTAAGCGAGCAATCATATGAGAATTGTATTTCAATTGTTTCATAACATTTGCATTGAAGTGATCTTGTTTTCTAATGTAATTCTCAAACTCAAGAAGGCATTGGCTAGGATGCATATTGTGAGGGTTGTCATTATCATTGAATTTAATTAGAGAATTTACCTCTACCACCTTAGGTGGTGGTGTATTAAGCCCATGTATTTCTTCAATAGGAGGTAAATTTTTGACATCCTCAGCTTTAATACCTTTTTCCTTCATAGATTTCTTCGCCTCTTGCATATCTTCAGGACTAAGATATAAGATACCCCTCTTCGTCGGAGTGGGCTTAGGTGGTGGTTCAGGAAGAGTCCAATCATCATAATTTTTCAATATGTTATTCAATAATTCTTCAGCTTGCCCAATAGTTCGTTCCATGAAAACACAACCAGCACAACTATCTAGGAAATCCCTAGAAGCATCGGTTAGTCCATTATAGAAGATATCAAGTATTTCATTTTTCTTAAGAGGATGATCAGGCAAAGCATTAAGCAATTGGAGAAGCCTCCCCCAAGCTTGTGGGAGACGCTCTTCTTCAATTTGTGCAAAGTTAAATATTTCCTGCAAGGCAGCTTATTTCTTATGAGTAGGGAAATATTTTTCAGAGAAGTAATAAATCATATCCTGGGGACTACGCACACAACTAGGAGTAAGAGCATTTTACCAAGCTTTAGCATCACCCTTTAATGAGAACGGAAATAATTTGAGAATATAGTAATAGCGAGTTTTCTCATCATGCGTAAAAAGGGTGGCTATGTCATTCAATTTAGTAATGTGCCACAACAGTTTCAGTTTCATAACCATGGAAAGGATCAGATTCAACCAAAGTAATTAATTCTGGGTCGACAGTGAATTCATAATCCTTATCATCAATAAAGATAGATGAAGTAGCAAACTTAGGATCACATTTCATTCTAGCATTCAGAGATTTTTCTTTATACTTGCATAATAATTTCTCTAGATCATCTCTATCCTTACAAACAAGAATATCTCTAGTTGTCTCCTCATTCATAACATAACCTTCCGGTACCTTAGGCAATTCATATCTAGGAGGGCTAGTTCTAGTAGGTGTTTCAAGATTTTCAGTTTCAAGCTCATCATCAGTTTCAACAATATCATGTTGTCTTACTCTAGCAATTTGTTCATCAAGAAATTCACCTAGTGGCACATCATTATCAGGCAAGGTACTAGCATCATCATAAGCATCATTCATAACAGAAGTAGCATCATCAATAACTTGCGACATATCAGGATTGATAGCATGTGGTGGTGTTGCAAGTTTACTTATAACAGAAGGTGAATCTAAAGCAGAGCTAGATGGTTGTTCCTTACCTCCCCTCGTCTTAGAGGGAAAAATCTTAGTCTTAGCATCCTTCAGATTCTTCATAGTGATAAATTGATAATAATCCCAAGTAACTCAACAAATATAGCTATGCTCCCGACAACGGCGCTTGAAAAAGGTCTTGATAACCCACAAGTATATGGGATCGCAACAGTTTTCAAGGTAGAGTATTCAACCCAAATTTATAGATTTGACACAAGGGGAGGCAAAGAATATTTGTAAGTATTAGCAGCTGAGTTGTCAATTCAACCACACCTGGAGATTAATCATCTGCATCAAAGTGATCAGTAGCAAAGTAGTATGATAGTTTTGATAATAGTGACAGCAGTAATAGTAACGGTAACAGTGATAGCAGTAGTTTTGTAACAAGTGCAATAGTAATAGCAGCGGTAGTAACTTACCAGAGACAATATAAGATAAATTCGTAGGCATT
This sequence comes from Triticum aestivum, assembly GCF_018294505.1. Classification (NCBI taxonomy): domain Eukaryota; kingdom Viridiplantae; phylum Streptophyta; class Magnoliopsida; order Poales; family Poaceae; genus Triticum; species Triticum aestivum. The sequence goes on along the minus strand of NC_057808.1, from coordinate 346,690,799 downwards.
GGATCGGTAATTTGTTAGATGATATTCATCATGAGACAGTCATAACCTAGGGCGACACGGCACTAGCTCCAGTTCATTAATATAATGTAGGCATGTATTCTGTAAATAATCATATGTGCTTATGGAAAGAACTTGCATGACTTCTTTTGTCCTACCCTCCCGTGGCAACGGGGTCCTATTGGAAACTAAGGGATATTAAGGCATCCTTTTAATAGAGAACCAGAACAAAGCATTAGCACACGGTGAATACATGAACTCCTCAAACTACGGTCATCACCGGGAGTGGTCCTGACTATTGTCACTCCGGGGTTGCCGGATCAAAACACGTAGTAGGTGACTATAACAAAGATAGCAGAATATGTAAAACAGATGCACATACAAGCAGACACACTTAAGTACAGCTAGACTGAAGACAAAACAAAGCATGACGACATAGAAATACAGAAAGTCTTCAGCCAAGGTCTTCGAGCAAAAAGCAAGCAAAGTCTTGACAACAAGTATGGAAGCAAATGGGCTGAAGTGATAGAACCAGTCGATCAATGAAGCTACATGATTTGTTGCATGAATTCCAGTTGTTGTGGCAATTGTATGTTTGGTTGGTGAGACAAGAGATTTAACTCAGACGACCAAGTTGTCACCTTATTCTCCTTAAGATAAGGTCATGTAAACCTCACCCAATCACTCATAGTAAGTCTTCGAGGTAGACTTAGGAAACCTCCATAGGCTCGTTCTTTGGCCTTCCACAATTGATTGTGGAAGCTTAGAACATGACACCTAACCGTGTAAAAGATCACAATCTTCAAAAGTCTTTGGTTCACTCAGAACAGATTCTTCAGTGATGCTCAATCACGTTGCCTCATAGGTGTTTGGGTTTCCTAACTTAGGATTTTCTCAAATGCTTCGGAGGCTGGTTGTTCTAAAACAAAACTTGTCATGCAATAACTTGGATCATCCAACAACCTTATGGTGGAGGGGTTGGCTATTTATAGCCGGGGTAGCAGCCCGAGGTTATATGGCTGAAATGACCCTGGACCATCATGCAAATGGCACATATCCCAATGGTTTGATTTCAAACCCAATGCGAAACTTTACTTGGGCTGCAAGTAAATCTGACTCAACCACTCAAAGAGATTTTCAATGTATTTACTCGAAGAATTAGGTTTGGGTCAAGCTCCACGTCAAATATTAACTTTGTTTTCCCTCGACCCCACTTAACAATACGATGGTTCCCATGACTCAATTATGAAAAAAAAAATGAAACTACCAAAAAGGCTAAGTCTTCGTGTTCCAAGTCTTCAAGCAAAGTATTCATGAGACACCAAGGTATTCAAGGTCTTCAGACATTTTAGGGGTCGTCTTCAATGGTTAAACCAAATCTCTAGGGACGTTCTCCTTCGTTATCTTGTGTACACTCACAAACACATCACTCCCTAAACCAAGTATATCGTCAATACTCCAAAACCACAAAGATGAGCACTAGATGCACTTAGAAAAAAACCTGCTTGCCCAGGGAAGCTTCGGATTCTCTCACGCCCCTCTAGTAGATAACCTCTCAATGAGATCATTTTTTCCTTTATCCACTTCTATTCCTATACAAAAAATATTGTGACCAAGGATTATTCTTTCAGTTACCCTGTAGTGTCATTTTCCCCTATTGCGGACAAGGTTAGTGTCCTCACATCTGTGCAAAACTTTGTTATGGTTGTACAACAATTTTCGAAGGGATTTCCATAGATACAAAGATTGCCCACCAATACTTCATTATCTCCTCAACAAAATCAACATATATAACAGTCACACAACATTTAAAAAGTAGCAGGTGCATTACATGACTCAAAAGGCATCCGACGACAAGCATATGTATCATACGGGCATGTGAATATCGTCTTTTCTTGGTCTTCTAAATGTAAAACTATTTGGAAGAATGCTGAATATCCATCAAGGTAAAAAAGTGAGAATTCAGAGCAAGCCTTTATCATTTGATTGATGAATGCCAATGGATCTCCTTATTCAATTTCTTGTAATCAATACATGTTTGATTTCCAAAGATAGTTCTAGTAGGGATTAGTTCATTATCCCTATTATGTACAACCACAAATCCTTCTTTTTAAACAGAGCGAACTAGACTAACCCACTTACTATTAGACATACAGAAAATAAATCGGCATCGAGTAGTCTTATACGCTCCTTTCTTACCACTTCTTTGATTCATAGTGTTATTTTAAGAAGGTCACAAGATCCCTCAAAGGCCAGTTGTGCAACTAGATGCACAAAAATGTACTCATGATGCCCTATGAGCTGAAGGCTCCAGTTTCTCTAGTCAGAAGATGAAGATGATGATGTTGCAACTTCTTCTTATTCCAACTCTTAGATTTCTAGGGCTTGCTAGTTGTCATCTCTAACTTTTTGGTGTGCTTGATGCCAAAGATGGAGAGGTGAGTATAGACAGGTCTTAATTTAAGGGGGTCGGGTAGTGTTTCAGCATTTGAGAGTTAGAATACCTGTATTTTTGTTGCAAGATCATGTGTTATCATCTCTTAGGTCATGTAAAGATCATTTCCATGTTATGTTTGTTAGACCTCCTCACACTACTCTTAAACTCTAGCATATTCATGTTGCACATTATGTAATATGATGCTATGTTGCTTGTTGCACATGCTATCCTCTTTATGTATGATTTCTTATTTCATTTTAAAATCATGTACTTTAAATATTATTATTGTCTTGCTATATTTGTTGCACATGCTTGTTGTTGTGTGTGCATTCCCCCCAGATAATTTTAAAAAACGAAATAACTTATGAGCCATGATTCCAAACTACAATCTGTTTTCATCGTTTCAATCCCCATATCAAGATCTTCAAAACTAGATCTCATGTTGATAGGTGACAGACTTTTTTCAGCGAAACTTGTGCTCCCAAGTACACTAACAGGTGCTCCCAACGTGAAGTAACTCGTGCCCCAACCTAATAATAACATATGCTTCCCAACTTTATGCTTACAACTACACTAATCTGTGCTTCCAACATGAAGTATCAGTTGCTCCCACTTAGTACTAACCCGTGCTTCCATCTAGTGCAAACTCGTGCTCCGAATGTCAAGAAAAATATACTCCCGTGCGAATCGCATGTGTGCTATCATCATGAACTAACCTGTGCTCTTAGTTAGTACTGACCCATGCTCCCAATGTGAAGCAAAAATAGTACCACCGCATAAAGCACACTTGTTCTCCACGCAAAAAATTAGGGAACAAGAAAACAGAGAAAAATTGAACCTAAAAAAATCTTAAAAACACAAAAAAAAAGCGTCCAGTGCGCGACATATGGCCACATTGGGATGCGCTGCGTGGGAGGGCTAAAGCGCTCTTGAGGCTGGGGAAAGTACACCCATGCACCATGGATTTGTTGCCCCCGTTCTCGCAACGCGTGCAGTAGGCTGGGTTGCTAAGCAGACTTGTGTGCGGGCGTGGCCCAAGCCGGCTAGCGTCACTACTGATCCAGCTGCAAGGCCTAGTTGATGCGCGGGAGCTATATCTCTCCTACTACGAGATAGTACTTGATCTCACAGTAGGTGATCGGCAGATAGACTGGCCCAATATGGGTAATTCTGGCGCGGTTTTAGGAAGTTTCTATGACCAGTTTTCGAAGTTTCCACGCAATTTTTTTCTTTATATTTTCTTGGTTTTTTGTTTTATGTGTTTCTTTATCGCTTTTCTTTGATTTCATTTTTTGTTATTATTTCATAACATGTCTACTTATTCAATAAAAATTCGACATTTTTTGTATACATATGGAACATTTTTTTGATACACGCTGAATTATTTTCAAATGTGTCATGAACATTTCTTCAAATACACGTTTAACATTTTTTTCAAATCCGCTTTGAACATTTTTTTTTGAATGACAAGCAATTTTTTAAACTACGTAAACATTCTTATAAATTGTAATACATTTTTTCTAATTATCATAATCATATTTTTTGCGACGTGTGAACCTTTTTAACTGCCACATACATTGCATAAACACTATGTAAAATGTGACAAACATTTTTTTGAATGATATGAGTCTTTTTTTAATCGAGCACACATATGTTTTACAATGCATAAACATTTTTTTCAATATCTCAAACCTTTTTTACACACATGAATATTTTTTAAATATCAAGATATTTTCATGGTATGGATCTTTTAGATAAATTGCATGAATACAATTTTGGCAGAGTGTTAGCATTTTTAATTAAGTGGTGAACTTTTTATTATTTGAAATAAATTAATCTTTGAAATATATGTGTTTGGAATTTTTTTAAATATATGAAAAACCAAGAAACAAAGAAGAAAAAAAGATTTTTTTGAGAAATAAGAAAACTAGTTGACATGCCTACGTATGCGTGCGTGATTATAAAATTGGCCCATTTAGGGAACGGAAAAGCTATTTATCGGACGGCAGGAAAATCCGATGTCGTTCGTCTCAGAACTTGTGGCCGTGATTTCAGGGCGGTGTTTTTGGATCGGAGTGATCGCGCGGGCGCATTTTTCTGGATCCCGATCTCTGGCGTGATTTTTTCTACGTAATTGTTATCGCGGTAGCTATTTTAGAAAGTTTTTTGGGCTCGATTTTAGAGTGTTTTATTAGTGGGAAAGGAAATAGATGGCGCGATTTCTGGATCGTGATCACATGAGCAATTTTAGGAAGTTTTTCTAGTGCGACTTCAACTTGACTTTTTAAGTAGAAAATAGCGTCAAAAATTACTTGTGGCAAGAAACGAACTCTGGCCATCTACTAGTGAGTTTAGGGAGCTAACCAATCTAGGTACTACTACTTCTTGTTGTGAGTTGAAGTCAAAACTTCTTTTAATACCTAGACATTGAGGAACATTTGCTCTATTAATTTTTTTTGGAAAATGGCCAAGGATAAAAGTTGATAACTCACGTACAAACACCACGGTAAAGTTCGACTCCGAGATAAAAGTTGTTGAAAAATATACCCCGATAACTTCAATGTAAATAGCATGACAATATATATACATCAACGATGATAACTCATGTACAAATACCACAGGTACTGTTTCACCCCCCAAGATAAAAGTTGTTCAAAAATATACCCTGGTAACTTTTGTGTAAATAACATGGTTGTACACCTATATACCCCAGGTAACTTTTGCGTGAATACTGAATAGCATGGTAACTCACACATCGTAGACCCGATAACTTATGTACCCCGACCTAAAAACTTTGACACCGGGGGGGGGGGGGGGGGGGGGGGGGGGGGAGTTGATGGAATACCCCCCAGTAACTTTTATATGAAGAACATGATAACTTATGTACTCTGTTCCTCATAACTTTGGCGGGGGAGGGGTAGTGGTTGATGAAATATCCCCTGGTAAATTTTATGTGAATAGCATGGTAACTCACACATTGCAGACCTGATAACTTATGTGCCCCGGTCCTGATTACTTTGGAGAAGGGGGCCGGTGATGAAATATACCCACAATAACTTTTATGCTAATAGCACAGTAACTCACACGCTGCAGACCTGATAACTTACACACCATAGTTCTTTGGCGACGGGTGTGGGGATGGGGGGAGTTGTTGAAACATACCATGTTAATTTTTGTGCAAATAACATGATATTTTTTGTGTCCCGAAGACATGATAATGTAACTTTTGTGTAAATATCAGGGTAGTATACGCACCACAGTTCTAATAACTTAGGTACAAACACCACGGTAACTTTTTTACTTTGGGAGAGATGTTGTGCGTGAGTTACCATCGTGTTTGTGCGTGAGTTATCAGGTTTGTGTTATATAAATTATGATGCCCTTTTGTAGAGAAGTTATTGGTGTGTGTTACAACAACTTTTCTTCTCTAGACCAAAAGTTACCGCAGTGTTTGTGAGTGGGTTACCAGGTTTGTGGCGTATATATTACCATGCTCTTTATAGAGATGTTATTTGGGGTGTGTTACAACAATTTTTTTTCATGTGGTAAAAAAGTTACCCCAAATTTCATGCGTGAGTTTCCAGATTCATGGTATATAAATTACCATGCCCTTTCTACAAATAAGTTATCGGGATGTGTTACAACAATATTTTTTCTTCCGGTCGAAAGTTATCACGATGTTTGTGAGTGAGGTATGAGTTTCATGGCATACAATTACCATGCTCTTTTTACAAATAAGTTATAGGGACGTGTTACGGCAATATTTTTTCCTTGGGTCGAAAGTTACAATCGTGTTTGTGAGTTACCGTGTACAAAAGGGAAGAAAATGGTAAAAAGGAATATTTATGATCGCGTGTGTAGAAGTATAAATACATATCAGACTTTTTGTAATGACAACTTGAATCTAGACCAGGTGGATACGACAAGTGATGATGGACCAAGAGCTAATGAATTCGACTCCTGCCTCCAACAACCTTTTTACCATGTTTTTTTACGACACCAAAACAAGAAAGCGGGAGAAGTGGTAGGATCGATGTGCGCCAGAAAAATCGGGGATAGCGACGGGACGGGAGAAGTGGACCGCGGAATAATGCGTGCGGATCTGTTGCTAACGTCCAGTCGACTGGACGTTAGCACAGTCCTTTAGGGAAAGCGTAAGGCGGCGGACGCTTTGTCTCGCGGGAGCGCCTATTTATATCTAGCTGCGATACAGGAAACTCCCAAAAATCTGTGCTCGAGAGAGGGGGGTCGAACAGGTGACCTCTCGTTGCTTACAATCGCGGCTAGCCAACGGGAAAAGTGAGCTTTGCTGATTTAATATAGCCCGCGAAGCTAAAGGTAATGTCAAATCCGAACATTTCTTCATATTCCAAACACGAGCTTTATTTCGAAAAAGTGATTCTTTAAAAGCGAATACTTTTCAAACTTGAGAAGAAAAAAAAAACTCGAACTTTTTTGAACATGTGAACAATTTTTCGATAAAAGAAAACATTTGGGAATATGTGTAAAAGAATTTGATAAGGGGAACATATTTTCAAATTCCGAACAAAAATTGGAAACACGAATAGTTTCTGAATCAGTGAACAATTTTTGAAACAAGAACATTTTTTCAAACTCAGAACAAATTTTGAAATGTGAACGTTTTTTAAATTTTTGAACATTTTTTTAAAAATATGAAAATTTTGGTGAAATCACAACCATTTTTCTAAACTATTAAATGTTCTTAAAAAAGAAGAATAACATGAGAAAATAAGAAGAAATAACGAAAAAAGAAGATGAAAACAAAACCAGTAAGAAAACCGGAACAAGCAGTAAAGAAACAGAACAGGAGAAACTCGGTAAAACCGAGAAAATCTTGCAGAACGGTCCTAAACAAGAAGCCTGTGCTAGCGTTCAGTTGGCCTCTGCTCGCGCTTGCGGGATTTGCCAGCAATTTGAGGCAGCGTGCGTCGGGATCTCCTACTCGCCGATTATTGCGGCAAAGAGTCGACGCTTCGCATAGGGGCGGTCTCACCTGGGCCGGCGCATTTTTCTCTTCGCGAGGTGATAAAATGCTAAAAAAGCTGAGCGAGTCGAGGATTCAAACCCATGACTAGGTATTCAGCTGCAGGAGCTGCGCTAGCCGCTGCGCCAGGCTAACTCCTGTGCTACTTTTGCAACACAACGATTAAAGAAGCCAATGGCAGTGGCAAAAACTGAACATTCGCAAAAATTCCCAAAATCTAAAGTGTCGGTGAGGGATCGAACCAAGTATCTCCTGCAAGTGAACAAGGTCGCTTGCCAACTATAACTCCTGGGTGTCTATGTCTCAATGGGAGCTTGTCCTATACGAACTATAAGCAACAACAGATGTAAACTTTTCTGAAATTTCGAACAGGATTTCTTTTTTGGAAAAGGTAAATATATTTTGAAACGCACACATTTTCAAAATTGTGAAATTTTTTAAAACCTCGAACATTTTCTGACAATGTGGACAATTTTTGGGATTCTCAATTTTTTTGAAAAAAGGAACGAAATAAAAAATGAAGCATTTTTTGAAATTATGAAGAATTTTAAAAAAGATACAAACATTTTATGAAAATCAGGAACAAAAATTGAAAATGACAACAGTTTTCAAAGATATGATACTTTTCCAAAGCACGAACATTTTTCTGAATTTTTTAACAAATTTGGGAAACTGGAACATTTTTATAATTCCGAACTTATTTTAATTTACGAAATATGTTCGTGTTTCCTTCTGAACAAAATTTGAAAGTGGGAACATTTTTCAAAAATTGTTCGGCAACATGCACATTTTTTTAATTTGTGAAAAAAAATCTTGAAAGTGAGAACTTTTTTTGAATTTACAAACAAAGTTTCAAAACATGAACATTTTAACAAATTGTGAACAAATTTTGACAGTGGGAACATTTTCAGATTTTCAATAAATGCGAACATTTGAAAATAAGACATTCTATATCTAAATTTTTGGAACATTTTTTGTGTAAGAAGCGAACAAATATTTGAAGTTCTAATTTTTTTTGGATTTCTGAACGTTGCATAAAAAGAAAAGGGGAAATTGAAATAAAATAAAAACGAAAGAAAAGAAAAGAAAACAAGAATTGCAAAAAAAACCCGAAAAAGGAGGCTAAAGAAAACTAAAACAGGAAAATAAGAAAAAAATTCGGAAAACAAAAAAGAAACAGCCAAATAAAATTAAAAATCCGGTTCAGGAACATGCTAGAAGGTTCCCAAAACCGGAAAAACCAGCTGGAACCTGTTGGAAATATGAGCAAATTACTACGAGATTTAATCCGAATAAACAGAAGATAAATCATGACTACAGTAGCAGAGATTAAACTAGTCATGTGAACTAGCATAGCAGATGAACATATCACATCTATGTGACGCCCGGATAATTAAGCTACAGTAATCCCACGCTAATAATGCCACATCACCACGGTTACTGTTGTTAACCTCGCGATGATTCGAAACCGTTTCAAAATTTAAATTCAAATTAATGTCAATAATAAAAGTTTTCAAAAATTTAAACAAAAATGTTCGGTGGGTGCCGGATATTGCACTGATAATTACTGTTGAGAAAACATATTTTTAGAAAATGCCTAACTATTTTAAAATGATGTAAAACAGAAAAATAAATAAATAAATAAAAAGAAAATGAAACATAGAAAACAAACAGAAAAAAAGAACAAAAGGAGGAAGCAGCCCCCCCTGCTGGACCGCGGCCCAGCTGGCCATCGGGCCAACCAGGCCGGCCCAGGCCGGCCCCCACTCCTCTCCTTATCCCCTCACCCCCCCCCCCCCCCGCAACCCTAGCCACCACCGACACCCCCCCACGATCCCCACTTCCCCCCACTCCCCCGATCCCCTCCTGGATCGGGATCGTCCTCGACGCCCCGGCTCGTCCCCGCCGCCTCGCCATTCGCCGGCGCCACCCGCCAGACCGCCTCATCCTCTTCTCCTCTCCATCGTCCCCTCGTCACCGGGCCCCACCCGCTCGTCGTCGCCGTGCACCACCACCGCCGCCGTCCTCTCCGTCACCGAACCGCCCCCGAGCTCGTCGCCTCGTCCCCGTCGTCCTCCCCGCGCCCACTGCCATTTCCCTGCAACCATCGGTGAGACGCCGCGCCTCCCCTCTCCCCCTATCGGACGCCATCCGCCGCGCCCGACCGCGCCGGTGCACGGGCCAAGCCCCGCTCGCTGCTCCTCCCGTTCACGCGCCGTCGCCGTCGTGTCCTTCCCCCGGCATGGTCACGGCCCCGCCCTGCCCCGGGCAGGCTACGGGCGCCCGTCGCCCACGCCCCGCCGCGGCGCGCTTTGCCTCGCCGGCGCCGTGCCGTTGGCCGCGTGGGCTCGTCCCTGGCCTCGCCCGCACGCCCGCCGCTCGGCTCCGCCCCTACCTCTCACTGCCCTGCCTCGCCGGGCCTCTTCCCCCTCGCCCAGGCTCGCCGTCGCCGGCACCAAGTGCCTCCGTCGAGCTCCCCGAACGCGCCCGCTCCTTGCACCGGTCGCGCCCCGCACCGGGCTCGCCCCGCTCCGGCCATGGCCGGCGCCGTGCCCCGCCGTGGCCGCCAGCGCCCACGCCCGCGTGCCCCTGGGCGTGCGCCCGAACGGGGCGCGCCCGTAACCCGTCGCCCGCACCCCTGTATGGCCTCTGTGCCACTGAACAGAGGGGCCCAGCCCACCGAACGAAAAGAAAAGAAAAAAAAATAAATAAAATGATTTTAAAAAATAAAAATAAAAATAATAAGAAAAATGATTTAAAAAAATAAAAAAATAATAATAATAAAATTAATTAATTAATTAAGATAATTAATTAACTTATTTAATCATGTTAATATTAATTATTTAAAGTTAATTAATCCTAATGAATTAATCTAATTAACCTGTTAGTTTAATTAAACAGAATTAGTTTAATTAAACCCTAATTAACCTAACAGAGTATGACACGTGGGCCCCACTGGACCCACGCGACAGTTTGACCCAGTCAACCCCTGTTGACTGCTGACGTCAGCATGACATCATGCTGATGTCATAAACCATTTTCGAATTAATTTAAATAATTAGTTAAATTCCAGAAATTAATAAAATCTTTAGAAAATCATATCTTTTAATCCGTAACTCGGATTAAAATATTTTCAACATGAAAGTTGCTCAGAACGACGAGACGAATCCGGATACGCAGTCCGTTCGTCCACCACACCTCCCTAACCTATCGAACTCGCAACTTTCCCCCTCCGATCCGTCTGTCCGAAAACGCGAAACATCGGGAATAACTCCCGGATGTTCCCCCCTCGCCGGTACCACCTACTGTCGCGTTAGGACACACCTCGCACTGCTCATTGTCATGTCACGCATCGTCATGCTTATGTTTGCATTGTATTTACTGTTTCTTCCCCCTCTTCTCTCCGGTAGACTACGAGCCCGACACTGCTGCTGCCCAGTTCGACTACGGAGTTGACGACCCCGCCTACTTGCCAGAGCAACCAGGCAAGCCCCCCCCCCTTGATCACCAGATATCGCCTATTCTTCTCTATACTGCTTGCATTAGAGTAGTGTAGCATGTTACTGCTTTCCGATATCCTATCCTGATGCATAGCCTATCCTTGCTACTACTGTTGTTACCTTTACCTGCAATCCTACATGCTTAGTATAGGATGCTAGTTTTTCATCAGTGGCCCTACATTCTTGTCCTTCTGCTGTGCTATACTATCGGGCCGTGATCACCTAGGCGGTGATCACGGGTATATACTTATATACTATACATGACACATGTGGTGACTAAAGTCGGGTCGGCTCGTAGGAGTACCCGCAAGTGGATCTTTGTGGCGGAGCGACAGGGCAGGTTGAGCCGCCTAGGTGAGAGGTGGGCCTGGCCCTGGTCGACGTTCGCGGTTACTTAACACGCTTAACGAGATCTTGGTATTTGATCTGAGTCTGGCCATTTGGTCTATACGCACTAACCATCTACGCGGGAGTAGTTATGGGTATCCCGGCGTCGTGGTATCAGCCAAAGCCTTCGTGACGTCAGCGACTGAGTGGCGCGCGCCGTGTTGGACCGCTTTGACGTAACCGCCGTGATCGTGTGGGTTGCTAGGTCTGCTCGCGGCCGCGTTCGCAACGTGCAGGTGTGCATAGGGCGATGGGCCCAGACCCCTGCGCGCTTAGGATTAGACCGGCGTGCTGACCTCTCTGTTGTGCTTAGGTGGGGCTGCGACGCGTTGATCTTACGAGGCCGGGCATGACCCAGAAAAGTGTGTCCGGCCAAATGGGATCGAGCGTGTTGGGTTATGTGGTGCACCCCTGCAGGGAAGTTTATCTATTCGAATAGCCGTGTTCCTCGGTAAAAGGACGACCCAGAGTTGTACCTTGACCTTATGACAACTAGAACTGGATATTGAATAAAATACACCCTTCCAAGTGCCAGATACAACCCGGTGATCGCTCTCTAACAGGGCGACGAGGAGGGGATCGCCGGGTAGGATTATGCTATGCGATGCTACTTGGAGGACTACAATCTACTCTCTTCTACATGCTGCAAGATGGAGACGACCAGAAGCGTAGTCTTCGACAGGACTAGCTGTCCCCCTTTTATTCTGGCATTCTGCAGTTCAGTCCACTGATATGCCCCTTTACACATATACCCATGCATATGTAGTGTAGCTCCTTGCTTGCGAGTAGTTTGGATGAGTACTCACGGTTGCTTCTCTCCCTCTTTTCCCCCTTTTCCTTTCTATCTGGTTGTCACAACCAGATGCTGGAGTCCAGGAGCCAGACGCCACCGTCGACGACGACACCTACGACACTGGAGGTGCCTACTACTACGTGCAGCCCGCTGACGACGACCAGGAGTTGTTAGGAGGATCCCAGGCAGGAGGCCTGCGCCTCGTTCGATCTGTATCCCAGTTTGTGCTAGCCTTCTTAAGGCAAACTTGTTTAACTTATGTCTGTACTCAGATATTGTTGCTTCCGCTGACTCGTCTGTGATCGAGCACTTGTATTCGAGCCCTCGAGGTCCCTGGCTTGTATTATGATGCTTGTATGACTTATTTATGTTGTAGAGTTGTGTTGTGATATCTTCCCGTGAGTCCCTGATCTTGATCGTACACATTTGCGTGCATGATTAGTGTACGGTCAAATCGGGGGCGTCACAATCTAGGGCACATACTAGAAACATGAATTCTACCACGATCTCGAACAGGAAGGATAGAATCACATACGGTGCAGCGGGAGCAGCACCGCCGGCGTTGACGTTGTCGCCCATGTCGTCGAGGATGAGGTTGCCGAGGTCGGGGAAGAAGTCGTCGTTCGCGAAGTCGTCGCTGCCAGCAGTCGCGCGAGTGCACTCCCCAAAAACCTGATCGCCCCTCTCCTGTACAGGATCACGAGAGGCGGGGTTCTGGAGGCCTGCTGTCCCTTCTGCCGGTGCACGCCGAAAGGAGGGATGGAGAAGTCTTGCTTGGCGGCGCAATGATCTGGAACGGTGGTGAGAAACCATACGAAGCGGCGGCGGCTAGGGTAGACGTCTGCCTGACTATATAGTGCGGGCCGGGCAAGTCGTGGGACTAAACCCCACGTCCGAGTCATCACGATCCAAAAGAATCGGAAACGGTTCAGTAATTAACGCGTCCGTTAATTATTAATAATGACTCATTAATTTTTCCCGAGCGGCAAAAATATAGAGTGCATAGCTCTGTCCTCGGCTCGGCTCAATCCCGCAACCCGCGGCGCGTCGTGATGAGGCGAGGCGTGGCGTGGCGTGGCGAGGCGAGCGAGGAGGAGGAGCACGCGTGTAGGTCTCCTCTTGTCATGCTCATACAAGTGGTAGAAGAGCTCACCTTATAAAGAGGTGCAACTCTCTATCAACTTATGAGGTGGGACTAAACTTTAGCCTCACTCACTCCGCTCACATGTGTACATGAATGGGCCAAGAGAATTTCAGAATTTTAGTTGGGCTTTGGGCCAAAGGCCTACTAGCAAAATTCCAACAATCCCCCACAAAGTCTCATTGGCACATCTCATCATTTAGTTCCAAAACATTGTTTATATATCGGTGCTTAGTGGAGACTGTGAAGTTGAACTTCCACTTAGAGATTTATGCTACACGAGATCACAACTTGAATAGTGGACTATGCCTTGAACAACAAGTTTTCTGCGAGGCTAGTTTCACACAAATTCTTGACTGATACTGGGCTGCCGCAAGGCTTCCCCGCGGGTGGAGCGTATACGTCGTACTCCAGGGCCTTTTCATGAATATATTAGAGAACACCCAATTCTCACAGACTGCAACGTTAACAGTCAAATTCATATAGGTGTGTTCCTCAGAAGATGTTCTGCAGGACAACATATCTGCTTACCCGAATAAGCCACTTGGAACACATTAAGATAAGTATCAACCTGCCATGCAGATCAGGAGAGTATTGCATCTTCACGGAGTGGGATAGTTAATATAGGGATACTCTCCTCCCAGCTGACCAACAACTTGTCTCCCACTTCTACTTCACGGGATCTCTGATCACATAGAGTGGGTTACCACTATGGACAACTCATGCGGTGGGTCTCAAACCCATCTCCATCGATGCATTATCTATCACATTACGTGATAGACCCTTTGTGAAGGGATCTGCCAAGTTTTTCGACGTTTGGATATAATCCAACGTCATAACTCCGGAGTTCCTCAATTTCAGATAGATTTTAGTCTCCTCTTCACATATCTTGAGGACTTCATATTGTCCTTCGAACTATTTATCTTGACAATCATAGTTTGATTATCACATTTCATCAGGATAGGGGGTATTGGCTTTTCAACCATAGGTAAGTCCATCAAGAGTTCACGAAGCCACTCTGCTTCAACAGTGGCAGTGTCTAATGCTGTGAGTTCTGCTTCCATAGTTGACCTTGTTAAGATGGTCTGCTTGCAAGACTTCCAGGAAATAGCGCCACCACCAAGTGTAAAAATATAACCACTTGTGGCCTTAATCTCATCAGCATCAGATATCCAGTTTGAGTCACTATAACCCTCCAGTACCCTTGGATACCCGGTGTAGTGAATCCCATAGCTCGCGATGCCTTTCAAATAGCGCATAACTCTCTCAAGTGCATGCCAATGATCATCTCCCGGTTTTGACACAAACCGACTCAGCTTGCTCACAGCAAAAGAGATGTCAGGCCTCGTGGCACTCGCCAAATACATAAGCGAGCCAATAATTTGAGAATACCTCAGTTGATCTCTAGCAATCCGTCGGTTCTTTCGAAGCAACACACTAGCATCATATGGAGTTGGAGAAGGTGTGCAGTCGCTATACCCAAAACGACTCAAGACCTTTTCCACATAGTGAGACTGAAGCCGTGTGATCCCACCATTCTCATCTCTCAACAACTTGATGTTTAAGATAACATCAGCTACTCCTAGATCCTTCATCTCAAAGCAGCGAGATAAGAAATCCTTAACCTCCTTGATTAAATCAAGTTTGGTTCCAAAGATCAATATGTCATCGACATACAGACAAAGAATAACTCCTTCGCCCCCACCATGGTGATAGTACACACACTTGTCACCATCATTTACTACAAAGCCGACACCAGTTAACGTTCTTTCAAACTTCTCATGCCACTCCTTAGGAGCTTGTTTAAGGCCATATAAAGAATTTAATAACTTGCACACCTTTCCTTCCTGACCAGGTACTACAAAACCATCTGGCTGATCCATGTAAACTTCCTCCTTCAACTCTCCATTGAGGAAAGCCGTCTTGACGTCCATTTGATGAACGAGAAGACCATGTGAGGCAGCCAGTGATAGTAGCACCCGAATTGTGGTCAGTCTAGCCACGGGTGAGTAAGTATCAAAAAAGTCTTCACCTTCTTTCTGGGTATAACCCTTAGCCACAAGCCGTGCCTTGTACTTTTCAATCGTACCATCAGGTCTAAGCTTCTTCTTGAACACCCACTTACATCCTACAGGTTTGCACCCATAAGGACAGTCAGTGATCTCCCAGGTTCCGTTAGCTAAGATGGAATCCATCTCGCTACGTACAACTTCCTTCCAGTAGTCAGCATCATGAGATGCATACGCTTCTGAAATAGTCCTGGGTGTGTCATCCACGAGGTACACAATGAAATCATCACCAAAGGACTTTGCAGTCCTTTGTCTCTTACTCCTCACAGGAGTTCCATTGTCACCCTCAACAGGATTCTTAACGTGTTCCATCGCAATGGTGGGTTCAGGAATTACATCGAATTCCTCACTAGATGGAGTAGGTATCTCCTGATTTGATGAACTCGACATATCCTTCATAGGAAATATGTCCTCAAAGAAAGTTGCATCATTCGACTCCATAATCATACCAACATGCATGTCGGATACCTCAGATTTTATTACCAAAAATCTATAGCCGATTCTATGAAAAGCATAACCCAGAAGAACACAATCCATGGTTTTTGGTCCAAGCTTGCGCTTCTTGGGAATTGGTATATTGACTTTCGCCGAACAACCCCAAGTACGTAGGTAAGAGAGTTTCAACCTTTTCCTTTCCCATTCCTCAAATGGAGTCATGGTCTTATGCTTTGTGGGAACTCGGTTTAGGACATGACACGCAGTCATTAGAGCCTCCCCCCACCATTCCTTGGATAGACCCGAAGTGTCTAACATGGTGTTAACCATATCAGTTAGAGTTCGGTTCTTTCTTTCGGCTACCCCATTTGACTGTGGTGAGTAGGGAGGCGTCCTCTCATGGATTATACCATGTTCCGCACAAAACAAATCAAATTCATTGGAAAAATACTCTCCGCCACGATCAGACCTAAGCCGTTTAATTTTTCGATCAAGTTGGTTCTCTGCCTCAGCTTTATAGTTTTTGAAGAAAGTTAAAGACTCATCTTTTGATTTCAGAAGATACACATAACAATATCTAGTGGAGTCATCAATCAACGTCATGAAGTATCTCTTTCCACCTTTTGTCAACACGCCATTCATCTCACAAAGATCAGAATGTATAAGCTCTAGTGGCGCCAATTCTCTTGCCTCTGCAGTCTTATGGGACTTGCGAGGTTGCTTAGCTTGCACACATACTTGGCACTTAGAGCCTTTGACAGTAGAGATTTTCGGAATTAAATTCATATTGGCTAGCCGCATCATGCAACCAAAATTAATGTGACAAAGGCGTGAATGCCAAATATCAGACTCATTATTGTGGCAAACATTATTAATAACTTTAGTGCAAATATCTGACAAAGACAGGCGGAACAAGCCTCCCTCTCATAGCCTTTTCCAACAAATTGTCCATACTTAGAAATTACAACTTTATTGGATTCGAAAACCAACTTAAAACCATCTCGACATAAACGGGAACCGCTAACGAGATTTTTATTGATGGACGGCACATGATGAACGTTCTTCAGACGCACAGTCTTCCCCGAAGTAAACTTCAGATCGACCGTACCAACACCTCGAACGATGGCATGTGACCCGTTCCCCATCAGCACGGGTGAAGTCCCTATTGCCTGGTAAGAAGAAAACATGGAGGCGTCAGCACAAACATGTACATTGGCACCGGTGTCAATTAACCAATCAGGGGACTGAAATACTGAAAGGATGGTAGGAAAAATACCGTACCCTGATTCCTTCATATCAGTATCACCGATGACAACATTAGCGGACTTGCTGCTCTTCTCATGTTCGCGCTCCTCAAAGCGGTTAGGACACTTCGGAGCCCAGTGATTAGGATCACCGCAGACATGGCAAAGTCCCTTCCCCTTCTTATGAGAATTCCTCTTGAAGTTGGTAGAATGTGATGGCTTGTTCTTTGTATCAAACTTGCCTTTGCCCTGAGTTTTATTCTTGTTGTTTTTGAACTTGTTGGGCTGGAAGTTCTTCTTCTGTACCATGTGGGCACTAGAACCTCCCTCAGCAACTCGAGCACGTGTGTCCTTTGCTCTCGCCTTCTCTTCAACTTCAAGAGTACCAATGAGATCCGCAACGGAAAACTCCTGTCTCTTGTGTTTCAGGGAAGTAGCAAAATTGTTCCACGAAGGTGGAAGCTTGGCAATGATGCCTCCAGCAACAAATTTGTCCGGCAACACACACTTGAAGTACTCAAGTTCTTTTGTGAGCGACTGTATCTCATGAGCCTGTTGTACAACAGGGCGCTCATCAGTCATCTTGTAGTCATAGAATTGCTCCATGACGTACAACTCGCTGCCGGCGTCCGAGGCACCAAACTTGGCCTCGAGCGCAGCCCACATGTCCTTCCGTTGTCAAACGACATATACGAATCCACAATGGAGTCATCAAGAACACTCAGAAGAGCGCCTTTAAAGAGGGTATCGATCTTCTCAAAAGCTTCCAGCTGTGCTGGATTAAAATCGCCCTCAGGCTTGCCCTTGGTGACGTCATAGCAGCCCATGGTCTGAAACCAGTAGACTGCTCTCGTGCGCCACCTCTTATATTGCGCCCCCTTAAAGGCAGGCGGCTTCAGATGTGTAGCAAAACCACTCGGAGTAAATTGCCTATAATGAGGTTTTTAGATTGTTGGAAATATGAGCAAATTACTACGAGATTTAATCCGAATAAACAGAAGATAAATCATGACTACAGTAGCAGAGATTAAACTAGTCATGCGAACTAGCATAGTAGATGAACAGATCACACAGGAAGGATAGAATCACATATGGTGCAGCGGGAGCAGCACCGCCGGCGTTGACGTTGTCGCCCATGTCGTCGAGGATGAGGTTGCCGAGGTCGGGGAAGAAGTCGTCGCTGCCAACAGTCGCGCCAGTGCACTCCCCAAAAACCTGACCGCGAGAGGCCTTCTGCCGGTGCACGCCGAAAGGAGGGATGGAGAAGACTTGGAACGGTGGTGAGAAACCATACGAAGCGGCGGCGGCTAGGGTAGACGTCTGCCAGAGTATATAGTGCGGGCCGGGCAAGTCGTGGGAGTAAACGTGCATAGCTCTGTCCTCGGCTCGGCTCAATCCCGCAACCCGCGTCGTGGCGTGGCGTGGCGTGGCGTGGCGAGCGAAGAGGAGGAGCGCGCATGTAGGTCTCCTCTTCTCATGCTCATACAAGTGGTAGAAGAGCTCACCTTATAAAGAGGTGCAACTCTATCTCAACTTATGAGGTGGGACTAAACTTTAGCCTCACTCACTCCACTCACATGTGTGCATGAATGGGCCAAGAGAATTTCAGAATTTTAGTTGGGCTTTGGGCCAAAGGCCTACTAGCAAAATTCCAACAGAACCTTCCAGAACTTTCCTACAACCGGGATCGTTGTAACGCATGCGCGCTTTTATCTGGGCTGGCCCGTCACGGTCGATGCATGTGCGGCGCCCCGACAACTTGACGCAAAATGCGTCAAATAGAAAAATCCGCGTGGGTCATATAGGGAATCCGCGATACAGAGCACATGTTCATGGGCCTGCCAATCATGCGGAGCAGCACCGACTCCCTACCACACATTTTTTTTTTCGTTTTTCTTACTTTCATTTTTATTTCTATAAAATCTAAAAAACTTTTTCTAAATTTTACAAATGCTCAAATATTTCAAAAACGTTAACGCATTGTTAATTTTTTTCAAACTTTTAAACACTGTTGATACCATTATAAAATGTTTTTGACAATTCAAAAATGTTCTTCCTTTCAAAAAGATGAACGTGCCTTTAAAAAAGTGTATTAAATGTATAAAACATGTTCACGTAATGGGAAAATAATATCTTTAGTACCAAACTACCAATCTAAAATGCACGTAAAATTTGGAAAAGAATCATGTATTTAAAAAATACGTACGTGAAATTTTTAGAATATGTTTATATAATGTAAAACAATTGTGTAGCATGAATAAAATGTTTTCTGACATTCAAAAAAATACACGTGACATTTGAAAAAAAACATTCTCACGTTTGAAAAAAAATAGTGACATTTTGTGAAAATTTATACAATCTAAAATCTGTTTTAGTGGTTTAACTAAAATGTTTTGTAACAACTAAAGTAATTTTTAACATTTGTTTGAAAAATGATGGCATGTATAAAAAAAGTTGGAAACATATACTTGAAAATTGTTCAACATGTATAAATAAATGTGTCCACTTGTATATGAAAAAATAGTAAAATAGAAAGTAAAGGAGAAGGAAAAAACCCAAAGATAACCAATGAAGAAACGCCAAAAATAAGAAAAGTGAAGGTAAACGAAGAAAACGGTGATGTAACGAAAAAAAGATAAGCAAAGAAAAACAAAGAAACCCAGTGAAGAAACGGAGAAAATTGGTCAAAACCAGGGACAAACGTAAAGAAACACAGAGAAAAGAAGAAACAGAGAAAGATATAAGAACCGTAAAGGAAAAGGAAAAAGAAACAAGAAAAAGAATAAAACCGGACCTATCCGGCCAATGTACTGCATAAAAGAGAAAAATCCACCTATGACGACCGAAGGAGCAAACACAACTTTGTTTTTTGAGCATGTGAGGGTGAGAGGAGGTCAACGGAGCTGATGCTGTAGTCGGAGATGGAAACATTTACGTTGCAATCTTCTACACATGGTTGGTGAAATAGTTGTCGCGGACCATTGCAACGAGGTGTGAGGTTGGGGCTGGCTGGGGGAATTTTGCTAGGTTGCGGCATTGTCCAGCCCGTGATGCCAAGGCCTTGGCCATGAGCACCATGGATTTTTGTGTGTTGTCTTCGTCCTCCGAGTCAGAGCTTAGGGGTGTGGGTCCAGTGTAGCTCAACGCTTCTGATCAATTTTCGGTCTCTTGGCCAACCTGATGCTGTGGCTCCGGAGTTCCGGAGTCTGAACAGGCCTCTTAGGCCAGAGGTTGGTGGCAAGGATGCCACAAGATTGATGAAGTCGTTGATGCGATCTGCTGGATCGACGGGACGCACATACGGAGGTCGCCGTGGTTGTTGATGAAGAAGGCAACAACATTGATGTAGATCGTGCGGACAAGACGAGCCCATGGCTGATGTCGACCCAACTCGCCTCATGTGCAGTGAGGGTGTGGGAACCACACGTCAGGCTCTCCCCTGGTTGGAGACCGTCGGAGGCAAAAGAATATATGATCTAAGACCGGTCCCCAGCTGATGTAGCCCGTGCCTGGCGCGCCAACGGTGCATAATTCCGCCAGTACCTCGTAAGGGTACCCGGCCTGGTTGGATGTTGGAAATATGCCCTAGAGGCAATAATATTATATTATTTATTTCCATATTTATAATTAAGATCTTATATTCTATGCTATGACCGCTATGACTCTGGAATATTTGATTTGGAGGAAAACACATAAGCATGTGTAGAATGATAAACGGTAAAACCGGGTTCCTAGTCTTGCCTCTAGGACTAGCTCAAGTGTTGTATGTTGATCATGTTTTTCGGATCTTCGTTTTTAAGATGTAACAATAGTGCCAAAACAACACTGAGAGTATGATGTTAGAAGATCGTTCATATTGAATTGACCCAAACTTGTTAGTTATACTTTGAGATATTATCGTCACAAGTCTACTGATATAACACAGGGAGTTAACGTATGCTTTAGTTCCTTGGAGCACGAGAGTATCGTAGTCATTTCATACCATACGATGGACTTTGGGGTTGATGGCCTGCAAGTGCACATGATTTAGCTGTAACCTTTTCGAAGTAAGAGTATTGATCCCACAGGGAGCACATGAATCAGACTTGTTGGCTCATAGAGAATTATGTATTTTTGTTCCTGCAGATATTGTAGACTCAAAGCAGAGTGAGGGTGGATATAAATGATTGTTGAGTAGTGTTGTAACTTGTAACTAAATAACATAAAAGTAAATGAAGTGCAAGGATCGTGATGACTAGTGAAACATCATAATAAAAAGGCGTTCTCAGGGAGTCCGGAATCCCCATTGGTATGTTTCTAGCACACATATGCATAAGCATAGTATAGACCAGATATTTGAGCCACTATTAACGATTATGCTGGGCGGAGTCGGGTACAGTACATGTTCTACTCGCGGTAGACTTCGTGCCACGCACGCCACCATCATAGTCTCCCCCAGAGGGTTATAACTCATGATAAATACGGGTTTCCCCGTGGAGGCGACCTCTCTAAGGGTTCTCCGTAATTCCCCAGTCAATTGCAAAGACTAGGAGTAGTAGGCTTTTACTGTAACCTCGAATTACCTCCGCGTCCTAAACCTTTGCAACGACAGTGATATACTTCACGGCCACAAGGCACAAAGGCTAAGTGGGGGCCCTTTACAACACTCATGAAGCTATTAAACTAAGCATTCAATAGGGGATCTCATGTCCACAATAATGTTTCAGATTCTACACATACCAAGCTTCATCCATATCCTAAAGAACTAGGGGTCTACTCACACATGAGGACGACAAACATCTGAAATAGGAATGTAACCTGTGAGCATCTCTTAGTAACATATTCTACAACCACAAGAATGTGAGTGTACCCATATGAAATAGGAAAAGGTCCCCAATAGTCCAACCCCCAAACATCAAAGGGTTCACAGACTAAACTATAATTCTTGGGCATTTCATGCCTTCTTCCTATGTTACCTGTGTGTTGACACGCATTACAATTTTTAACAAACCCGTGAGCATCTCTGAAGATAGTTGGCTAATAGAATCCGGACTAAACGGTCCTATCACCAGCATGATGTCCGGCATAGGGGCTGTTATGGAAACCTTCAAGTATAGCATTCATCTCATGTTCTGGACACACAATGCCTTATCATGTCATCTGGTCCATGATGTTAAAGAAAAGGATCATCCCAGAAATAATACTTTAGGTCACCGAAGAACTTTTTCCTCTAATGATAATTCATATCAGGTGGCATATATTTCCCTACAAGAAAGTTAGCATAATCTGCAAACCAAGGTTCTATCTTTTTAATCATAGCCAGACTCTCACCGGGAAAGGATTCATTTATAGGGACTGAATCATATGGTATCCTCTCCATGCGCGGTAGATGATCTTCCACTAGATTATCTTCTCCCTTGCGGTCTACTATATGCAAATCAAATTCTTGGAGTAGCAATATCCATCGAATCAATCGGGGCTTAGCGTCCTTCTTTGCAAGAACGTAACGTAAGGCACGACGATCCGTATGAACTATCACTTTGGAATTAATAATATAAGGATGGAATTTATCACATGTGAAGACAATAGCGAGCAACTCTTTCTCAGTGGTAGCTAAATGTATTTGATCTTCATCCAAGCTCCGGCTAGCACAAGAGACCACATTGAGTTCTTTTATCATCTCGCTGCCCTAAGACAGGTCCGATAACATAATTTCTAGCACCGCACATAATTTCAAAGGGTTCATCCCACTTTGAGGGTTGGGTGATAGGAGCTGTGATTAAAGCATCCCTCATTTTTTCATAGGCCTGCACACAAATTTTGTCAAAATAATAGGGCACGTCTTTGTGCAAGAGGTCAGTCAAAGGTTTTGATATTTTGGAGAAATCTTTGATGAACCTTCCATAGAAACTAGCATGTCCCATGAAAATTTGCATACCTTTTATATCCTGGGGGTAAGGTAAATTTTCTATTATCTCAATTCTATCTTGATCTATCTCGATGCTCTTTTCTGAGACTCTGTGCCCCAACACTACCCCTTCTGTGACCATGAAGTGACTCTTGTCCCAGTTCAGCACGAAACCAATTTCTTCACATCTCTGCAAAACTTTTGTGAGATTATAGAGACAATTATGGAAGGATGTACCTTGGACAAAAAATTGTCCATAAACACCTCGACAATCTTTTCAATAAAGCCAGGGAAAATTTTAGAAATGCATTTCTGAAACGAAGGTGGTCCATTACATATACCAAATGGCATCATACGATATGTATATGTACCGCAAGAACAAGTGAAGGTAGTGTTTTCTTGGTCCTCAGGCTGAATAGGTATTTGCGAGAATCCAGAATATCCATCAAGATAGCAAAAATAAGAGTTGTTGGCCAACCTCTCAAGCATCTCATTTATGAACGACATCAGGTAATGATCCTTTGTAGTCCACTTATTTAATTTCCTGAAATCAACACACATTCCATATCCAATAATATCCCTAGTAGGGACTAGGTCATTATTTTCATTAGTCACTAAAGAAACTCCTCCTTTCTTAGGAATACAATGGACCGGACTTACCCGGTTACTATCAGATATTGGGTGGATTACCCCTGCATTGAGGAGATGTATGACCTATTTTCTTACCACATTTTTGGAAGCCGGGTGAAGTCTTCGTTGACTTTCAATCACCGGTTTAGCTCCTTCCTCAATAGGGATAGCATGAGAATAAATGGATGGGTGCATCCTCTTTACATCCTTCATTGAGTAGCCTAAAGCTTTACGATGCTTACTCAGCACCACCAATAGTTTCTCCTTTTATTTTATTGAAAGGTTAGCATTAATGATAATGGGAAATCTTTCTGTATTATCCATAAATTCATACCCGAGCCCCTTGGGTGAGGGTTTCAAAGTAGGAGGTAGTTCCTCATCTCCTTTTCTTTCAAGCACCTCATAGACTTTGTTCAGGAGCGAGCAAACTATTGGAATAGCATCCATTATCATTTCAATTTCCTCCTTCTCTTCATCCTCAAATAAGGATTCAGGTATCACCAATACCCGCTCAATTTCATCTTCTGGTGTTTGGAGATGAATCTCAGCGAATTGATTCAATTTCTGCTCTTCTTTATCTTGAGCTTCCTCTTCACATGGCTTGCTTAGTACGAAGGAAAATGTGAATTTAATCATTTCATCTCTCCACTTCATGGAGATAGACTTTTTCCTGATGTATGCTCTTGCAACATTCAGAAAAGAAGTTCCAAAAACAATAGGGCAATCTTTATCCTCAAAGATCATTGGTACATAAATATCAATAGGATAAATGAGCGAGCCTATTATAATATTGACATCTTTAAGGATGCCACAAGGTTTCCTGTCGGTTTTATCTGCAAGCTTAATGACAACATCAGTGGGCTCAAGAGTACAAGGAGAAATCTCCCTATAAATTTTTGCATAAAGACTGCAAGGAATAATATTAACTGGGGAACCATGGTCGGATATAACCCAAAATAAAACTTGCACCCGAAGGAACATGATAAAATTTGTTTACCTGCATCTTTACCTTTGGTACAACCTTCAAGATAAGAGGTTGTATCTTTGTCTAGGTGGACTGCCTTGTTCACCACCGGTATGGGTGTAGCAAGTTCTTTTACTATATGAACATAAGGTGGAGTCCCGCATTGCTCTAATTTGACGCTTTTCTTCCCCTTAGCCGAGGGTGTTCCCTCTAGCTTCCTGCCATTTGGGTTATGATAGGCCTCTTTTCATCTCTCAGGTGGAGTATTGTTCTTCTTTATAGCCCGTTGGAAATATGCCCTAGAGGCAATAATAAAGTGGTTATTATTATATTTCCTTGTTCATGATAATCGTTTATTATCCATGCTATAATTGTATTGATCGGAAAGTTAAATGCATGTGTGGATACATAGACAACAACATGTCCCGGACTAGCTCGTTGATCAAAGATGGCTATGTTTTCCTAGACATAGACATGAGTTGTCATTTGATAACGGGATCACATCATTAGGAGAATGATGTGATGGACAAGATCCAAACAATAAACATAGCATATGATCGTGTCAAGTTTATTGCTATCGTTTTCTGCATGTCAAGTATATGTTCCTATGACCATGAGACCATGCAACTCACTAACAGGAATACCTTGTGTGTACCAAACGTCGGAACGTAACTGGGTGACTATAAAGGTGCTCAACAGGTATCTCCGAGGGTGTTTGTTGAGTTGGCATGGATCAAGACTGGGATTTGTCACTCCGTCTGACAGAGAGGTATCTCAGGGCCCTCTTTGTAATACAACATCAAAAGAAGCTTGCAAGCAATGTGACTAAGGAGTTAGTCGCGGGATCTTGTATTATGGAACAAGTAAAGAGACTTGCTGGTAACGAGATTGAACTAGGTATGGAGATACCGATGATCGAATCTCGGGCAAGTAACATACCGATGGACAAAGGGAACTGCATACAGGATTAGCAGAATCCTTGACATTGAGGTTCGACCAATAAGATCTTCGTATAATATGTAGGAACCAATATGGGCATCCAGGTCCCACTATTGGTTATCTGACCATAGAGGTGTCTTGGCCATGTCTGCATAGTTCTCGAACCCGCAGGGTCTACACACTTAACGTTTGGTGACGATATAAGTATAGTTCAGTCATTATGGTGGTTACCGAAGGTTGTTTGGAGTCCCGGATGAGATCTCGGACATGACGAGGAACTCCAGAATGGTCCAGAGGTGAAGATTGATATATTGGACGAAGGGTATTGGAGTCCGGAATTGTTCTGAGGGTACCGGGTGATGACTAGCATCACCGAAAGGGGTTTCGGGGGGCCCCGGCAAGTGTTGGGGGGACCTATGGGCCAAGGGAAGGGGGCAAACCAGCCAACTAAGGGGTTGTACCCCCCTCACCCTTTCCCACATAACCAGAAGGGGTGGGGGCGCTCCCCTAGGGCAGCCACCCCCTTTGCCTTGGGGGCCAAAGCTCCCGGGAGGGAGGTGCACCAAAACCCATCTAGGGTTTTCCCCTGGTGGCCGCCGTCGCCCCCCCAGGGAACCCTAGGGCGCCCCTCCTCCTCCCTCCCCCTATATATAGAGGGGTAGTGGGAGGGCAGCCGCACCCATCTATGCCATGGTGCTGCCCTCCCTCTCCCTCGTAGTCCTTCTTCTTCTCCGTGAGGCTTGGCGAAACCCTGCTGAGATTTCTCCACCACCACCGCCATCACGCCGTCGTGCTGCCGGAGGACTCGAGCTACTACTTCACCATCGCTCGCTAGACCGAGGAGGTGAAGGCATCATCAAGTCATATGTGTGTTGAACGCGGAGGTGCCATCCGTTTGGCACTTGAGTTGGGAGTTCACGGGACGGATCGTGATTGGATCGCGAAGACGTTTGACTACATCAACCGCGTTTCTTAACGCTCCCGCCTAGTGGTCTACAAGGGTATGTAGATGCAATCTCTCCTCTCGTAGATGGTCATCTCCTAGATTGATCTTGGTGAGTGTAGGAAAAAATTTGTTTCCCATGCAACGTTCCCCAACATAGCCTCGACCATGCGAATAGCTTTAGACTTCCTGTTGTGTTTCAAATACTTTTTCTCTGGTAATTTCAAGAACTTAGAAAAGTATCTCAAAACATGCAACATGGGGTGAGTTCCAATATTTAACTTGCGATGTAAGTCTTCCACTTTTGTAGTTCTAAGGAAAGACTTAATACTATCATAAACATGATCAACCTTACTCTTTTCCTTTCAACAAAGGTACCAATTCTAGGCATTATACCTCATCCTGTCAAGTAAGCTCCAAGCCTCTGATATCTCAATTGCTAGGAAAGAACCTCTAGAAGCAAGATCTAAGCCTTGTTTACTTTGTGAGTCAGGTCCACCATAAAAGAAGTTAACTATTTAGTAATCAGGATAATGGTGTTCAGGACATGCAAAGAGTATTTCACGATACTTTTGTAGGGGCCGAGAGTATATCGACCAGAGTAGGGGGTGAATGGGAGATTCAAAAATTATTTCGAATGTATTGAATCAGTCCCAATCACACCAGCAGAAAAGATACGAAGGAATTAAACTGCAGGTAGGAAACCTACCGAGGTACAAATCCTTCGATGTAGGTAGTGATAATGGCATGGGTATAATATATGATAGGTTTGACTACCATGATAGTAATGCAATAAACTAGCAAATGCAGCAACATGATATATAACCTAAAGCCAGCGGCAAGATAAATGCCACACGAGATGCTTGAACTACAGTACTGATCGAATGATAAATGAGAAGTGCAGGAAATAACTAGTGAACAAACACAAATCAGATTAGAGCGATGGAAAATACATGCTTGACATCAATCAGGACAGATCACACATAGTAGAGTACAGAGAGAGAAAGGACCAGTGTTTCTCAATGGTGACAGGTGTGTTTGGTATACCAGTTTGCCCTTTTGCCAAAGGACTACATTTGGATGGAGGGACTTGCGATTGAACATAGGAGCAAACCTTTCTCCGTCTTGTTCTCCTTCAACTTGGAGCTGATCAGACTCTAGTTGATTTCACTCATGGTAGATACTTATCGGCGATCTCCAAACCTTCAACAGACTTCCTTCGCAAACTACAATCACTCTTGGTTGCTAAAGATCTTGCTCGGTCAAGAAAACGACTCTTCAACACTCGAGCCGACACCTATCCGTCTAGAGAGTGCGCAGCTCTCAAGAGTAATAGGTACAAGAACTCTAACTCAAAACTACTGTGATGCTCAACCATTGTCTAAGTTTTTGTTCTTGGTTTTTGATACGTCTCCAAATTATATTTTTTTATTGTTCCATGCTATTATATTATTTGTTTTGGATGTTTTATATGCATTACTATGCTATTCTATATTATTTTTGGGACCAACCTATTAACCTAGAGCCCAGTGCCAGTTTCTGTTTTTTTTCTTCTTATTTTTGAGTTTTGCAGAAAAGGAATACCAAACGGAGTCCAAACGGAATAAAACTTTCGCGATGATTTTTCTTGGACCAGAAGACACCCCAAAGACTTGGAGTTCAAGTCAGAAGAGCCACGAGGCGGCGACAAGGGGGAGGGGAGCCCAGGGGCATAGGGCGCGCCCCCTACCTTGTGGGCTCCTCGGTGACCCCCTGACCTAGATCTTCCTCCTATATATTCACATATATTCCCAAACCACCAGAAGTATCCACGAAAACACTTTTCCACCACCGCAACCTTCTGTTCCTATGTGATCCCATCTTGGGGCCTTTTCCGGCATCCTGCCGGAGGGGGATTCGATCACGGAGGGCATCTACATCAACCCCATTGCCCTTCCGATGAAGCGTGAGTAGTTTAGCACAGACCTACGGGTCCATATCTAGTAGCTAGATGGCTTCTTCTCTCTCTTTGATTCTCAATACCATGTTCTCCTCGATGTTCTTAGAGATCTATCCAATGTAATCTTATTTTGCGGTGTGTTTGTCGGGATCCGATGAACTGTGGATTTATGGTCAGCTTATCTATGAATATTATTTGAATCTTCTCTGAATTCTTTTATTTATGATTTGATATCTTTGTAATTCTCTTCGAACTATCGGTTTGGTTTGGCCAACTAGATTGGTTTTTCTTGCAATGGGAGAAGTGCTTAGCTTTGGGTTCAATCTTGCGGTGTCCTCACCCAGTGACAAAGTAGGGGTAGTGAGGCACATATTGTATTGTTCCCATCGAGGATAAAAATATGGGGTTTACATCATATTGCTTGAGTTTATTCCTCTACATCATGTCGTCTTACTTAAGGCGTTACTCTGTTCTTCATGAACTTAACACTCTAGATGTAGGTAGGAGTCGGTCGATGTGTGGAGTAATAGTAGTAGATGCAGGCAGGAGTCGGTCTACTTGACACCGACGTGATGCCTATATTACATAATCATTGCCTTGAATATCATCATAACTTTGCGTTTTTCTATCAATTGTTCAACAGTAATTTGTTCGCCCACCATATTATTTGCTATCTTGAGAGAAGCCTCTAGTGAAACATATGGCCCCTGGGTCTATTTTCCATCATATAAGTTTCCGATCTACTGTTTTGCAATCTTTTATTTTCAGATCTATAAATCAAAAAACCCAAGAATATTTACTTTATCTTTTGTTTAGTTTTATCTATCTCTATCAGATCTCACCTTTGCAAGTGACCGTGAAGGGATTGACAACCCCTTTATCGCGTTGGGTGCAAGTGTTTGATTGTTTGTGCAGTTATTGGTGATTTGTGCGTTCTTCTCCTACTGGATTGATACCTTGGTTCTCTAACTGAGGGAAATACTTATCTCTACTTTTCTGCATCACCCTTTACTCTTCAAGGAAAAACCAACGCAAGCTCAAGAAGTAGGAGGAAGAATTTCTGGCGCCATTGCCGGGGAGATCTATGCCAAGTCAAGACATACCAAGTACCCATCATAAAACTCTTATCTCTTGCATTACATTATTCACAATTTGCCTCTCGTTTTCCTCCCCCCACTTCTAAAACAATTTTCGAAAAGATTTGCCTTTTTATTCGCCTCCTTTCTGTTTGCCCTTATGTCTTACTTGGTTTGTTTGCTCGTTTGCTTGCCATAATTGTGTATTTTATTGAAAAACAGTAAGCAAAGAGTTTATGGATCCTCATCCACTTGCTAATCTTTCTTAGAGATCCAATTATGATGAACCAATTGCTAGTGAGTTGTGTGCACTAGATTATATCTTTATGAAGTTTTGCTTGAAATTCGTGAATCTGAAAATTGTGATGAAGAAATTTATGAAGAGATTCACGATAGCTCCTTGAATAAAAAGCATGATTGCAATGATCTTACTATAAATTCTATTAATGTCAATTGTGCTAATATTATGCAAAACCCTAAGCTTGGGGATGCTGATTTTGCTATGTCCATTACTTATTGTAATGATCATGATTGGGGTGATTCTTCTTATGATGTTGAAAATTTGTTTAAGCCCCATGATGAATATGAGATTTATAATAATGTTTTCAATAATATTGAAAGTGGGTTTGGAAGAGTGTCAACTTTAGATCCCACATATTTGGATAATGTTCAATCTTATGAAGTTTTTAAAAGTGGGTTCAGAGAGGTCATGACTTTATTTTATGATAATCCCACTATTTCGGAAGAGTGTCAACTTTGCATGCATGTGGATCATGAAGAGAAAATTTTATGTGATAGTTATATTGTTGAATTTGAATATGGTCCCACATGTAATTATTATGAGAGAGGAAAATATGGTTGTAGAAATTTTCATGTTACTAAATTACATCTTGTTATGTTGAGATTGCTATTGTTTCTTTCTTCTTCTTTGCATATGCTAGTTTTTGCTTGCCTTGCTAATTTGTTTGCCTATAAGATGCCTATGCATAGGAATTATGTGAGACTTAGATCTATTTTTTCACATGTTTTATGATGCTCTCTTTGTGCTTCAATTCTTGTATTTCATGCGAGTATCATCGAAATTCCAAGCCTATCTTAATGGCTATAAAGAAAGAGCTTGTTGGGATACAACCCAATATTTTTCATTTCTATTTTTGTGTGAATACGCATTATTACCTCTGTAGTAATTGTGTTTTGGTGTTTTAATTAGTGTTTGTGCCAGGTAAGACCTTTGGGATAGCTTACGGTGATAGTTGATTTGATCTTGCTGAAAAACAGAAACGTTTCTGCCCAGTCCCAGAATTTTTAAAAATCACAGAACTGTGATTTCTCAATTTTTTACACAAGATTGATATACAAATTTCCTATGTTTTCCTGATTTTTCAGAAGTTTTGGAGTCACAGAAGTATTCGATGTATCCAGATTACTACAGACTGTTCTGTTTTTGAGAAATTCTGTTTTCTATGTGTTGTTTGCTTATTTTGATGAATCTATGGGTAGTATCTGGGGGTATGAACCATGGAAAAGTTGTAATACAGTAGATATTACACCAATATAAATACATAATGAGTTCAAAACAGTACCAAAAGTGGTGATTTATTTTCTTATACTAACGGAGTTTATGAGATTTTCTGTTGAGTTTTGTGTTGTGAAGTTTTCAAGTTTTGGGTAAAGATTTGATGGACTATGGAATAAGGAGTGGCAAGAGCCTAAGCTTGGGGATGCCCAAGTCACCCCAAGGTAATATTCAAGGACAACTAAGAGCCTAAGCTTGGGGATGCCCCGGAAGGCATCCCCTCTTTCGTCTTCGTCTATCAGTAACTCTACTTGAGACTATATTTTTGTTCACCACATGATATGTGTTTTGCTTGGAGTGTCTTGTATGATATGAGTCTTTACTTTTTAGTTTTCCACAATCATCCTTGTTGTACACACCTTCTGAGAGGGACACGCATGAATCGTGATTTATTAGAATACTCTATGTGCTTCACTTATATCTTTTGAGCTAGGCAATTTTGCTCTAGTACTTCACTTATATCTTTTTAGAGCACGACGGTGGTTTTATTTTGTAGAAATTATTGAACTCTCATGCTTCACTTATATTATTTTGAGAGTCTCTTTAAACAACATGGTAATTTTCTTTGGTTATGAATTTAGTCCTAATATGATAGGCATCCAAGAGGGATATAATAAAAACTTTCATATAAACTGCATTGAATACTATGAGAAGTTTGATTCCTTATGATTGTTTTGAGATATAAAGATGGTGATATTAGAGTCATGCTAGTGAGTAATTGTGAATTGGAGAAATACTTGTGTTAAGGTTTGTGATGCCCGTAGTATGCACGTATGGTCAACCGTTATGTAACGAAGTTGGAGCATGATTTATTTATTGATTATCTTCCTTATGAGTGGCAGTCGGGGACGAGTGATGGTCTTTTCCTACCTATCTATCCCCCTAGGAGCACGCGCTTAGTAGTTTGTTTCAATGACTAATATATTTTTGCAATAAGTATGTGAGTTCTTTATGACTAATGTTGAGTCCCTGGATTATACGCACTCTCACCCTTCCATCATTGCTAGCCTCTCTAGCACCGCGCAAATTTCGCCGGTGCCATACACCCACCTATTACCTTCCTCAAAACAGCCACCATACCTAACTATTATGGCATTTCCATAGCCATTCCGAGATATATTGCCATGCAACTTTCCACCATTCCGTTTATTATGACATGCTTCTTCATTGTCATATTGCTTTGCATGATCATGTAGTTGACATAGTATTTGTGGCAAAGCCACCTTTCATAATTCTTTCATGCATGTCACTCTTGAGTCATTGCACATCCCGGCACACCGCCGGAGGCATTCATATAGAGTCATATTTTGTTCTAAGTATCGAGTTGTAAGTCTTGAGTTGTAAGTAAATAAAAGTGTGATGATCTTCATTATTAGAGCATTGCCCCATGGGAGGAACAAAAATAAAAGAGGCCAAAGAAGCCAACAAAAAATAGGCCAAAGAAGCCAAACAAAAAAATGAGAGAAAAGAGAGAAGGGGCAATGTTACTATCCTTTTTCCACACTTGTGCTTCAAAGTAGCACCATGGTCTTCATGATAGAGAGTCTCCTATGTAGTCACTTTCATATACTAGTGGGAATTTTTCATTATAGAACTTGGCTTGTACTCCCTCCGTTCCAAAATAGATTACTCAACTTTGTACTAACTGTAGTATAAAGTTAGTACAAAGTTGAGTCATCTATTTTGGAACGGAGGGAGTATATTCCAACGATGGGCTTCCTCAAGTTACCCTAGGTCTTCGTGAGCAAGCAAGTTGGATGCACACCCACTTAGTTTCTTTTTGAGCTTTCATACACTTATAGCTCTAGTGCATCCATTGCATGGCAATCCCTACTCACTCACATTGATATCTATTGATGGGCATCTCCATAGCCCATTGATACGCCTAGTTGATGTGAGAATATCTCCTTCTTTCTTGTCTTCTCCACAACCACCATATCCTATTCCACATATAGTGCTATGTCCATGGCTCACGCTCATGTATTGTGTGAAAGTTGAAAAGGTTTGAGAACATCAAAAGTATGAAACAATTGCTTGGCTTGTCATCGGGGTTGTGCATGTTTTGAATATTTTGTGTGATGAAGATGGAGCATAGCGAGACTATATGATTTTGTAGGGATAAGATTTTTTTGGCCATGTTATTTTGAGAAGACATAATTGCCTTGTTAGTATGCTTGAAGTATTATTGTTTTTATGTCAATATTAAACTTTTGTTTTGAATCTTATGGATCCGAACATTAATTCCACAATAGAGAAAAATTGCATGGATAAATATGTTAGGTAGCATTCCACATCAAAAATTCTGTTTTTATCATTTACCTACTCGAGGACGAGCAGGAATTAAGCTTAGGGGTGCTTGATACGTCTCCAACGTATCTATAATTTTTTATTGTTCCATGCTATTATATTATCTGTTTTGGATGTTTTATATGCATTAATATGCTATTTTATATTATTTTTGGGACTAACCTATTAACGTAGAGCCGAGTGCCAGTTTCTGTTTTTCCTTGCTTTTGAGTTTTGCAGAAAAGGAATACCAAATGGAATAAAACTTTCACGATAATTTTTCTTGGACCAGAAGACACCCCGGAGACTTGGAGTTCAAGTCAGAAGAGCCACGAGGCGGCGACAAGGGGGAGGGCGAGCCCAGGGGGATAGGGCACGCCCCCTGCCTTGTGGGCTCCTCGGTGACCCCCTGACCTAGATATTCCTCCTATATATTCACATATATTCCCAAACCACTAGAAGTATCTACGAAAACACTTTTCCACCGCCGCAACCTTCTATTCCCGTGAGATCCCATCTTGGGGCCTTTTCTGGCATCCTGCCGGAGGGGGATTCGATCACGGAGGGCATCTACATCAACCCTATTGCCCTCCGATGAAGCGTGAGTAGTTTACTATAGACCTACGGGTCCATAGCTAGTAGCTAGATGGCTTCTTCTCTCTCTTTGATTCTCAATACCATGTTCTCCTCGATGTTCTTGGAGATCTATCCAATGTAATCTTCTTTTGTGGTGCGTTTGTCGAGATCCGATGAATTGTGGATTTATGGTCAGCTTATCTATGAATATTATTTGAATCTTCTCTGAATTCTTTTATGCATGATTTGATATGTTTGTAATTCTCTTCGAACTATCGGTTTGGTTTGGCCAACTAGATTGGTTTTTATTGCAATGGGAGAAGTGCTTAGCTTTGGGTTCAATCTTGCGGTGTCCTCACCCAGTGACAAAGTAGGGGTAGCGAGGCACGTATTGTATTGTTCCCATCGAGGATAAAAAGATGGGGTTTACATCATATTGCTTGAGTTTATTCCTCTACATCATGTCGTCTTACTTAAGGCGTTACTCTGTTCTTCATGAACTTAATACTCTAGATGCAGGTAGGAGTCGGTCGATGTGTGGAGTAATAGTAGTAGATGTAGGCAAGAGTCGGTCTACTTGACACCGACGTGATGCTTATATTACTTAATCATTGCCTTGGATATCGTCATAACTTTGCGCTTTTCTATCAATTGCTCGACAGTAATTTGTTCACCAACCATATTATTTGCTATCTTGAGAGAATCCTCTAGTGAAACATATGGCCCCTGGGTCTATTTTCCATCATATAAGTTTCCGATCTACTGTTTTGCAATCTTTTATTTTCAGATCTATAAACCAAAAAACCCAAAAATGTTTACTTTATCTTTTGTTTAGTTTTATCTATATCTATCAGATCTCACCTTTGCAAGTGACCGTGAAGGGATTGACAACCCCTTTATTGCATTGGGTGCAAGTGTTTGATTGTTTGTGCAGGTATTGGTGATTTGTGCGTTCTTCTCCTACTGGATTGATACCTTGGTTCTCTAACTGAGGGAAATACTTATCTCTACTTTGCTGCACCGCCCTTTCCTCTTCAAGGAAAAAACCAACGCAAGCTGAAGAAGTAGCAGTTTTATCTCGGTGGATTTCAAACTAAAATCACTCAGAGAGGGGATGCTCAATCAATCTTCTCAGAAATCTTAAGTGGGGCAGCCAATGAACAATGTTGGAGCGGGGTGGCTATTTGTATCCACAGCCTTCCCTGATGGGAGATGACCAAAATATACATGCGCGCCAACCAATGGCCGAATGACACGAGTCTAACGGTCAGAAATTGAGCACAATGGTAATATTCCTTGCGGAGCAAGAAATGCTAACTCCTCAATCCAAAAGATATCTCCTACAGAACAAAGAACAATGTCTACTTCTGATAGGTAATCATACTTGCATAGGTTTGGGATAAGCATCATAGTGGATCTAAGCTTCGAGAACCTATACCACTCTTAATAGTATGGAGATCCTACGACTCAAGAAGGAGAAGAAGAACGACGAAAAGAATGCTATGTGTTCGCTTCGCCTTCGATCTTCTTAGTCAATTTTCTTCGGACAACCTCTGAACCAATTGCCTTTCGTCAGTGATAAATTTTATGGGGCCGACAGCTTCACGTCATTCTTCTCACCAGAACGGCCTCCAGATATATGACACATCTCTCTGTATCTCGAATATACTTCGGTGAAGTTCCTCGAACTTGACACCAAAGTTAACATTCTTCTTCGCTTCTGCTTGGAGTATTTCTCTCTGTGTGCACTAGCAAACAAATCAGTCCATGTCTATTTTTGTCAACAATCTCCAAAACGCATGACGACAAGTATTGCACCAACAACCTTATATACG
Source organism: Triticum aestivum (assembly GCF_018294505.1). Classification (NCBI taxonomy): domain Eukaryota; kingdom Viridiplantae; phylum Streptophyta; class Magnoliopsida; order Poales; family Poaceae; genus Triticum; species Triticum aestivum. The sequence goes on along the minus strand of NC_057808.1, from coordinate 346,655,140 downwards.
CATCTACCAATTTCTAACCTTCTCGTTGCCCAAAGTTGCTGATTTTCCTTAATGTATATAACTTCCCTTGAGGATAATAATAATAAAAGAATGCTTTCAACAATTCTGACCAATTCCTCAAGATGTTACTGGCTGGCGTTCTAGGCATTTAGTAGCTCCTCCATTTAATGAATAAGGAAATATTTTGCCTTTATTTCTTCATTAGTCAAGTCCTGCAACTGAAAAGTTCCACACGCAAGGTCAATTTTTTTAAATATGCTTATACAGGCATTAAGTTGCATAACCTCGGAATATATTTTATTTCACCATAGCTATCAACCGAGGGTTTATCTCATATGTTTTGCCAGGTATGTTAGGACCAACTGATATAACATTCTCTCCTCGGGATGGTCCTGCAACCAATTCCACTCCTACCTGACAAATTTGCTCTTGAAGGACCATGGCTGCTTTTTATCTCCAAAAATTGTTAGGACACAAAATAATTCAAAACTTAAGACAAAGCCCAAAAGCGTTCAGCTCCCCAGCAACGGTGCCAGAAAAAGCTTGATGGCCTGCAAGTGCACAGGGTTTAGTTGTAGCCTTTTCGAAGTAAGAGTATCCCCTTAGGGAGCACATGAATCCGACTTTTTTCCTTTTGTAGAGAATTGTGTATTTTTGTTCCTGCAGATAATTCTGGACTCAAAGCAGAGTGAGAGCGGATATAAATGATTGTTGAGTAGTCTTGTAACTTGTAACTAAATAACATATGAGTAAATGAAGTGCAAGGATTATGATGACTAGCGAAACAACAAAATAAATAGGCGTTCTCAGGGAGTCCGAAATCCCGATTGGTATGTTTATAACGCCCATATGCATAAGCACAGTATAGAATAGATACTTGAGCCAGTGTTAACGACTATGCTGGGAGGAGCCGGGTATAGTACACACTCTACTCGTGGTAGACTTCGTGCCACGTACGCCACCATCATAGTCTCCCCCAGAGGGTTACAACTCATGATAATTAAGGGTTTCCCCATGGACGCGACCTCTCTAAGGTTTCTCCGTAATTCCCCATTCAATTGCAAATACTAGGAGCAGTAGGCTTTTACTGTCACCTTGAATTACCTCTGCGTCCTAAACCTTTACTACGATAGTGATATACTCCAAGGCCACAAGGCAAAAATGCTGAGTGCGGCCCCTTCACAACATTCACAAAGTTATTAAACTAAAAATTCAACAGGGGATCTCATATCGACAATAACATTTTAGATTCTACACATACCAAGGTTCATCCATATCCCCAATAACTAGGGGTCTACTCATACATGAGGACAACAAACATCATAGCAACGATAATGGAATAAATGGATGAGTGATTAAAATGATACACCGAAGGATCCACTAGCTCTAGTGGAAAAATGGCTAGCCACAAATTCCGTTGGCAGCACGCCATTTTCAATCAACGCCAGCACTATTTTTTTCAATAGTGCTGGCATCGACATAATTGGCACGTCAGCTATACGTGATTAGTGATGGCGTTGTTTTTTTGGAAGACGTCACAAATGTTTTGTCCCATCTGTACTCACCGCTTAGAAGATAGTGGTGGCATAGAAATTTGATGCACGACGTCATTAATTAGTTAGTGCTGGTGTGCCAACTTATGTTATGCCAGAAATGAATTTTCCATTTTCTTACTGTTTTAAGTATTTAATAATTATATTAGTCAAAAAATAATAAACATATTATATTATATTTTTTGTCATCATTATTATTAGTATTTTTTTATCATTTTGGGTTTTTTATTTCTTTACTACCAGTTCTAGTTTTGAGTCCTTTATCGTGTTAAGTCTTTTATTAATCTTATTCTTTTTTATTTGGGTTGTTATTACCTATGGCGTTGCTTTTTAGGTTGCTACTTGTGAGCTGCATTGGGATTTTCCCCGAAGAGGAGGGTAGATGCAGTACAGTAGAGATAAGTATTTCCCTCGGTGAGAACCAAGATTTATTGAACCAAAATGAGAATCATGCAAAGCCTCGTGAATAACATCGACACACACAAAAGCAAATACTTGCACCCAACGCGAATAAGAGGGTTGTCAATCCCCTTGGCCGTTACTTGCAAGGATTAAATCTTGTAGTGGTAGATAGATAGATTGCAAAATGAAATAAAAAGAAATAAAAGTTGCAACAATGATATTTTTGTTTTTTATATGATAAAAGTAGACCCGAGGGCCATAGTGTTCACTAGAGGCTTCTCTCTCGAACACATAACATACGATGGGTGAACAAATTACTGTTGGGCAATTGATAGAAAAACGCATAGTTATGACGATATTCAAGGCAATGATCATGTATATAGGCATCACGTTCAAGACAAGTAGACCGACTCGTGCCTGCATGTACTACTATTAATCCACTAATCTACCGCTATCCAGCATGCAGCTAGGGTATTAACTTAAAAAAAACAAAGTAACGCCTTAAGCAAGATGACATGATGTAGACAAAGTAAACTCAACTAATACGAATAAACCCCATCGTTTTATCCTTAATGACAAAAATACAAATACGTGTCCTATCGTTTTATCCTTTGTATTACTGGGAAAGAGCACCGCAAGATTGAACGCATCACAAAACACCTCTCACACTGAAGATAAATCAATCTAGTTGGCCAAACCAAACGGATAGATCGGAGAGAAATACAAAGCAATAAAAATCATGCATAATAAAGTTTAGAAAAGACTCAATTACTTCTCATGAATATTCAGATCATAAATGCACAATTCATCAGATCCAACAAACACACCACACAACAAGATTACATCGGATAGAACTCCAAGAACTTCAAGGAGAACATGGTATTGAGGATCAAAGAGAGAGAAGAAGCCATCTAGCTACTAGCTATAGACCCGTAGGTCTGTGGTAAACTACTCATGCATCATCGGAAAGCAGCAAGGATGGTGTAGAAGCCTCCGTGATCGATTCCCCCTCCGACAGAGTACCGGAAAAGGCCTCCAGATGGGATCGTGGAAGAACAGATGCTTGTGGCGGCAGAAAAAGTGTTTCGGGTGTCTCTCTGTTGGTTTGGGAATATTTAGGATTTTATAGGCATGGAATTTGGTTAAATAGAGCTGTGTGGGACCCACAAACTCAGGGGGCGCGCCCCTTGAGCTTGTGGATCTCTTGTATCTCGTCCGGTATTCTCCTGAAGCTTCGAGGGTCCCTTCCTGCCCAGAAAATATTAATCCAAAGGTTTTTTTTTCTGTTTGGACTTCGTTTCATATTGATTTTCCGAAAAGATAAATACAAGCACAAAATAGGAACTGACACTAGGCACTAGGTTAATAGGCTAGTCCCAATAAATGATATAAAATTACATATAATTGCATATAAAACATCCAAGATTGATACTATAATAGCATGGAACAATAAAAAATTATAGATACGTTGGAGACGTATCATAGGCCCACGCCAGCACTGGCCCGCGTGAGTCAACTGCACCTTAGTAAAAGACCTAGCTAGTCGCTGCCCTCGTTTCACCCAATACACTTCCCCCTCAACTAGCCGCCGCCGCCACCTCCGGACCTCGCCGCCCCATTGCCGCCCTGCCGGCAGCAAGGTTCGACCTCTCCTTCCCCTCCCATCGCATCTCCTTCCTCTCGACTCCCACCTCATCCGTCCGCGGACACGCCACACGACATTCATGGGGATTGGTTTGTGTAAAAATTTAGGGGATTGATTTGTGTAGAAATTTTAGTATCATGAATTCCTTTGTGATGTAGAATCCAAAGCTAGTGCCATGGATTGCTTTATGAAGAAATTTTAGTGATAATCTGATTGCAATTGTGTAGAATCAGACTTTAATAGTGCATTATGAGTAGAACTTTTTTGAGTGCTAGAATTTTAACGATTCAAGTTCAACTTAATTTGGTAGTGTAGACTGGAATGTTTGGAATAAATAAGATGAACTCCTATAAATTAGATTGGCAGTGTAGAATTTGTTTATTTGTGTCTCCCTCCGTGGATTTTGTTAATTTGTGTATATAATTACTAGTGTAGAATTATATTTAGCACCGTGCTATCAGATTATGTGTAGTAGAAATTGATTTACTAATGTAGAAATCGATTGTACTTAGTGTTGATTTAGTAGTCTAGAATCTGATTATACTTAGTTTTCAATATGTTTTGTGTAGAATGGCGCAACCACCACCATGTCGAGTGTGCAAGTCAAGGTGTGCAACCAGCCTTGCATCTGGCACACTGTTCGGCATCTACTTCCAGCTGTGTTTTGTTCCCGCAACAGTAACAAATTATGTGAACCCTCTAATAGAATTCTTTTGTTTTTGTTCACTAGTACGCGTCAGTGCTATACAAACGGTTTTTAACCCCTTTCCGCGACGGCATTGGAACCGTCGCCAAGTGAGTGTGGGCGATAGGGGGGTCCTTCCCACACGACCCAGAAATCATCGGGGATAGGGAGCCTTGATGCATACAGTTGTCCCTATATAACCGTTTCCGATATCTCGAATATCCCAAATGCTTCATCCTTGCTACTCGTTTGTGCTCGCATTGCCATTGCAGTCGGAGTTTTGTGGTTTTACCTAAAACCAGGCAGATTCTAGGCACGGGAGCTTTCCAGTCAGATTCTAGGCACGGGATATTTATGATGCCTGGCACATCACAAATAGTTCATGATTATAAACCGTGTACGGTAGGTAGACAATCACACACATTTAGTTTTCCTGCACCGTCTGTGATAGTGTCTGACATCACACACGCTTTGCAAACGGCAACTGTGTGCATTGTGACACACGTTTCCTCTCCGTGAACCGTGTCGGATTATGATGTATATCGCACACGCTGTGCTTTATTAACCGTGTGCGCCGTAATGACCTGCACACCGTAATTTTGCCCTAATTTAATTGTTGCTATTTAAATTTGTACCTAATTTAAACTTGAAAGTAGACTATAGCTTTATTCATATCCATCAGGTTCAAAAAACCAATGCATTATTCAATTCACAGGTACATATGTTTAAGAATTACATAAGCACCAAATAAAGAATGATGAACCAGGGTTCTATACTTGTACTATTACAGATGGTAAAGAAAGAGGCGACAGACATTCCGGTTGCTGAACAAGGTGAAGCGGAATGGCCCTATTGTGCTCTCTTGGATGCAGAAGGCATGCAGGACTCTAGTCTAACCCCTTGTGATGGCCGTCCGCCAATCATGTAGTTTGAGAGGTAATCTTGAGTAAACTGCTTCAGGATCCACTGCAAAAGAAAAAAAGATTCAGACATTGTCATCGAACACAACTCATTACGGGCAGTAAAAAGAAGGCTACAGGGTTCTCACTTACCATCCTGCAGTTCACTGTTGTCTTGCATAAAGTGTGAACAAATAGTTCGATTGACATCTTTTGACCCATTTTAATAACAATCTTTATCAGTTTCCTCACTTGATGCTGGTTCATGAATATCTCATTGCCCCATACGCAGAAAGGGTCGAAGTGTGGATCTTTGGCAATGATATATGTACCTAAAAGCACCAAGTTAATATTAGAAGCTAAACAAAAATTGAAAAATGATGTAGTACAACACTCCCTCCATCCCATTATATAAGATTTTATTACATGTATATCTAGACATCATCAGAACATTAAGGTAACGCTCTCCCTTGTTGCTATGTAGCCTGGGATTGCATATTTAGTCATTCAGTACAATGCATGTTGCTATGTAGCCTCAGATATATTAAATATGGCCCTAGTTAACCTACTGATAAATGGGTTACAGATATATTCAGTGAAATGTCCGATTCGATGATTAATCCCTTATCAGCCCCAGGCTATATGGTACCAGCTACTGATATCCTGAATAGTGAGTACATATAAGCAATGCGATGAAACTAACCTTGATGGAAAACAACATACTTCTCAATATTGTCCTGCATGAGTACATATAAAGGCATGTTAAGCACAATAGGCTAAACATCAACCAAATATATCCATGGTAGACAACATAATCTACAAATGATAGCTTCAGTGTGCAGGCTTAAGCACGCTAGTTAAGAAAAACAAGAAGTGGAAAGGTGTGTTAACTGCATCAGGCATAACATTCAAAAACAAGCAAATAGTCATTCAAACTGGTATTGTGCAGGTCTAAAGTATAGTAGTTATTGTTAAAAAACGAAAAGGCATGTTAACTGCAATCACTGCAAAAAATACACTTCCCTGATGATACGTGTTTGTCACAGTAGGTCACGTTTTCTGTCATGCATGTACATCCATGGCGATTTTATGACAGAATCAAGATAGTCATACTTGTGCTGTCGTAGAAGTGTTCCATGACATTACCAAAATTACCATCATGGAAGTGTCCACTTCCATGACGATAAATCGCGTGTCAAGGAAGTGCTTTCGTCAAGGGTGACCGACACGTGGCATCCACCGTAACGGGTCACCGTTAAGCTATCGGGTCCGGTTTTGGATCCGATAACCCGTTAACAGCCCGGACCAATGAGGATTTTCCACGTGTAAAATCGTCATTGGCCGGAGGAAACACGTGTTGGCTCACCGTTGGGACAGATGTCATCCATTCATTGACATGAGGCGCCTATGACAGGTGGACACGTGGCATGGCCCAACAAAGGCCCATTCTGGTGAAAAGGCTGGGCCTATCAAAATAAGCGGGCCGGCCCATTAGTGGCCTACTTGAGTCAGGCCCATTTGCAAGTACGGCCCATACAACTTACACATAATCGGCCCATCAAAGGCCCATTCTAGATTTGACAATTTCCAGCCCATCGTCAGTTTAAGCCCGTTAACGGCCCGCTACATCTTTAGGCCCAATTACGGCCCGAGCTTCTTTCGGCCTGTTAGCAGCCCATCGTCAGTTCCAGCCCGTTAACGGCCCGGAATGTCTTTCGGCCTTTTTTCGGCCCATTCTATAGTTGGACCAATTCTAGCCCATTGTGACTTTAGGCCTCCTCGGCCCATTCGGTAAATGGGCCAACTCTTAGCCCATTTTGCTCTCGGCCTGTTAATGGCCCACACAACAGTTGGGCCTTTGACTATATGTTGTGCTGGGCATCATTTCAGCCCAACGCGACTTTTGGCCTGTTAAAAGCCTAGTTTGCAAATTGGGCCTCCTCTGGCCCATAACACTTTCGGCCTCTTACTAGCCCGTAAAGTAAAAGGGCCGAGACAAAATTGACATTTATTTCGGCCTGCTAGAGGCCCGCGGGCCATTTCCATTTATACGGCCCTATCGAGCTTTTGGCCTATTAACAGCCTGCTAAGAGCCGTTGTTTCGGTGGGCCACATCATTTGGGATCCACTTAATATTATTTTGACCAGCCCAGTTAAGGCCCGCTTTGACTACACATGTTTGTTGTTTTGTATGGCGTCTAGGAAATGTTTGGGCGTGTTGGCCCCGTTCAATGATAGAGCATATTCAAGAATTACCTACTCTATACTATCGCCTCTAAAAAACATACACTATACAATAAAAAGACTAAGGCATAGAAACGTAGAATAATCCTACACTATACAATAAAGAAATTACAGCTGAATATACCCACTGGGCATTATAGTTCGGCACCAGTGATAATAAAGCATACACAAACAGCAAACTACATACACTGGACAAATAAAGCTCATACATCATGGACACGCATCAACATAACTTACCATTTGAACTATAATCTCTTCAGAAAATAGGATTGCCGGATTCAGATAGCACAAATTTCAGTCTGCAAAATCTCCAATTCCTTCGTGGTTACCTCAGTGTCTTGTTTCATTTTTTTTGACTCCTGCATCTAATACCTGCATGTCCAGTCTCAACTTTCTGATTGTACGTTGAGAATAATGTACACGTTGTCTTGCCACCTCTAGTTGATGCTCGAGAACATCAGCACATTCCAATTCCAATCCATAATCATTCGGTAACGGCCATGCCGCACTGCTCGCAGATCTTTGTGTTGATGTCACTTCATCCTGAAATGTTTCTGTAAGTACACATGACTAGAGCAAAAATAAAGTTACAATAGTGAAGCGAGCAAGACAGACTATTTTGTACATGGAAAAATAGGACTAACAATAATGTTACATGTCATGAAGCATAAGCAGGTGATATTTTTAAAAATTATAAAAATGGTAGTCTGTGCAGCCTGCATACAAAATCTCTCTTAGCTCACCAGAGGAGCATGATGTTGGGGCCAAATCCAAAACACAGACAAGTTACAAATTTAGACAGCATGTTGCGTACAAGTAAGCAAGCAGTTGGGCATTCTATAGCTCAATTAAAGTCTTAGGGAGCATAATGAACAGCAGAGGGGTTCATACAAACCTACTACAACAATCAAAACTTTGCAATCATTAGCCTAGTATAAACTAGATTGTGAGCCTCATGCAGTAATAGGTTGTTAATAGACTTCAAAGCTTCAGGCACACTTCGCCAGAGTAATTAAATGGTAAGGCCTTTAATTATGTCAACTAATAGTTATACAAGTACCCAACATCAGGCATCATTGTTTGGGCATCTCATTAACTGAGGACAAATAAAGCAATTGAAAAGAGCAAATTAACTATGCCTGAAACAAACAAGGAATTGAACTGTTGAGTTGGATACAGTGACTTACCTTAACTGGTTGAATAGGCTCAGCGCTGCTCCTACTTCTCTTGCAAAGCTCCTTCCTAACATCTTGTACTTGGAAATCCTCAATCTTATCTTCATTGCACCCCCTCTGCAAGGTGACACAAACTAGTTACTCGTCTCCTTGGAAGATAAATATGCATACTTTCCAGTCTGTGAACAACACAAAAGGATGATTTTATAACAAAACAACACCACATAATGAAACATGCCACATCTCTTGCACTTGCACACAATGAAATGAGCATTTACTATGTGTGCACTATGTAAAACTAGGCATACCTTCGAACTGGATCTCCAGGTACTCTTGGAGAGCCTACTTTAGTGTACAGCCAAACCTTTATGTCACCTATGAGTTAGACAAGGCCCCACTACAGCATCCCTTAGTGTTTAAATCGTTGACAAGCTCTGTTAGAGTGTTAGGTCAAGAACAACAAGTAATCAAAGCAAATAGTCCTGGTATGGCTGGCTGATGCAAACAAGCAATTAAACAGATGTGTGAGCAAATCTTACATACTCCCTCCTTCCATCTATATAGGGCCTAATTGTTTTTCGAGGCTAACTTTGACCAAGTGTCATAGCAATAATATATGACATGCAAGTTACACAAAGCATACCGTCAAATTCGTACGTGAAAGGAGCTTCCAATGATATAATTTTCACATTATACATCTCATGTATTATTAGTCTTATCAATAGTTAAAGGCGGTCTCGAAAAACACATTAGGCCCTATATAGATGGAAGGAGGGAGTATCAAGAAAAGAATCAAAGAAGGAGGCTTAAAGAGCATCACTTGACTGACCAGATTTAAGGGGCATTTAAACATCATGTGCAACGTATGAACTAACATAAACATTGCATATTCCAGATTCTACAATGGAATGCACATGTATTAGGTTATGCCATGTATGATGATGCCTAAATGTTCACTATAGCAGGCAGGAGTGATTCATCATTGCACGCACAATTGAATTGCAGGTTAAGGGCCAGTTCTATTCCGCCTTTTCAGAGCTTATTGTCAAGATAAGCCATAAAAGATGTAAAGAAGTCATTTTTGAGTTATGGGCTTGGGCTTAACTTATTTCGCTTTGGAGGGGGGTGTTTCGGGTAGAAGCTCACTAAAAATCGAAGGGAAGGGGAGTAGTGAAATGACTCTGTTGTCTGCCTATATTACACTCAGAATGCAACTGCTCACGCCCGCGTCACACCTGACCCTCAAGTAAAAACAAACACGCAAGAGTTCATTGCCCTGCCCGCTTGCATCTCCTCTCCCCTTTCCCTTGATCCCCTGCCTGCAACGCTAGGGTTCCTCTAGCGAGCCGTCACCGCTGGTCCCATCTAGCCTGGTCCTCGACGATGCTTTGTCCAGCTAGGCTACATGCGGGTAGGACCAAATCTCCCCGGCTGCTCCTCCCTCTGGTGCCGCCCCTCATTCTCATGGTCTCCAGCAGCTACTCCACTGTGGTCCGTCCAATGCACTACTCCGGCGGGCGTCGCACAACTACGGTTGATGGCACACGGCGGCAGAAGGCACCTTATTCCCCCTCCCCTCCTCCCAGGCCGTGGCCTTGAGGTGCTGTTGAAGGATGAGCTCATCTATCAAGGTGAGGATCTCCTCTGATTTTTTGCCAAATTTTCATTCTGATCCACTATACGATGAATTGCTATGAGCTTCTTCTGCTGCTGCTATATGATGCATTGCTGTGAGCTGCTCCTGCTGCTGCTATATGATGAATTGCTATGAGCTGCTGCTGCTGCTATATGATGAATTGCTATGAGTTGCTGCTGCTATATGATGAGTTGCTATAAGCTGCTCCTGCTGCTGCTATATGATGAATTGCTATGAGCTGCTCCTGCTGCTGCTATATGATGAATTTCTATGAGCTGCTCCTGCTGCTGCTATATGATGAATTGCTATGAGCTGATGCTGGTATACGATGAATTGCACACTGCTGCTCTTGCTGCTGCCGTATGATGAGTTGCTATGAGCTGCTGCTGCTATATGATGCTTTCAGGTGGTGCTGCTATATGATAATAACCAGCCACTTGGACCATCGAATTTCAATAAATAATTGTTCTTCATTTAAATGTGGGTCATGTGTTCTTCATTTAAATTAGGCAATGGGATCTCTATGGAAGACATTGACCAAAGTAGATTGTGCCAAGTAGATGGTATCTTTGTATTTGCATTTTGAACAAATAGTGATGGTCTGTTTTCCTATCATATTAATTACTGCACTGGGTTCAATTTGTGATGTTTGCAAGTCAAATTAATTTTCATATGGGTAGCAAAATGAAAAAATATAATGCAATCTAGACTTTTCACTGATCATACCAAAGATAAGCTGAAAAGGAAGGCAATGAAAAGAACTGGTTGGCTTATTACCTGGAGCTTATATTCACAGGTGCTTATTTTCTTAGGATAACTCGTAAAAACTGTCCCTAAGAAACTTGGCCAATAGAACTGACATACAAATCACATGTCATGATGATTGCAATGGAGGAGTGACCTACCATAGCACACTGTATAGGCTCACTGCTTCCTCTCCTTTTTTTGCGATGTTCCATGAAATTGCCACATACATCTTGTACTTTTTCATTGTGTAACCCCATCTGCAAGTTGACACGGCTAATTTCAGACATCTCTACATGATAATACATTGCATATCCCTTGCGCATATTTAAACCACCAATTAATGATTGTGTGCGTAGCATAAACTAGCCATGACTCTGTGTGCTGGACTAGCAGGCACTCTAAGGGAGCCTAATGTAGTGCACTGAAATTTCTACATGCCACCTATGATTTTGTGTAATGTACTACCTCTCTTCCTAAATATATGTCTTTGTAGAGATTCCAGTATGGACCACATACAGATGTATATAGATGCATTTTTGAGTATAGATTCACTCATTTTGCTCCGTATGTGGCCTATAGTGGAATCTCTAGAAAGACTTATATTTAGGAACGGAGATACGAGGTAGTATCATGTATGACATCTACATATCTAATTTAGCAGCCAGTAGTAGAAATATTGTCTGCACAAAGGGATTACTAGTCGAAAATCCTAGCAAAGCACGCTGGCAGGCACAAAACAATACAAGAGAGAGAGACACACTTACAAGATCATAGCAATGCCTCAGTCCAGGATCTTGTTGGCCAAGCTGTTAGATCCAGAAGAAACATCGTCCTTGTAGTTTTTGCCAGCTGCATAACAGGTAACAACGACCTGTTAGTATATTTGAATTACATCGGGCAGGTGATGCTGGATGGGATTAAAGGTGACAAGTACCTAGGCCGTGGCGAGTGCTTGGCATCTTTCCAGACGGTGGGAATCAGGTTAGAAACGTCAAGGGTGATGAAGCTGCGCTGGCTATTGGGGTCCGGTAAGGAGATCTAGAACCGTCGAGTAGGGTGTTTGTGGAGCGGCTCCGGTAGGGTGGACTACGGTGTGGGCAAAGCGGATCTGTGGCCGTGGACGAGGGCGTCGGTGAAGCTGCTCCGGTGGTTGGGTTAAGGATGGTGTCGACGATGCGGATCTGCGGCCGTGGACGGGGCGTCAGAAGCTGCTTCGGTAGGTTGGATGAGGGTGCGATGAAGCGGATCTGAGGCCGTGGACTTGTGAGTTGGCAAAGCGGCCCTGGTAGGGTTGAGAGTAGTATAGGCGAAGCTACTTCGGTAGGGTTGACGATGGTGTCGGCAAAGCGGCTCCGGTAGGTTGAGGATGGTGTTGGCGCAGAGGATCAGAGGCCGTCAACGGGGCCGTCGGTGGGGTGGCTTGGGGGGGGGTGTGGACGAAGCGTCTCCGGTGCGGAGTATGAATGAGCCGCTGCAGATGTGCTGCAGTTGACGAGAGTACTGGCGAAGCAAATCCGGCACCGTGGACAAGGCCGGCACTAAATGGGCTGTGGTACAGTGATGGATGAGCAGTCTACTTGTTTCTAGTGGAGGTGGGAGGGGTAGATGAGACCGCAGAAGTAGATCCGGCGAGGTGGACGCCATTGGCAGTGAATGGGCTCTGGTACGCCGATGGATGAGCAGTCTAGGGTTTCGAGAGGGGAGGGGTAGAAAGGCCGATGAAGTACGCACGACGTCATGTAAGATTCTCTGGTGCTGTGGAGTTAGTCGTTTTTGCGGGAGGAGGGGAGGAAATGGAGGTGCCGTGTGGTGGGGGGAACCGGAAGTTATCAAAGCAGACCCGACCTATTATGTAGATGAGGGCGGTATTGTAACTGTTGTTTTCCCTGCACCAAGGACAAAAGGGGAATTTCGCATGCTAAAGACTAGGTGGCGGAAATTTTAGAAGGAGGCGGGAGATTTTGCCGCCCGCGGGATCGTTCGTATCCAGTTTCAACTAATTTTGGACCGTGTTAGCGGGAAAGTCATGCGAGACTGTGTACACGGGGCACGCGTCAGCAGTTAATAACTGGTGTGAAGTCCACCCAAAAAAAAGAAAATAACTCGAGATGATGCGCCGATAACTTGGACGTTCACACGGGCGCGGCCAATCATACGGGGGTAGGGGCCCGTTCAAAAAAGGGATCAAACGCTCAGCCTATGTATTTCTCATGTAAATAGATAATTTAGTGCCATTGGTTATTTACTTTAAACATAATGCATTGACGTGTTAGTGTAGTGGCGCACAAAAAGAAATGGATATTGTAGTCCCACAAAAGAAATGGATATTGTAGTCCGCTACTTAAAAGTGTTACCTCATATGATTACATACCCTCCATTTCATAAATTGCGTACCCGTTGAATTCATATATGAATATTACATATATTACTTCATAATAGAACCTTAAATCATCCAATACTAATGAATTTGAATGTAAGAGTAACAATGGTGCATGTACATGATAGCTACATTGGTTGTTTGAAGAAACATCACTGTAACTGGCATGCACAATTGAAAAGGTTTATTTAGATAGAAAAAAAATGTGATATATGTGAGTGTCCAATCTTTATAGCGTTGAATCGATATTGTACCTTTGGCCACTATACGAAGTAGATATTGATTTATGTTCAAGCGATGCACGTCCACGATCGCTAGATAGTGATACATGAATGAATTGTGCAATCTCTCTCACACGCATACATATCTCATTTCCCCGTGGGCATCGGAATCACACACGTGCACTTCGTGTATTTCTCTCCCTCCGTCAAGGTTAGAATTCGTCTTCTACCCCGTCCTACAAGTCTCTCGCACAGAAACACACACACTCTCTCTGTCGAACACACCCACCCCTCTAATTCCGCCCACCCACAGCCACTAATGTCCCAAAGTATAATTATGTCTCTCACACATATGCCTAAGGTTAACTCAAGTTCTGAAACCATATGAATACATACAATGGGATTCCAGCAGAGCACCTTTTGTTTTGAGATTTCGCTCTCTCTCTCTCTCTCTCTCACACACACACACACTACCCGACACCGAAGGAGTAGGATGGCACCTCGATCTTGATAGTAATCTGTCTATTCCTCTTTCAAACACACACACACACACACTCACTAGTTGTGCCTCTATGCCTACCGCGCACACTCTCGATACGTATTTCTCTCCCTCCCCCTCCCCCAACCCCAACAATGACAGCAGAAGGGTGACAACTCGACCTGATCTTAATCTGTCAATTGGTTTGTCTCTCAAACATTGTGTCTCTGTGCCTCGCTCATACACTCTCGATACGTCTTTTTCTCCGTAGCCCCCTCGATATGTAGACTTCTCTCGCGCGCACAGATGTAGTGATGATGACGCTAAACCCAGTGTGCCTTGTTTTTACCGGCCTCATGTGATAGTTTTCACCCTGTTTTCTGTTAATTAATAAGGCAACCTTTTCCTTGTTACTACTAGTGAATCTGAAATCATTCAGGGCAGACATAAAATATATCACTTCAACCCAATTATCGCAATAACTATTTTAAAAGAAACTAGCTAGATGCCCGTGCGTTGCACGAAACATCAAGATGCATTTGTATGAGTAGTTTATCATGTGAGAGACTAGCAAGATGCCCATGCGTTGCACGGAACATAAAAATTGCCATAGTTCCCTTCCTATCCGTCAGATATAAATCGGACAGCCTATATTGCAGGATGGCAGGCACACCATCAACACCAACTCTGTTTTTATAAGAGTAGAGAAAAGGATGAACGAGGAAAGGCCTTATTTGCAAACATGGAGAGGGGTGTGTGTATCTTTTTGCAAAATTGCCATAGTTTCCTTCCTATCCATTAGATATAAATCCGACGGCCTATATTGCACTCCCTTCCTAAATATTTGTATTTTTAGAGATTTCAACAAGTGACTACGTATGGAGCAAAATGAGTGAATCTACACTCTAAAATATGTCTAGTACACATCTGTATGTGGTAGTCCATTTGAAATCTGAAAAAGACAAATATTTAGGAACGGATGGAGTATAATATAAGAGTAGACATGGAGATATATCTCCAGCATGCTCTACAACAAAAATGTGCTAGACTGGTTAGCACCGGATGCTCGGAACGCGATGACCTGAGTTCGAATTCTGTGTTTAACTTTAGATTTTTATATTATATATTACTTATTTAATATATACTTCTTTCGATATTGTACTGACAGTGGAACGCACAGAGTACTTAGAATACAAGAGTAAGGATGGACTTGTTTATTTTTCATTTTCTGTACGAAGCTGTAGCCACCATGCAAGTCACGTGCACACTGTACATGTAATTAACTTTTTATAGAGGGAGAATCATACACGCAATTAACTCAAATGGATTGGATGTGATTCTATTATTTCCAGCATAATAGCATCTCCAACGGCAGCCGGCAAATTTCCTCCTGCTTCCTTCCGCGGAGGACGTCATCAAACGCCAGCGGCATATATTTTCACAACTCTAACCAACCAGATGAAATTCGTGCAAACATGGACTATTTTCATATAAGCATGAAGGATTTCGTATAAAAAGTCGGATCTTCATATAAACATGATGTATTTCATTACATTTACATGAACTAAGCGGTGCTAATCTGGCTCTCTTGGCATAATTAATACTCCCTCCGTCAGGAAATACTTGTCCTAGAAATGGATGTATCTAGACTTATTTTAGTTATAGATACATCCAATTTATCCATTGTTAGAACAAAAATTTCCCGCCAACCGGAGAGGGAGTACCTAATCTAAATGGCCGCCCGCGGATCCTTTGTCTTCCTCATGTCGAGCAGAGACTTGCGGGGTCGACAAAGGTCCTCGGAAGAGACGAAACAGCAAAGAAACCACCTGAATGCGCAGTCATCGCCTTGGCGGTGGCCTTCATGGGACCCAAGTGGAAGTGGACTCCCGTGTTCTACTTCTCCTCGATGATGGCGGCGGACACGGAGAAGCTGGCCACCGACTCGTCGCTCTCCATGCACCCGGCTTCTGTCTCTGCCTACATGGCGCTGCCGCGGGCACGGGAGGCGCGCCGACAGACACGGGAGGCGCGGCCACCGCAGACATTGGTGGCGCGGTACGATGCGGCAGCGAGAACACCCATACTGGCGTGCTCGCCGCCATGCCGGCGTGGAGCAACTTGCCACTCCTCATCGAGCTGAACTGGAGCGGCGAGTTGCTAAACCACGCGCCGGCTTGGGGCGGCAACTGGCTCCGTCGGGCCAAGCGAGGTTGGTGAAGCACCGAGCGGCCTCGCCTGTATCCGGAGGGCTCGGCGGGCCACCCAGCCGGGTAGTGTGCCGGAGAACGGCTCCTCGAAAGCCATCGGAAGAGTGGAGAAAACGTTGAAGGAGGAGCTGGGGGAGCGGCGGAGGGGTGCGATTCTTGCCCGCTGTCTGTCTGGCCTCGTTTAAATAGAGGGCGGATGGTAGGAGCTTGGCCAGCGTCTAGCCTTGTTTAAACTGAGGGCGGACGGGAGGAGCTCGGCTGGTGATTGCGTTTAATTCCGGCCCGCTCATGAACGGACGTGTGGCCGCAGTAGGTTTCTCGGTTTGCATGCGGGTTTAACGGAGGGGTTTGATGGAGGCGAGGAGGCGTGTTCAGCCGGGCGTGCAGCGGGTGACGCGGTACTATTCAATTTGACAGCGGGCGGCGCAGTTCCTGATACGGCTTTAATGCAGACGAGGGAGGGGGTAGCGGTTCCCAAAATGTTGAAGGACCAATGATGCATCCTCCTTCAATTAGCATCGTGAATGCATGAGGGAAGTAATGGGAGGAGGACCGGGAAAAGAGGTTGCACGATGTGAATGCAACACAGTTTGCACTCATATAAAGGCGCCCCTCCATTCCAATGCATCTACCACATCGTACGCACCTAAGCATTTTCCTAAGCACCTACACTAAGCGCAAAAGTCCTCGCTCCAGGCCCATCGCGGCGATGCGCGCGAGTGGCCAGCGGCTGTGCCAGATGGTCCACGACGCCGGCCTGCGGCATGGCGCCGAGGATCGTCTCCAGACGGTGTTGGCGACCGACTGGTGGATGGCTGCCATCGACGCCAACTACGACTCTCAGTTGCACCAGATGATCGTTGCCACCTCCAACAAGTTCACCATCCTCAAGAATCTCGCGGACGACATCGCCGTACTCCTCCAGCCCGCGCGCCCGGGATTCTCATTGCCTGCCAGCCTGATCGGCCTCCATGGCCGGAACCTCTTTCAAGCACTGGTGACCCTGCGACTGCCCACCGATGCCACGAAGAATGTCCACCTGGAGGTCGCGCTCGCCGCGAGGCGCTCGCCCTGCAAGAATTCGTCGACCTACACATCCACGTGTATGAGCAAATCGTGTACATACGTATCTACAAGGCCAGTGAGGACGCTACGACGTTGGCCTTCCTCAACCGGCTGGAAGCCTTGGATGCCTTTGCTGAGAAGCACCTTGACCTCGCCACAAAAGTCGCCGCTCCTTAGCCGCTGGGCGGTGGCCCGACGCACTAAGTTGAGGAGGAGGAGGTCGTACGTTGATGGATGCATCTTTCTTCTTGCCTCCCGTAACCACCATTGCGATCACATCATCATGGCCTTAATTCTTATTGTGCTATTGCATTCTCGTTCCAATTAATACCGACATGTGCGATCCCTTTGCTTAATTATATGCATCACTGTAACTAGTACTCCATCCGTCAATTTATAAGTTGTGCTTACCTTTTCCATCAACTTCATGCAACGCACGGGCATCTTGCTAGAAACACTAGAACATGTCGGACCGCATGTGACCAAACCGACGATGCGCCAACCTACAGCTACTATGTACCCTGATTATCTGGTGGAAATAGCCCCGCCCTATCGTTTCCGATCATTATTTCTATCTATCGATCGTGCCAAGGAGCAGAACCAAATGTTACAATTTATACATGTTTCTCTACTCCAACTCCTATAGAAGACTCAGTTGGTGATGGTGGTGTGTCCTCCATCCGTCATTTTTGACCATTAGATCTGCATCTAATGGCTGTGAGGTAAGTTGTGGCCTTTTTGCAACAATAGCCCACTTCTCTGCTCCAATTTGCAGAAAACCCATTATTATCTTGAAAGCAACCACATCCCTCCCTCCCCTCATCAAAACAGCCTGAGAAATATATTTTGAGTGAAAAGTAATATATTAGGAGTATATCAAAACAAGAGTGATTTCTTTCAAGTTTGTGAACAAGTACTACTATTCTACACTTTGTTTCCGTCGCAACGCACGGGCACATTGCTAGTAAAAGGAAAAGGCCTGCCGCGTTCGCGTCGCACCCCCACAGCCCGGGAATCGGGAGTATTCTATGGCCCATCCGGCACGCCGCATAGCTAGGGAAGGCGTGTTGCCTAGCATTTTCACTTTCATGTGGGACCGCCGTTGAGCAAACCGACTATTGGCAAACCGCACCCCGCCCGCCGCCGGGTTGGAAAACAGAAACGAGGGGAAGATCTAGCTATAGCACGGAAGCCAAGAAATTTGGTGTCTGATGGGGCTCGTTGATAGAGTAGGTGCATTCCGTACTACCACTCCTACTAGTACGAAGTTTGTACTACAACTAGTACTACCACTATACAACTAGGTACGTGCACGACACAACATCGTAGGAACAAAAAATGGGAAGATCTTGTTTTGGGCGATTTATCTTTTTTCAGTCAATGTATTATGAATAATATGATGTGGGGGGCACCCATGAAGCTTATGTGGCTCGGTTGCATGGCTACGAAAGGTTAGAGAAAAATAAATAGATAATGTGTTTAGAGTGCACTCCACTAAATAGATATACTTTGGATCCATTGCAACGCACGGGCCGGCACATCTATACCCCTACTAGCAAGATGCCCATGCGTTGCACGGAACATCAAGATGCATTTCTATGAGTAGTTTATCTTGTGAGAGAAAAGGATGAATGAGGGAAGGCCTTATTTGCAAATGTGGAGAGGGGTGTGGGTATCTTTTTGCAAAATTTCCATAGTTTCCTTCCTATCCGTTAGATATAAATCGGACGGCCTATATTGCAGGATGGCAGGCACACCATCATCACCAACTCCGTTTTTATATATATAATAACTAGAAAGATGCCCGTGCGTTGCACGAAACATCAAGATGGATTTGTATGAGTAGTTTATCTTCTAGGAGAAAATGATGAACGAGGGAAGGCCTTATCTGCAAATGTGGAGAGGAGTGCAGGTCAATTGTCATAGTTTCCATCCTATCCATCAGATATAGATTGGACGACCTATATTGCAGGATGGCAGGCACACCATCATCACCAACTCTGCTTTTTATAAGAGTAGAGATAATAATAACTATCAAGAGGCCCATGCGTTGCATGGAACATCAAGATGCATTTATACGAGCTGTTTATCTCGTGGGAGATGAAGATGAACGAGGGAAGTCCTGATCTGCAAATGTGGAGAGGGGTGCGGGTATCTTTTTGCAAAATTGTCATAGTTTGCTTTCTATCCGTCAGATATAGATCGGACGGTCCATATTGCAGGATGGCAGGCACACCATCATCACCAACTCGGTTTTTTATAAGAGTAGAGACTAGCAAGATGCCCGTGCATTGCACGGACCATCAAGATGCATTCTTTTTACAAAACACCTGTTGTGATTGACCCATGCAGGAGTAATCCCATGTGTAAAAACTAATGATATCTTAATTGCCCAAACTTCTTTTTTCAAAATGAATTGTCACTACTTATTTTTACTTTATGCTTTACAATGCACAATTCCATGAATCTTAAAATAGTTTTTTATAAAACTAATTGATCTTGAACTAGATGAACTATAAGAATTTAAACGAACATCTACGTCATGCATATATGACTCAAAGCTTACATGCCATAATGTGTTATTTATTCATAATTTGGTTACCAAATCTCATGCGTGCAATGCACGTGTACCTTACTACTCCCTCTGTTCCTAAATATTTGTCTTTCTAGATATTTTAACAAGTGACTATATACGGAACAAAATGAGTGAATCTACACTCTAAAATGTGTCTGCATACATCCGTATGTGGTAGCCATTTAAAATGTCTAGAAAGACTTATATTTAGGAATGGAGGGAGTAGTTGGTAGTAGTAAGAAACAAATTCCGGGTTTGGCACGAGCTCGTACTGCGGGCAATGTTGAGGATATCGCTTATCGTTATCGTCTCGGTCAGCTAGGGATTAGAGATTAATCGGAAATTGGCCGATTAATCAATTTTATCGGTCGACTATTAATTGGATATTTTTTTGCAAATCTTAGGTTGCCAACACTAAAATACGCTATAATCAACACCCAAATAATATTTAACAGAAGTGTTACCTTGATTTCTAGCCTTTGAATCCTCGTATAATGGCAAACAAAATAGGACAATAATACATATTCCGTAACAAGGTCCACAAAACATAAATAAACATAGTTTTTGCAAATATCGTGCTATGAATAGGTCTGATTTATCGATAGATTCCCGATAAATCGCTTGTCAGAACGATAAATCGGTCCAAAAGATAAATGGAAAAGATAAGTCATAATCTTATCGGTCACCACCAGATTAGCGATAAATCGGAAATTAATCAGTGAATCGGAAGATTTCTTGAACAGTGACTGCGGGAGCACCACAAGGCCTGCCGCAGGAGTTACATTTCCCTCTCGAGGCCCACGGGACCGAGCTTCAGTGGCTTAGTGCACCGGCCTATGAGTCAATGACATGCGGACCTTAAATGCGGCTGGCCCACATGTCATTCTCATGGTGGTGGCGTGGTTTGCGACTCACTCGTTTGAGATGAACCGGCCGGTGGTGGCGTGGTCGTGGCGAGGGTGCCACAGTTGGGCGTCGAGGTGTAGATGGCCACACCAGTAGGTACTACCTATAGTACACAAGTACTCCAGCTGAGGATTGATGCCCGGGACGAAATGTGTCACAGCCGCGGGATGAAAATTCGATGGTGTGGGAGTACGGATCGGAGCAGGCAAACCGCGTCCAATCGGGTGTGGCTGTGGTAGAAAGTTGATGGTCGCCCCAGTTCAGCTGGCGCGCATGTCATGCACACAAAGGCAGAGGAGCGGTGGGGCCGAGAGCGATGAGGCGCACGTCGGGGGACGTCGTGTCGTGGGTTGGAGCGGTGTCGTGGGAATCGTGTGTGGGTGTGGCAATTGTAGAAACAATAAACGTGATGGTCGTCGTGGTTCAACTTCCATGGACAAGCTGTCATGTCTGCTGACACATGCATTGCATAGCGCTCACTTCAAGGAGCAGTTGTAGAGAAAACTTGTTCCAAAGGTACCATTTTCCCGATAAAATTCTCGAGATATCATTAGTTTTTACACATGGGATTACTCCTGCAAGGGTGAATCACAACAGGTGTTTTGTAAAAAAATGCATCTTGATGTTCCCTGAAATGCACAGGCATCTTGCTAGTTATAGAAGAAGCCCACACGGGCATCTGGCCGCAGGGTGTGCCACCGACCCAAACTCAATTTTTTTTCAGCGCGGCGTGGCCGTAGTTTGGCACACCCTTCTCCACATTTGCAAATAAGGCCTTCCCTCGTTCATCCTTCTCTCTCACAAGATAAAGTACTCATAAAAATGCATCTTGATGTTCTGTGCAACGCACGAGGATGTTTCCTTGGGGGTCTCTCCAGCGTGGCGTGGCCGTAGTTGCAAGTTGACGCCCCTTGAGATGCCGACATTGAGGGGCACCCGGATTTTGTCCGATGAGCATGTAAGATGAGTTTGATCACATAGTAAATGCATTCTAAAGACTACTTCCGTGTCCATTTCCTAATTGTCCCCCTGGCCACTATTTCACAGGTTAGGATCGGTGCAAGTGGAGATTGGCTTGCATATGTACGGGAGGGTACCAACATCAATTTGCACAACATTTAGGACGGTGACACCGTTCCCGTAGAACCTTTGTCCAACATTGGGATCAGCCATGCAATGGGCCACCGCCTGAATTGGTACGATGGAACCACGGTGAGATTGAAGAAGATAGCACGAACCTTGCACATGGCGGTCAAAGGTGGACCATGCTGTCTGTGGCCGATTTGTTGCCGTACGAGTATGAAGACGCTGTGCTCCTTTCTAACCGCATCTTCGCGGTGACAAACCAGGGGACTTGTTTCGTATGGCACACATCCTACGGTATACTCGCTCTCTCCCAGTTTATTTGTTTTGAATTTTTTTGTTTTATAAGTTTCAAATTCAAATTTAGAGCTCCCCATGACATATTTAGATTACAATGTCCATTAAATCGTTGCGTGCATGTATAGTAAAGAAACAAATCTTGAGTTTGGCACGAGTTCATGTATGGGTAGCACCACAAGGCCTGGCGCAGGAGTTACATTTCCCTCTTGGGGCCCTCGGGACTGAGCTTCTGCGCCTTACTACACCTACCTTTGAGTCAATAACATGTGGGCCCGATAGGTGGCTAGTCCACATGTAATGCTCCCGAAGGCAGAGGGGCATTGGGGCCGAGAGGGGTGAGCCGCAGGTCGGGGGACGTGTGGTGTCATGGGTTCGAGCGGCGTCGTGGAAATCGCGTGTGGCTATGGTAGAAACTTGATGCTCGCCGCATTTTAGGTGGCCCACATGTCAAGCACACAAAGGCAGAGGGGCGGTGCGGCCGAGAGGGGTGAGGCGCACGTCGGGGGACGTGGTGCCGTGGGTTGGAGCGGCGTCGTGGGAATCACGAGTGGCAGTGGATGAAACGTGATGGTCGCCGTAGTTGAACTTCCATGGACAAGCTGTCATGTCTACGGACACATGCATTGCATACCGATTACTGAAAGGAGTAGTAGTAGAAAAATCTAGGGGGATAAATAGTTCCGTATAGTCAAGCGGACCCACGCTTCTACTTGTTTCAAAGACATGCACAACATCGAAATAGTCCATCTATATCAATATACACAGAGAGGGAATATTTTTTTACAAGAGAGGAAATAGTTCATCCATCCATAATGCCCTATTGTTGTTGTTGTTGTTCTCATTTTCTGTGGGAGACGGCTTCGCAACAAGCTCTCTGGACCTTGCAGCTATCTCGAAACTCAAACGGGCATCGAGGGCGGCATATTTTATCCGCTCATACGTCAAGGGATAATTCTCCCATCCAGACGACCTTAATGCCAGCATCTCGTCACCCTTCTGAAGATTTGTTCTGAGCACAAAATTTGCTACGTCGAATAGGGATGGTGTCGGTTTATCACAATCTTCTACAGGAATCTTTATTTTGGTTTGTACGTCACCGATGCTTTTCAAATCAAGGTTGTACGGCTCCAACTTCTGTTTGTCCCCTGCGATGGCTGCCCCACAGAAGTATATGTCCTCCCGAGACAAGAAATCATGAAGCTCACCTGGTATGGAGGGTGCGTGTATGATGTGGTACACCAAAACATCATCTTCGAGGCACAGCTGAAGGACGACGACGCGTTGGATCTTCCCAGTGGCACGCTCCGTGTACTGTGCGTCGAGACCGATGACCTTCATCTCCACCTTTTGGAGGGAGTTGGATACATTGTTGATCCACTTCTGAACAACCCTTGGGTGGTCGGTGACTCTGGCAACTATGGTCAACGAGCCTTCGACGAGGACATGTTGGACGCTAAAAACCTGCATCTCGATCTCTTTCGCCATTTGGAACCGCTGGACCGGAGGGCTATGGTTTGGAGAATTAGGATTAGATGGCTAGTCTAACTGAAGAAGATAATTATTTAAAGGGGCTTAGGAATTACTCCAGGAGGATGTGAAGAGGTTAAAACAATGTGAATGCAGTGTGGTTTGGATGCAAATGAAGATGAAGGAGTAGTTAAGAAGCCGAGGAAAATCGGTTCCCAATGGAGAAGTAAATGGGAGAAGTGGCCTGCAAGCAGTTGATTAGACGGCTAGGTAGACTAAACGAAAAGGCTATGCGGGTAGACTGAGGAGTGGTACCTGTCCCTATACGTGCCCATCCTTCTAGCGGTACATGTGCCACTGGCTAGTTGAGGTCACTCTTTCGAATCACCGTGGCGAGACATTTTATGATTCCTTTTTATTTCTGCACCCCTCCTGACAGGTGGGACCTATGCAAACGGATAAAAAAATGTGTCGCAGCTGGTTCGGATGGATATTGGCGCGTGCGTGGGAGACACAACATTCTCTAGTTAAGGAATATGTGGTGATCCTCAAAAAAGAGAAGTCCTTCTTCGCGCTTCCGCATGCACGAGAATTTGGTTCTGTTCGCAATATGGATGATACCTGGAGGATGAAGTGAACCCAGAGGCATGCTAGCACGAGAGTACTACTCATGTACCTACTACTCCTTCTACTACTACTAGTAGTACAACTGTGGTACACTTGATGCTCAAAATACTATTATTCATCCTGTCCTCACAGTGAAGTGACAAGACCCTGCATCCGAGGTGACACCAGTCCAGGCGGCGTGTCCGGGTTACCAAAGTCAGCCTCACCTTGTGCACTGTGCAGTCACTGTCACCGCAGCTGTATAGCACGCCTCGCCTCGTCTCCCTCTCCCCCAGCACCACTCCATCTCCATCTCCGTCTCGCCGAAGATCCTGAGCTCACTCTTCATCATCTCACTGTGCCCCCGCGTATCCTCGCCTCGCTCGCCTCCCCCAGTACCATTCCCTCGCTAGCCGCTCCAGCACCGAGAGCCTTCTCCCCCGTAAATCAAGCCCCCAAAACTCCACCTTCCAAACTCCAGTATGGCCGAACACGAACCGTGCAACATCCATATGAGCCGCGATTGGAGCAATCTCCCCAATGACGTCCTCGACCTCTGTTATTCGTGTATGGATATGTTGAGCGCCCTACGGCTGGCTGCATGCTCAAGGGGCATGCACACGGCCATCTCGAAGCGAGGCCTAAGCATTTCAAGACACCCTGCTTGCTGCTATCTGCTCTTGCAAGATTTGCTCACCATGATACGGAGGCGTACATGATGCCCCTTGACTTGAATCCGACCTCCATTAGCCCAAACTTCTTTGCAGGTATGTAGTGGGTCACCGTCCATCATTTCCCTCGACTTTGATCCAATCACCATCGCCCGAAACTTCTTGCAAGTATGTACTGGGTTGGCATGAACTCCCACTGGATGGTTGCCGTCAGAGAAGACGGGAAAAGTTGGTGCTCGTGAACTTACAGACCTCCCATGAGATAATCCTTCCTCCGTTGCATGATATAGAGTTTTACCGTCGCAGTCCAAGTCATCTAGATTACGTCGTCAATTGGACGCACCTTGTTTTGTAGAAAATTGTAATCTGCCAAGTGCCCACATGACATGCGGATTATGCAGACTTCAAGCTAATTGCCTTGTTCGACAAGGGACTCGCCTATCTTTCCGCCGATGCCTTCTGTAGCTGGAGACAGCTCAGCTCGCAGTGGATCGTCATCAAAGCTGATACACACTTCTGTGATGCTATTGAACACAATGGCATCATCTCCGTGATCGACAAAGCAGATGGCACCACGTATTGCTGGGACAACACGTGTAAGTTGTTTCTGTCTGATGTTAATGATGACGCCATGATACTGTTTGAACTTTTTGTGATGATTGACATATCCCTGTCTTAGCAGAATTTGAGTATTACTATGGCAATGTATTAGAGACGCCTTAAATCAGCTATATTTGGAATGTGTTAATTCATGCGATTGTGACCATGTCATTACAGCCAATTTGTACCCCTGAATAATCAAACGGTTAGGAAGATATTGATATTCTCCTTATTTTATAGTAATCTATATACTACTAAATATGAGTGTGTATCAATGGCCATGTTAGTTTCCTCATTTTCATGATGTAGAAACATGCATCACACTGTTGGTTTCATCTAACCATACATTAGGGAAGTAAATGTGCATATGGAGAACTCTATATTCGTTTACCCACCGTATGCTATGTGTTCGAGAGAGAAGCCTCTAGTGGAAACTATCCCCGAGTCTACCTTAATCATATCATAAAAACAAAAATACATTGCTGTAATATTATTTACTTTATTTTATTTTACAATTTATCTATCTACCTATACAAGATTTGATCCTTGCAAGTAATGAGTTCAAGGGGATTGACAACCCTCTTGCTTGCGTTGGGTGCAAGTATTTGCTTTTGTGTGTGCAGGTGTTGTTCACGAGGCTTTGCGTGACCCTCCTATTGGTTTGATAAACCTTGGTTCTCACAGAGGGAAATACTTATCTCTACTATACTGCATCTGCCCTCCTCTTCGAGGAAAATCTCAACGTAGCTCACAATTAGCAAGGGCTCAACATATAAATAGAGGGGTAGGGGCAGCCCCTAGAACACAAGTTTTGAAGCCTCCTATAGTTCTCTAATTCTAGTTCTAATTTAGAGTTTATTTAATTAGAGCTAGATCTAGATCTCTCTAATCCTCATAATAGAGAAGCCCAGTGTGGTTCTCTTCTTCTCCCTCTAATTCTTCGGTGACGATTAGCTCTGGACGATGAAGCACTCTCGGATCATGAAGCTTGTACGCCTGCAATCCGTAGAGAGATCATGATTAGTCTTTGGTTCGAGGAATCTTTCGTGAATGGTTCGAGGGACTTCATCGACGATCTGCACAACCTCTTCTTCCGCTACAACTCGAAGTTGGTAACGATCCGATCTACACCTCTAATGCATCTTCGTGATCGTAGGACGATTTTTTTTGTTTTCTACGACGTTTCCCAACAGTGGTATCAAAGCGGTTCTATTAGTAGATGCATGTTACAATCTAGATCAGATGTGACTATGAGGGTATTACACAAAGTTTTTAGTAATGAATTTGATCTATTGCTCAAAAGAATTAAGAACTAGATGAGTTCTATAGCTTAATAAAGTTGTGCGAGTAGAAGATAAGATTTATTGTGTTAGATGCAATCTTTTACTTAATGTTGTTGTTGCTTCCCTTGAGTGTTGCTTCGTTTCAATTTATTGTCGGCATGATATAACTTTGCTACAAAGTTTGGAAAATCAGTGTGCCTGTTGTCAGATGTGGGGTTCCGGCAAACCCTTAAGGTTCGAACACTGGGGTGCGCGCGAAGTCTTTCCCTCCTACCGATCTACGCCCTAGCTCGCTAGAATCTCGCGGATGAACTCGACGAACTCGCAACACAGAAAGACATGAGGTTTATACTGGTTCGGGCCATCGTTGTGGTGTAATACTCTACTCTAGTGTGGTGGTGGTGGATTGCCTCTTGGGCTGATGATGAACAGTACAAGGGAAGAATAGCCTCCTGAGGTTGAGGTGTTCTTGTGCTGGTGTAGTTGAGGATGATCTGGATCCGTTCGAGATCCGTCCCCTCCTACTGTGGTGGCTAGTCCTATTTATAGAGGCCCTGGTCCTCTTCCCAAATATTGAGCGGAAAGGGAGCCAACAACGGCGGGCAAATTTGAAGGGGGACAACTAGTACAAGCTATCCTGACAAAAGTGGTCTCCGCCTGCGAAAAGCTCTGTTGGTGACGCCTTCTTGGGCTCCACGATGACCCCCGTCTTGCCGTCCTCCTGGTCTTGGTCTCGTCGCACCAATATAGCAACCTTTGCCTGATGCCTCGGTACTCTTCGCCTGCGCCGGCCTCCTTAGCACCAAAGAGGAAATAAGGACGCTGCGCGTGCTGGCGCCCGCCTGGCGCCATTCATCATGGCTCACGTCACGAGAGCCTCGTGAGGTTTTGCCCCGCCTTGATATCTCCGCTCCTCGTGAGCCTGCCTGGCTAGGCTACTCCAGAGGAGGTCTTGCATCGTCCGCCTCGCGAGGGTCTTGGATGCCTTGTTGATGAAGATGGGCCGTACGGCCTGCTTTCTCAACCACGCCATGGGCCGCAGGCAGGCAAGTCCGGGGACCCCCGTTCCTAGAACGCTGACAGTAGCCCCCGGGCCCAAGGTGCGCTCGGGCTTGGCTTCGCGGCGAAGCCAAGGGTCATGTTCGGAGCACCGCGGGCCCCAAAAGCCTGCGGCCTCGGTTGACGCGTGGCGGTTGATTGGACGTGGGCGTCTCCGCTTCCCCATGTTGCCTCAGCAATTGCACGACTTGACAAGTCCCTGCGACATGCAAGGAAAACCATCATTACCTGCGATCGTGGGGGACGCCGGTTGGCCTTCTCTTGCTATAAATGGGAAGGGGGCGGAGCCCCCGTTGCCCATCTCTTCCTTGCTTGCCCTCTCCATCCTCCTCGCTCCATCGCCTGCAGCGACACCCATGGCACCACGAAGGAAGTTCTCCGCCGCCGAGAAGTGGAAGGCCCCTCGTGAGGGACCCGGCTCCCCGGTGCCCAAGCGCGGCCGTGGCCGCCCGCGCAAGCATGCCGCGAACCCCGCCGTGGCCCATCGTCTTGACGGCGCCACGGCACGCGGAGTGAGTCATCCCAGTCATGGCGGTCCAGTTGATGAGGGGAGGCGTGCTATGGTGGCGCGGCCTCCTCGTCCGGCTTCCACACGGCGGAGGTGTCGCCGGAATTTGTCGTCTGGTCGGAGACCCCGGCCGACAACTGGCTCCAACTTCCGTGCTTCTTTGCCGGCGAACTGCCGGCCTCTGGTCCAGGCGGACTTTGGCTGCAGGCGGATGGCTGCTGCAGCAAGGCCTCTTGGGTTGCGGTCGAGACTTCCGCCGCGGGCAACATAGCCCTGGCCCGCGGCTAGTAGACATTCGCCTGCGCGCGCGGCCTGGGCAGGCGGTGCACCCTCCACTTCAGGTACGATGGTGGATCGACCCTCTACGTGAGGGTGTTTGGGGAAGATGGTCGCCGCGCCGGGTGCTGCCCCGAGGCGAACGACGGTGAGGAGGTGCTCGGCATTGGGGACGGTCGCGACGAGGACGAGGGCGAGCTCGCCGTCGGCGGCGACCGTGTCTCGTCCAGCTACAGCTCCAGCAGTGGCGGCTACGACCAGCCGCCGTGTCGCCGTGCCCGTTTTGAAGGTGGCAGTGGGTCATCTCGTCGCTGCACCTCCGTGAAGTGTGAGGAAGGATCCGGCTAGGCTCGGGGTAGCGCTAGGGGCCTGTCTTCGCGGATCGCTACACGCTACTTTTGTTTTAATCCTTTCCTGCATCAAGAATGAAACCAGTATGGGCCCAGGAGGGCGTGTATCGAACTATGGTTCCTCGGTTATAACAGTATGTGTGTTGTTCCTGTGCTGTGTCGTTATTTTGCGCAAAGATAACTTAACCTGGTATACTCAGGACGCCCTCTTCCTCGCGAGGCGTTTATTTCCTCGCATCCACCTTGCCTTGGTGGCCTGCGTTTGCTCAGGAACTGCGAAAAACTCGTTAGGAGGTGTGTTGAAAGATTTGCCGTTCATCCTGGCCCTGACTCGACGCTTCGTGTCGTGGTACCCGAGGGGCACGGACTAGGAGAGGTGCGCCAGCTTTTGGGCTCGAACGAGGGTGGCTCGCGAGAAGGCAGAAAGGAGAAAAAGTGCTCGCGAGGGCACCTGCCTAGTCCCCTCGTGAGGTATGTGTGAGAGAGAGAACACGAGCAAATTCGAGCCAGAAAAAATGCAGTGAGAGGCGAGGGAACCAAATCAGCAAGGAACGCCAAAGGCAAACTTTGATTAAGGAAAGGCGAGCCAACTACAGAAAGCAAATGAAAAGCCGTGTCCGGCACCTAATCTAGTCTTCAAGTCTTCTCACCAGCGCGGAGCTAAGTGCTGTCCACTAGGCGTGGGAGGGAGCCCCAGGGCCTGAGGCCAGCGCTCCTCAGACTCCGGGGCGTGTACAGCCCCAACTCATTATTACGTGAGAGTGTCACGGGCGGCGATTCTTCACAGGCACCGGGCCTTCTTCACAGGCTCTGGGCCTTTCTTCTCAGGCTCTGGGCCTTGCTTCTCAGGCTCTAGGCCTTGCTTCTCAGGCTCTAGGCCTTGCTTCATCGATAGAACTTCCGGAGGTGCTGAATGTTCCAGGCGTTCTGGATGGGTATCCCGTCCTGCGTCTCTAGGCGCGCTGCACCCGGCCTGGAGACATGGACGACCCTGAACGGGCCCTCCCACATGGGCGAAAGCTTGTGCAGCCCTTCTCTGGAGAGGACCCGCCTCGGGACGAGGTCGCCCACCTCGAGCGTCCTGGAGCGGATGTTGCGGCAGTGGTATCGCCGCAGCGCTTGTTGGTACCTTGCCGACGCCGGTGTTCCTCCCCTAGCACGAGGTCCATCCCCCGCATGGCGTCCTGCTGCGTTTCGTCGAACGCTAGGACCCGTGCGGAGTGATGCTTGACCTCGTGAGGAAGGACTGCTTCAGCTCCGTAGACGAGGAAGAATGGAGTCTCGCCCGTTGGCTTGGTGGCGGTGGTGCGGATGGACAACAGCACGGACTGGAGCTCGTCATGCCAGCCCCTGCCGCATGCCTCTAGCTTCTTCTTGAAGGTCCTGATCTTGAGGCCCCTCAGGACCTCCACGTTGGCGCGTTCAGCCTGGCCATTACTCCTGGGGTGCGCCACCGAAGCATAGCAGGTATGCGTTCCAAGGTTAGCACAGTAGGTTTTGAAGAGGTTACTAGTAAACTGCGAGCCATTATCTATGATGATACGATTGGGGACCCCGAAGCGGCTCATGAGGCCCTTGATGAACTTGACAACAGAGCCGGCTAGGATGGTACGCACGGCTTCCACTTCCGCCCACTTGGTGAACTTGTTGATGGTGACGTAGAGATAGCAGTAGCCCCCTGGCGCCCGTGGGAACGGGCCTAAGATGTCCAGCCCCCAGACTGCAAACGGCCATGTGAGAGGGATGGTTTGGAGGCCCTGGGAAGGCTGATGGATTTGCTTGGCATGGAATTGGCAAGCTTCGCAGGACTTCACCAGCTCGGCTGCGTCGTTGAGTGCCGTAGGCCAGTAGAATCCACTACGGAACACCTTGCCGACGAGGGTCCGTGACGACGAGTGGTACCCACAGTCCCCGCCGTGTATGTCAATCAGCAACTCCCTTCCTTGATCGCTGGAAATGCAGCGCAGCGTGACATCGTTCGGTCGTTTCCTGTATAACTCGCCGTCTTGGATACAGTATGCCGTGGCTTGCCGGGCCACGCGCTCCGCGTCCTCTTCCTTCTCCGGCAGCGTCCCGTGCATCAGGTACTCTTTGAATTCTTTAGTCCAGCATTCCTCCTGGGGCTCGAGCGCCAAGAGCAGCCGGGCTCCTGAGGTCGGGCCACAGGCCGGGGCTCCCATGGCTGGAGGCTGTGGGAGCTCCTCCCGAGGCTGAGTCGTGCTTGAAAGAGGTGGCGTAGCTGATGGCTTGAAGAGCCGCTCCTCAAAGACGCCGGGCTCCTGTGGTTGCCGCTTGGATGCTCTCCTGGCGATGTCGTCGGCTTCCTTGTTGGTGCCCCGGGGCACGTGCTGCAGCTCCAGACCCGAGAACTGCTTCTCCATCTTGCGCACCTCTGCGAGGTATGCCTCCATATGCTCGTCCTTTGGCTCGTACACCTTGTTGGAGAAGTTGATGAGGAGTTGCGAGTCGCCTCTAACGGTGAGGCGCTTCACCCCTCTAGTCGCCGCAGCCTTCAGGCCAGCTATGAGGCCTTCGTATTCTGCGATATTGTTGGAGACCGTCTCGCCGTGCTGAAAGCAGAGTTGCGCGGCGTAGTAGAGCCTGTCCTGAGTGGGCGAGATAAGCACTGCTCCAGCCCCCGCGCCTTGGTGCGCGAAGGCGCCATCGAAATACATGACCCAGCCGTCTGGAGCCTCGCTCCCTGGAGAGGTGGACCGGTCTTCTCCTTCCTCAAGAGCCGGGGCATCTGTCCATTCTGCCACAAAATCGGCGAGTGCGGCTCCCTTGATGACCCTGGTAGTGCTGAACTCCAACTAGAATGCTTGCAACTCGATGTTCCACTCAGCGACCCTTCCGGCTGAGTTAGGGCTCCTGAGTACCCTCTCCAATGGGTAGGCTGGGACGCCTTTGATGGAGTGGCCCTGGAAGTAGTGCCGCAGCTTGCGCGAGGCCACCAAGAGTGCGAGCAGGAGCTTTTGCGGCATGGGGTAGCGTGCCCTCGCGTCCAGCAGCACGGTGCTGACGAAGTACACCGGGTGCTCAACGAGGGCTGGCACACTGCTGAGGCTCGAGTCCTGTGGAGATTGGGCCATACCCTGAGGTGGTGGGTTTCCTGAGACCTGACCATCCTCAGGAGCTTCTGCAATGTTGCCTTGCTGAGCTTGGTCTTCCGCCGCTGATGGCTTTGCTGCGGCTTCCTGACCCTACGCTGCATCGGCTCTGGCTTGACGCGGCACACCCTTGTCTTGGCGCTCCTCCCGAACCGCCACCAGCTCCGCGCTGGCGGAGTATGGGGTGGCGGCAAGGTAGAGTACCAGAGGCTCGAGAGGCCGCGGTGCCACCATCACCGGGGGGCTGGTGAGGTATTTCTTGAGGTCTTGGAAGGCCCGGTCGGCCTCCGGGGTCCACTCGAACGAGCCCTTCTTCTTCACGAGCTTAAAGAAGGGTACGACGCGCTCGCCTAGCTTGGAGATGAAACGCCCTAACGCGGTCACCCGCCCTGCTAGCTTCTGCATCTCCTTGAGGGTCTGCGGTGGGCTCATGTCTTCGATGGCCTTGATCTTCTCCGGGTTTGCCTCGATCCCTCTGTGGGATACAAGGAACCCCAGTAGCTTGCCAGAGGGGACGCCAAACACGCACTTCTCCGGGTTAAGCCTCAAGTTCACTTGGCGCAAGCTCTCGAAGGTCTCCTCCAAATCTTGAATCAATGTCCTCGCCTCGCGAGATTTGACCACTATGTCATCAACATAAGCCTCTGTGTTTCTACCGAGCTGCCGCCCCAAGGCGATGTGCATCAACCGCTGAAAGGTTGCGCCTGCATTGCGCAGCCCGAAGGGCATGCAGGTGTAGCAGTACACCCCGCATGGTGTCAGGAAGGCTGTCTTTTCCACATCCTCCACCGCCATCTTGATTTGGTGGTATCCTGAGAATGCATCCAGGAAACATAGCAAGTTGTACTCAGCGGTGGAGTCGACGATTTGATCAATGCGTGGGAGTGGGAACGGATCTTGGGGGCAAGCTTTGTTAAGGTTGGTGAAGTCGATGCACATCCGTTCCTTCCCACCTTTCTTCGGTACTACGACGGGGTTCGCCAGCCATTCAGGGTATCGAACTTCTCGGATGGTACCCGCCGCCTCCAGCTTGCGCGTCTCTTGGACGATGAAGGCCTGCTTCTGTGTGGACTGCCGTCTTGCTCGCTGCTTCACGGGGCGTACGTTGGGGCACACCCTTAGATGATGCTGGATCACCTCCCTCGGGACCCCTACTAGCTGATTGGGCTTCCACGCGAATATTTCCTTGTTCGCGCGTAAAAACCGCACCAAAGCTTCCTCTTGTCCCGGGTCAAGGCCGGCTCCTATGGTAAAGGTGGCTCCTGAAGACCCGTCCTCGTTGTCCGACACCTGCTTGGTTTCGGCCTTGTCCTGGGTGAACAACTGCTTCTTCTTGGTGGGCGCAGTCTCCCTGGCCTTAAGGGTACCGGCGCCGGCCGGCTGTGCTGCTGCCGCGGTCCTGAAGGCGAGCCTGAGCGCCATCACGGCCTCCTTAGTGTCTCCCTTGATGGTGAGGACGCCCTTGCTCCCTGGCATCTTCATGAGGTTGTAGGCCGAGTGAGTCGCCGCCATGAACTGAGCGAGAGACGGGTACCCGAGGATAGCATTGTACGGGAAAGCGATGCAGGCGATGTCAAAGTCCACCAGCTTGGTGCGGTAGTTGTCGCACGTGCCGAAGGTGACAGGGAGGCAGATCTATCCCAGAGAGTGGGCAGCTCCACCACCAACTCCCGAAAAGGGCTTGCTGAGGTTGAGCCGCTCGAGCAACACGTGGAGAAGGCTGAAGGCTTCTACAGAGAGCAAGTTGAGGCCGGCACCGCCGTCGATGAGGGTCTTGGTGATGGCCACGTTGCAGATGGTGGGCGTGCAGAGCATTGGGAGCATGTCGGAGCCGGCGTGGAGCCGGGGTGGTCTTCTGAGCCGAAGGTGAGGTCGGCCTCTGGGGCAGCCCAACCTGGCGGAGCCCACAGGCGCTTGGAGGCGGCCCCGATCTGACGGAGGAACGGTTTGACGTGACAATCTGAAGGCGGTGCTTGAGAGCCGCCCAGCAAGGCCGCGACCGCATAGTGCGCCGGCACCGTGTAGCGATCGATGAAGAGGTCACGGAGTTCCCCCAGGAGGCCACTATGGATCCCGGGAGGTTGAGCAGCCAGGCGCGCGGCTCGCCGAGAAGGGCCATGGGGAACCAGTTGGCCATGATCTTGTCGTCGCCTCCGCATTTGAGGACAGCCTCCTCGTATGCCAGCAGGAACAGCGTCGGGTCTGCCGCGCCGTCGTAACACGGAGGCATCTCTGGCTTGAACTTGATTAGCCACCGCACTCGGCGAAGTGCGGGGGCCAGGGCTCGGTACCCAGATGCCCCGCTGTCGACGTGGGTCGCGGAGGTGGATGGCGGGGCAACCGCCATGGGAGCGAAGTGTGGCGGCACGGGGCGCGGGATGGTGGAGAGGAGCTCCGGCGCACCGCTACCTGGCACGCCAAATGTCGGATGTGGGGTTCCGGCAAACCCTTAAGGTTCGAACACTGGGGTGCACGCGAAGTCTTTCCCTCCTACCGATCTACGCCCTAGCTCGCTAGAATCTCGCGGATGAACTCAACGAACTCGCAACACAGAAAGACACGAGGTTTATACTGGTTCAGGCCATCGTTGTGGTGTAATACCCTACTCTAGTGTGGTGGTGGTGGATTCCCTCTTGGGCTGATGATGAACAGTACAAGGGAAGAACAGCCTCCTGAGGTTGAGGTGTTCTGGTGTTGGTGTAGTTGAGGATGATCTGGATCCGTTCGAAATCCGTCCCCTCCTACTGTGGTGGCTAGTCCTATTTATAGAGGCCCTGGTCCTCTTCCCAAATATTGAGCGGGAAGGAGCCAACAACGGCGGGCAAATTTGAAGGAGGACAGCTAGTACAAGCTATCCTGACAAAAGTGGTCTCCGCATGCGAAAAGCTCTGTTGGTGACGCCGTCTTGGGCTCCACGATGACCTCCGTCTTGCCGTCCTCCTGGTCTTGGTCTTGTCGCACCAATATAGCAACCTTTGCCTGATGCCTCGGTACTCTTCGCCTGTGCCGGCCTCCTTAGCACCAAAGAGAAAATAAGGATGCTGCGCGCGCTGGCGCCCGCCTGGCGCCGTTCGTAATGGCTCATGTCACGAGAGCCTCGTGAGGTTTTGCCCCGCCTTGATATCTCCGCTCCTCGTGAGCCTGCCTGGCTAGGCTACTCCAGAGGAGGTCTTGTGTCGTCCGCCTCGCGAGGCTTGGACTCTCGCGAGGGTCTTGGATGCCTTGTTGATGAAGATGGGCCATACGGTCTGCTTGCTCAACCACGCCGTGGGCCGCAGGCAGGCAAGTCTAGGGACCCTCATTCCCAGAACGCCGACACCTGTCAACAATATGCTAACAGTTCTTTGGGCCACATCATAAACAAGAATAGTGCACCGTGACAAACACGAGAGGGCATGTAGTTCTTGATCTACATGGGGGTCACCTATATTGACAAAGTTTAGTGTGGGGCTAGAGATTTTTAATTAAGTATCTTCCCTCACACGCCTCGCAAAGTGAATCTAGCCACAAGAATAATCATACTTGATGGTGGGCGTAGGTAACTAGTGTTCTTCGAAACCCTAGAAGCCACATAAATTAAAATTTTGCTAACCGATTAGAGGACGTCTAACTTGGTTTTGCAGGTTGCATGTGATGTGGTAAAGCCTTTGTCATGATAATAAGTTGATGTATGAGATTGTGACGCCCCCCGATTCAATCATGCACTAATCATACACGCAAACATGCACGATCCAGATCAGGGACTCACGGGTAGATACCACAACACAAGTCTATGACACAAAGGATAAACATAAATCTTTATATTAGAAACCAGGGGCCACGAGAATCCGAATATATAAGTCATCAAGCAAATATTATCTGAGTACAAACATACTTAGACAAGTTTGCCTTAAGAAGGCTGAGCAAAACAACGCCACTAGATCAAACGGCGAGGCCTCCAGCCTGGGACCTCCGGACTACTCCTGGTCGTTTGTCTCCACGTAGTATGCTCCACTGGGGGGACCTCCCACTACAAAAAAAGACACATCCGTGACATTTTGGGCCGAACGAATTTTTTTCTGTCATACTTATGACACTTCTATGACGATAATTGTGACAAAACCCGGTGTCATCATAGATGTGGTGGGCTCCTACTTCTATGACAAAAAATCATGACAGAAAATGGGCTTTTCGTCCTGGGCGGGCCGGAGAAGTAGCTGCATGACATTCTTTGGGCCGTCCATGACAGAGAAAACCGTGGTAGAAGCGAGGGCGAGGAAAATATCGGGGGAGTTCCCGGTTACGGTGGGTGGTCGGGGGCCGAGCGATGCGCGTTTCTCTCGTACGTACGTGTGTGTGTGTGTGTGCGAGGCGTTGCGCTCTAACTAAACCCGAGCGAGGCGTTGGGCTCTAACTGAACACGAGCGATTGCACTGCAGGCTACGCATTACTGAACCCAAGTGATCGATCGATGGCTGTTAACTGAACCGACCGATTGATTCCTTCGCTACTGCTGCTAACTGAAGCCGATCGATGCTGCCTCTGGATGATCAGTGAGCATTGCTAGGGGTTTGGATGAACAGTTCCCGGTGGGGGTTGGATGAACAGGACCCCGTGGTAGTAGAGGCCGTTGCCGCTGGAGGAACAGTACCCTGATCGATCGAGCCGGTGGATGAACAGGACCCTGTGGAGGGCTGGATGAACAGGACCCCATGGAGGGCTGGTTGAATAGTGGCCGGTGGAGGGCTGGTTGAACAATAGCCGATGGAAGGCTGGATGAACAGTAGCCCGTGGAGGGGTGGTTGAACAGGACCCCGTGGAGAGGGCTGGTTGAACAGTAGCCGGTGGAGGCTGGATGAACAGGAGCCCATGGATGAACAGTCGCAGGTGGAGGCTGGAGGAGGTCGACGGTGGATGAATAGTAGCCCGTGGAGGCTGGAGGAGGTCAATGGTGGAGATGAACAGTATCCCGTGGAGTCCCGTTTTGCGGTACGGCCACACCCCTCCCGATGAACAGGACCCCGTTCGACTGTAGCGCTCCAACACAAGTCCGTTTCCTCCGTTTTGCGGTACGCCACACCCCCCGATCAACAGGACCCTATTTCGACCATAGGAGGTCCAAGAGAAGTCCGTTTCCTCCATTTTGCGGTACACCATACCCCTCCCGATGAACAGGATCCCGTTTCGGACAGTGGCCGGTCGAACACAAGGCCGTTTCCTCCGTTCTGCGGTGCAGCAGGCATCGTTTCCATCGGGTGGTCCGTCCAAGCCGGTTGGCTCCCGATGAACAGCACGCGTTCCATTTGCCTCCCGATGAACACGACGCATTCTGTTCCGTTGCCTCCCCATGAACACGGCGGCGACTCCAGTTTCTCCGTTCTGACCCAGCCATGTACATGAGCCCTGCCGTACGTATGCGCGAGTAGGCGTTCGAGACCCCGCCCGTATGTACGTACGTGGCCATATTTTCTTTCTTGCACCCTGGCTGATGTACGTACGTGTACATGCTACATGCGCGCCTCTACTACGACACGTGCGTGTCTCTACTACAACACGTGCACGCCTCTACATCGACCAGTATGTACGTACACGTTCGCGACCAGAATGACAACGCTACGTACGCTTCGACCAGGTGGTGCCGACTGTCAAGCACTTCCTTGCATGCGAAGATGTAGCTGGTGGGTCCCAGCAGTCAGGGGCGAATCATTTTTTTGCCCGTAATATGGACGCACTTCCTTACGTGCGAAGATGTAGCTGGTGGTCCCAGCAGTCAGGGGGAAACGTTTTTTCACGAAATACGGTGGCCCGTCCGGTGGGTCCTTGCTGTCAGGTGAGGAATCATTATTTTCCGTGTAATAAGGAGGCACTTCCTTGCTGCGGCCGTGGACCCAGCTGTCAGCCTCTCCACGTACAGTACTCTTCCGATGGAAGTCATTCCTTGACCACGTTGACCACGCCGCGGCGAGAGCACCAGGGCGGTGGACGACGACGAGGCCTAGGAAGAGGACGACGCGGAGCCGGGGAAGACGCGGCCGTGGAAGCCCACGCGGAGAGGAGTACGAGGGTTCACTGGTTTGGCTTCGATGTGAGCCTACCGTCGCCGCAGGGCCTGGCCAGCGGTGGGAGTAGTAGGGGGCGGTGAGGCCTCAACGGCAGCACAGCCGGCCACTGGAGGCAGGAGCAGGCGGTTTTGCCGGCGCTGGTTTGGGCGGCTGGTGCAAGAAGAGCAGCGATTGAAGAAACAGCGGGACCGTTCGATTCAAATCCAACAGTCACTGCTGCTAGAATCGTTTGTTGACTAAGTTGACAAAGCCCTCCGTACGCGTCAACTTAGTAGGCCCACAGGTCAGCCTCCGAACCGGTGCGCCCCAGATGTCAGTGGGAGGAATCATTTTTTCGCGTAATAAGGAGGCAGTTGATTGCGTGCGGCCAGGCCAGCGGAGGGAGTAGGGTGGGCCGGTGAAGCCTGCGCGGCATGACAGCGGGCCACAAGAGGAGGGAGCAGGCAGTCCCGCCGGCGCTGGTTTAGGCGGCCGGGGCAGGAAGATCAGAGATTGAAGAAGCACGTCGGCCGTTGGATGGACATCCAACAGTCACTGCTGCTAGAATCGTGTGTTGACTGACAAAGCCTTGCGTAAACAAGTCAGCCTCGAAATTTGTGGCGTGTACAGCCCATTTGCTATTATTTTTATAATTTTTACTCATTTTCTAATTCATATGGAATTTATTGCAGCCCATTTTCCATTTTTAGAATTGCTGCCCATTTTCTGGTCAGTACCAGGGTTAAAAAATTGAACTAAAAATGTGCGAAATTTTGAAAATTCACAATTTTTTCTGGGAACAAAATATTCTTAATCCAAAAATTATTAGCCATACTAAATAAAATTTAAAAATAAATTAGTACTATGTCATGTTAAAATCCAATGAAATATAAAATATCAGTGAAGAACAAAAACAAAAAAAGAAACTAATTTTCCCATTTACTTTTAACAGATACTGACCAAACTCTTTGGCCAGGCCGGAATGCATCCCCCTCGTCTTGAAAGATTTGCAGCCCAGTAAGTCGGAGAAAACAAATAGGCCTAGCTTGGGTATTCTTCAAAAACAAATAGTGGCCTACCTATTTTCCCAAAGAAAAAACTGCTGGGCTGGTCAGTTGTTAGACGGGCCACAGAGACCGCACAACCTAGTTTATAGCGTGCTCCTCCGAAAAAATCCTCAAAAAAATTGTGCAATTCTCGTTGTTAATTGACTATACGTTGAAAATGATGTGGGTCCCAAATATCAGCAGGGTGGATTAGAGTAAAAAAACGATGGGTGCATCTGAGTAGTAAAAGAGGCGCTTTGCTTGTGTTCGGGAGTGGACCTGGTGGGTCCGTACTGTCATACTCACATCTATAGTGCTGTGCCGATTCACTATGTTGACAGGGCCGGATGGCGGCGCCGCGGCGAGCGCACCAAGGCGGAGGATAAAGTGTTGTCGCCAATGTGCTGGGCTGGGTTGGACATTCTTATTGAAACATAAAAATGGACCAGAACGATTTACGACGTTGGGTACGATTTGCATGGGTCCGCTGGTTGTAGGAAGAAAATGGTGGGAGAAAGAAGACTGGTCACTATCTTTGCCTAAGAATTATATCGACTGAATGTAACGACACTATCATTGGAAATAATATCCTCCTGTTAAGTCGTGAATTTAAAGAACTGGTGCAGAGCATTTATCTTTATTTATTTATTTACTTATTTATGTTTAGGGGACCATGAGCATGTACCTGGGCCGGATTCAAGTGAGAGACTCCCTTCCAGTTAATTATGGGCTCCTCTATTGGGCCTTCATCAGTGGGCTGCATGTTAACAACAAGTGGAAAATGTGTTCTGTACGAAAAATAGTAAGCGCTACGTACGGTACGGGGCACTAAAGGATCGGGCCGTGCAACGACTTCCAAAACATTGTGTTTGTCGTTCTAACAACACATTTATTCAACCAACAAAATAAACTACAGATTGTACATTGAAAACAGCAGCAGCAACCAGGGTTGGTGGTGCAACAGAAGCAGTAAGTAGGCCAGAAGAGTAAAGACGCAACTCTCTCTTCCAAACCAAACATCAGTCA
The DNA here is from genome assembly GCF_018294505.1 of Triticum aestivum. NCBI lineage: Eukaryota > Viridiplantae > Streptophyta > Magnoliopsida > Poales > Poaceae > Triticum > Triticum aestivum. Next base: position 346,614,917 of record NC_057808.1, on the reverse strand, counting down.
TCATTACAAAAGGGCTAGCAAAAAAGAACAAGTGTATGCATCAAACTAAATAAAGATCCTACTACACCAAGAGTACGCATCTAACTAACTGACTCAGTTAGACGTTACTATTTATTAAGCTGTGGAGATTGGCTGACGGCTTGAACCAGATGGGTGCCTGACGGGGGAAACTCCAGCCAGCAGGTCGAAGTCTGATACTTGCGACCCTCTCTCCTACTTTGGGCTGCAGAGCGTGGCGGCACATATCAGGGTATGGTGCATGCAGAGATGCATGGTACGCTATGTACACACAGTTTTGCCTGATGAATGAAAGCACTCTGCCATCATGATCCTTGCTGTCGGTTGTCTCCTGGTTAATCGGATAATTCAGTCCGAGAAACAGAGAGTGTGTACCAAGGCTACTTACCAGCCTCCAGTCAAAAATTCCTGAAGGCCCAGAGAAGCTGGGATCCTGCTCAAAGACCTTGCAGTGACTGTGATTGTATTCCGTGAAACAACACGTCCGGTACGTGCGATCGATCATCAATCGTTCGCCGTCGTCTGATCGAGCCAGGAACCACCTGCAACTGCCATGCCGCTTTTCTTTGAAAGGTTCTGGGATTAGGAAGGGTAGGGACACCAGGCGGCCTACAACATCATATCAAGTTGGAGTCAAATAAAAAAGGGCTCTTAATGTAGTCAATCTTAAGAACAACATGTTATGAGCATGAATATTTTTTCAGTAAATGTTGATAGTAATATAAGGAAGCCATCATGATATCATAGGAAAGTAACATACTGATGTAACAGCCGTTTGGAGCGATGACTGGAGTAGGCCAGCAATACGTCCAGCCATAGAAGGAGTCGACAGCGTAAATGAAGCCCTTGTGTTCAATGGCATCAGAGAACCATGGAGGATGTATGATCCTGCGATGGACATGCAGATTTATCCACTTACTGCAGCAACCTGTCAGATAGGTGAGACCACGGTTGAAGAACGCAATTAGCTTGAAGTCTTTATAATTCACAGATCTTGTGGGCACTTGGCAGATTACAACCTTGAGCAAATCAAACTTGGTATCATGTTGGCTACTGTAAGATTCTGAGTATTCTGGGCCGTGATGCCAAAGCAGTGCAGTGTTAACCAAAGGAAGGGGGATAAATCGCCGGGTGTAGAGCTCCATGAGCATCCAGCTGCCGCCACCGTCGACGAGCACCATCCAAGACATGTTCATGCCGACCCAGTACATACCGTTAATGTAGTTGAGGGTGACGGGGATCGTATCGCAGTCAAGAGGGTTGATGCTCGCCACCCTACAATCGTTATGCTGCGTGACATGCCGTTTCTGAAGATCAGGCGGCATCTGCAAGCAAGGAGCTGGCTTAAAAAGCTCCGGCCTGAGGGCTTTGAGTAAACGGTACAGCCCCGACGAGCACGCAGTGAGCGGCATGGTACTGAGGTTGTCCACACGCGAAATAATGAGCTTGATTACCTATGTGGGGAGCGAATTCCAGCCACTCTTTCGGCGGACGCTGCTCGGTTCTGCCATTGTTAGTGCTTGGGTTTTGGAAGTGGGGGGAGGCGCCTTAGCGGGGATGGAAGATTGGACGATTATGTGCGGACAAGGATGGAGAAGCGAATATGTTCTACGGGAAGTGGACAGGTGATGATGACTACAGCATGCCGCTTGACTTACGAGACACATACCAGTAGCATAGGGTCATATCGATGCTAGACAACTTGCTTGAGTGATCACAGTACTGGTACTCCCTACAGTACCTACTACTATGCCCTAACTTGCTTGATTAGAGTAGTAGTGGAGTAGGACTCTGCTCTACTACTAGCATCGGAGGATTAGTATATTCTAATCTAAAATAGTCACAAACTTCAATGCCCGAGCGTGGAACGACTACGGACCGCCATCGGTGCTAACTCCAATCCCCAGCAAACGTTCGCTGGCAGACATGGCAGTTGCAAACGCCCGCGACGCAGTTACAATACGTGTGTAAGGGTGGCGGTTTTTTCAAATACTATGACTTAAAAACAGGCCACCGTCGGATGGAAATCTGACGGTTACGTGGGATTCTCCATGATTGATCTCGTGGCGGACAATCGCCTGATATCATTACTAAGAAAAGGATAAAACACCAGGGGCTATAAATTGCACTGGCTGACCACTAACAATGATACTAACATAGTTGTAAAATGGTCAAAGACCGTGTCTACGCGGTGTTTGGAATTATATGCAAAAAAAACTAGCAAGATGCACGTCATTGCACGGAACATCAAGATGCATTTTTTTACAAAACACCTGTTGTGATTGACCCATGCAGGAGTAATCCCATGTGTAAAAACTAATGATATCTCAAGAATTTTATCGGAAACATGGTATCTCGACCATTTCATCAAAAAAATGATATCTCAAGAAAGATGATAGATAAGGTGAGGAGGAGTGTGGCGTGGTGGTGACTAGTGGTCGGACTGGGCGGAGGCATGGGGATGGACGGCGCCGGTAGCGGCCACCATGCCAGATTGTTCCAGAGACTTCCTTTTTTAATTGCTCGGCAATGAGGTTGTGGGAGATAAGGATGAACGAGGCAATGCATTATCTGTAAATGTGGAGAGAGGTGCGGGTATGTTTTGTAAAATTGTCATAGTTTGCTTTCTATCCGTCAGATATAGATCGGACGGTCTATACTATAAGTTGGAAGGCACACCATCATCACCAAACTCGGTTTTTTCTCTACTCCTACTCCTATCTCTACTCTTATAAAAACCGAGTTGGTGATGATGGTGTGCCTGCCATCCTGCAATATGGACCGTCTGATCTATATCTGACGGATAGAAAGCAAACTATGACAATTTTGCGAAAAGATACCCGCACCCCTCTCCACATTTGCAGATAAGGACTTCCCTCGTTCATCTTCATCTCCCACGAGATAAACAGCTCGTATAAATGCATCTTGATGTTCCATGCAACGCATGGGCCTCTTGGTAGTATTACTTATACTTATCTCTACTCTTATAAAAAACAGCGTTGGTAATGATGGTGTGCCTGCCATCCTGCAATATAGGTCGTCCGATCTATATCTGACGGATAGGAAGGAAACTATGGCAATTTTGCAAAAAGATACCCGCACCCTCATCACATTTGCAGATAAGGCCTTCCCTCGTTCATCCTTATCTCCCACAAGATAAACTACTCATATAAATACATCTTGATGTTCCATGCAACGCACGGGCATCTTGCTAGTACTCCTATAAAAGACTCAGTTGGTGATGATGGTGTGTCTGCCATCCGCCATTTCTGACCATTAGATCTGCATCTAACGGTTGTGATGTAAGTTGTGGCCTTTTGCAACAATTCCCACTTCTCTGCTCCAGTTTACACAAAACCCCTTAGTATCTTGAAACCAACCACATTCCTCCCTTACCTCATCAAAACAACCCAAAGAATATATTTGGAGTGAAACATAAGATATTTTTAGTGATATGTATATCGAAACTAAACTGTTTTATTTCAAATTTGTGTATATGTATTATTCTACCTTGGATCCGTTGCAACAGACGGGCTCATTGCTATAAAGTTTATCTCTTGAATCGTCCGCAACGAACACCTGGTGTACTAGTCCGGGCCAGATCCTTGCAGCGCGATGGCCTGAGTTCAAATTCTGTCCTAAACTGTACCTTTTTATATTTTTTAATATATACTTATTTCTCCACTGTACTGGGAGTGGAACCCACAGAGTACAAAGAATACAAGATTAAGGATGGATTCGTTTATTTCTAACTTTCTGTACGAATCTGTAGCCAGCCTGCAAGTAATGTACACTATACTGATAGTGGAACCCACAGAGTAATTAGAATACAAGATTAAGGATGCAATTAACTTTTTATAGAGGGAGAATCATACACGCAATTAACTCAAATGGATTGGAAGTGACTCTATTATTCTCCAACGGCAACCGACAAATTTCCTCCCGCGGGCCAGAGTAGGTTTCTCGGTTTGCATGCGGGTTTAACGGAGGGGTTTGATGGAGGCGAGGAGGCGTGTTCAGCCGGGCGTGCAGCGGGCGGCGCAGTACTATTTGATTTGACAGCTACCAGTATATTATAAAAAAGAAAGAAGAGTAGTAGAGATAAGAGTAGAGATAGAGACTAGGGAGGAGCACCATCTACTGCTTCGTGTGCTACTCCTGCGCTCCATTCGGCGGCCGCAACATCCCCTACAGCCACTCCCTCCTGCGCTCCATTCGGCAGGTGCTGTTGAAATTTGGGGAGCGCACTCTCGCGACTGCTGGCAGCAACGACTTCACCGACGACGACTTCTTCCCCGACCTCGGCAACCTCTTCCTCAATGACATGGGCGATAACCTCAACACCAACGGTGCTGATCCCGTTGCACCGTATGTGTTTCTGTCCTTCCTGTTCGAAATCGTGGTAGAATTCATGTTTCTAATATGTGTCCTAGATTCGATCTGTTCATCTACTATGCTAGTCCACATGATTAGTTTAATCTCTGGTTTAGCCGTCATGATTTATTTTGTGCTTATTCGGACTAAATCTCGTAGTAACTTGCTCATATATTCAACTGGAGCAACGTCCCCTACAGCCAGTCCTGTTTCATGGACGGCCTGGTTGATGCTTCTAAAGAGCCCTTCGTCTACTGCTATGAGTGCTCGATTCCGTTTTGGGGCTCGCTGGTGGACATCGTGCATCTCCTCACGTAGGCGTGCGGCGATCACTACTGGCCCTTGGCGGAGAACATCAAGTACGAGACGTGCTACCCATTCAACGTGCCGGAGTCGCTGGAGGATCACCGCCGCCCGCTAGTCTCGGAGGAGGACGAATGCGTCTTCCTCTTGATCGTGGGCACCGGCGAGGCCCACGCAGGCCGCCGCCCCATCTCTATAGTGTGCGTCAGGGGCGACGCCGATGTACGGGTGCGTGCTCACTGTTACTACCCCTAAGAGGTACATGGGCGGCGACACTGGCTGGGCTGGCTACATCAAGGTGACTAGGACTGTGCAGAGCTGGGACCTTCTCGCCGATGTGGACATGGAAGACGCATGGTATGATTTCGCCCCCAACGACCTGCACGGGGAGTCCAAGTAGGTTCACCTGGACATATGCATTACCAAGTTAAATGTTGATCATTAGTCTTTGCTCAATGTAATCCGCTGTCTAAGCATGTGGAGACTTCCATGCATGATCTTGCTCTATTGGAGTAACGCGCATGAATAAAAGTGTATCCATTTATGTTTTAGTCTAGAACCTTCCATGTATGAATTTTTTTACTACAGTACAGGTGAAAGACTTATGATGAACCATTTCTTACATCTCCTCTGCCCCCTTCCAAGTCATCCTGATTTAATCCCTCCGTCTAGGTGTATAAGGGCATGGTTAATACTTAATAGTATAGCCAACTGTTGACTATATGAAAGTGCCATGTCATCTGTAGCCAACATGTATAACAATCGATACTCAAAAACTAATTCTTAAAGATCATTTCTTGCAAAGCACAATAAGTGTTATTTCTTCACAAGTTTTGGATGCAGGTTGAATAGTTGAACGCTTTTGTTTGCAAAAGATACTTTTTTTTATCTATTTCACCCGAATGTTTGTGAGCTCTAGAGATGAAATAATATCCGAAGAAACCAATCGATACCCGTTACACATGAGATGACCCCCACAGCCTTTGTCAAAATAAACAACTCCCCGATCAATGCATTTCACTGTTCCGTGCAACACACGGGCACCTTACTATAAATTAGTACGACCAAAAATTGAACTAACTTTATATATAGTACGATAAATGCTGATGCATGTCACCTAAAATTATATCATTGAAAACTATGTTCAAATACGTATCCAACGATATAGTTTTCGTTGACATGCACTAACATTTTGTCAGTTAAATCTTCAGTCAAATTCAATGGGGGACTAATAAACCACGACCGATGTAGTACTAGTGTAGAGGGCGGCGCTGCATGCGAATCTCACCCCGCTCGTGGCGCGGCAGTAAAGCCATCATATCACAAAACCCAACCACTCCCAGTAATAAGTTGCCTGGTAAAATAAACGGACAAGCAACCATCATGTCCCTCCGTCTTTTTTGCATTTCATCTCTCTGCATTTACTTTCTCTGGTTCATCTCGCACACTCGATCCCTCGTATCGCTAGCTACTACTCCTAGGGCTAGTTCTTTTGGCGGCTTAAAAAATAAGCCGTCTCTTCCCCAGCTTTTCCCATAAGACTAGTCACAGTGGAGAGTAACATTAAGGCGCCTCACTCATTTATTTGGGCTTCTAAACTACTACTACCTCCGTCCTGGTTTATAGGTCACCTTTGTAGTTCATGCCAAATTTTGACCAAATATTTAGCTAACAAAATGTTAATGCATGTCAACAAAAATTATATCGTTGGATTCATATTTCAACATAGTTTTCAATGATATAATTTTTGGTAACATGCATGAACGTTTTGTTAGTTCAATCTATAGTCAAAATTTGACACAATATACAATGGGGACCAATAAACCAGGACGGAGGTAGTACTAGTAGTACCTCTGTCCTGGTTTATTCGTTACAATTGTAATTTGTGCTAAAACCTGACCAAAGATTTAACTGATAAAATGTTAGTGCATGTGACATATGCACGTACTTACAAAAGCCACGGTGCTCGCAGGAGCTCTTGGGGCGCGCCACGAGTGCCCTGGTGCGCGGCCGTTTCCTAGCGCGCCGACACAACGCCTCTTCCTCAGCCTCGCAACTCGCGAGGTGCTGATTGGCGGCTTTCCGGTGGGCGAGCGCGATCTCACCGACGTGGTGATCCGGCGCCAACAGGTACTCCTCCTCGCTGGAAGCGTGCACCCGGTCCACGTACCGCCAAGCGTAGATGAGGCGCTTGGGCCCGACTGCACTCAGGGCTTTGGCACGGGCGTCCCCCACCACCCTCACGACCCTCGCACGAGCCTTCTTCGAAAGAGCCAATTGCCTGACTCTCTCAGACGTGACATAGGCCTGCCAGGCAGCTTGCCCCGCGGTGCGCTTCTCTTCCTTGGCCTTCTTCTCCGCCTCTATTTTGGCGCGCTCTTTCGGAGGCAAAGCCTCCCACAAGGCGACATCCATTTCTTTCCAAAGCTCCTCAAGGCTGGGGGGCTCGGCGGGCGGCGCGGCGTTCTCCTCGCAGTGGGGAGCCGACACGTCCTCCGACGCGCGTGCTGGGGAGATTGGGAACGCCGACGCGTCCACCTCGACGCGTCGCGGCGAGGAGCGGAACGCCGACGCTTCCTCCTCGACTAGTGGCGGCGAGGAACGGAATGGCGACGTGTCTTCCTCGACTAGTGGCGGCGAGGAATAGAACGGCGACGCGTGACCGTCTGTGCGGTGTAGCGAGGGGCGCCTAGGGCTTGGGAGGGGGGATGCCATGGTGGTCGACGTGAGAGGGAGGGGGAGGAGATAGCGATGAACGTGAGCGTTCTTCCGAATGCCGTGGGAGGCGCAGTATTTATAGCGAGCAATGGCAAACCTACGTAATATATGGACTAAGCTTCACTGACTTAACTGCAGGTCCAGTTGCATCACTGACATGTGGGCCAGATGCCTGTTGGGCCCACATGTCAGTGACCCAATGCGCCTACTGTTAAGTAACTGAAGCAGCTACGTGGGCATATTTGTTGGAGTAAATTACGGGTGAGGGAAGGGGTGGAAATATTGCTGGTCACAATGGATTGGACGAGTGCGGGGGAGAAGAGTCATGCATGCAGATTTTTTCCACACGGGGTGGAGTGGTGGGACTGCTGGAGGGAGAAGGATAGTCAAGCAGGCATTCAGATTTCAAGGTGCACTAAATTATTGCATGCGATGATTAAGGCTGGCCATAGTGGTGGTAATGTGGTGCTCCCTCCTTTTCGGTTTAATTTGAAAATCTCTTCAACCAAGGTAGATGATGAATGGTGGAATTAATTCCGTAGTTTGCAAAAGTACTTAATTAGTACTCTCGTTTTTCTGATAAATTTGTGTAAACCGATGCATTAATTACATCACATGCATAGCATGACCACTCCTATAAAAATCTCAGTTGGTGGTGACGGTATGTCTGCCTCTGGACAACGTGAGCCGTTCGATCTACTTGGAACCAACGGCTGAGATGTGTGTGCATAGAGACATGGCCTTGCCACCGGAGGTACTGTATAGTAGATATTTACCCACCTCTGCCACTGTATAAAATACGGAACTACTCATTGCAGCCTCATTTCCTTTCTGGTTCATCTCCTTGCATTCTTGCCGCCAGCGGCGAAGGTTCCTAAAGATGGAGTCCAGACTCTAGAAACCACTACAAAAACTATTCCACCGCCTCTATCTTTTTTTTGAAAGGATTCCACCGCCTCTATCTTGGTAAGAGTAGGTGAAATTTTTGAATTGAGCCCTTTAAACTAGAAGGGAGGTAGTGGTACTCTAATAGCTAACCTTGTTGTGATGACTAGATAGGACATGGCACGCACCTGGACGGAGGAACTAGTCTGCATTGTGCATTTAAGTTTTGTCTAAACTCAATGTACCTCTACTTTGACCAAACTTATAGAAAAATGTACATCAACATTCACAATGTCAAATCAATATTTTTATACTCATTATAAAATGTAGTTTTTATACTCATTAGAATCAGTATTGTAGACATTGATATTTTTAGTATAAATTTGGTCAAAAACTTTGCAAACGGTTGACGGAAGTAAAAAGGACCAGAGGGAGTATCATCCATGCGGAGTAGGCAAAAAAATTGCTCATTTATAGCCGGTCGAAGTCTCAAAGGGCGCGGCCGCGCGAGGGAGGAGAAGGTCGTGGGAGGCGCAACGGTTGAGGGAATTAAGTGAAGTTACATCCATGCGCCGGCATGGCGTGCGAACAGGCAGGAGCTATACCGTCAGGCCTACGATATGGGTCTAGTATACATGACATCTAGTGGGTCCCGCATAGTACTCGAGAACTCTTTGGGGGCTTGCAGTCGTTTATCCACCGGGCAAGCTAACAACCACACACCGTTCGCACGCCCTACTCGTCCCCGTATTCTACCTTACAATAGTTTGCTCCCTGTCGTCCCGTCCTTTCACATTACACTAGTTCAACTTCTCCTAACCCTCCACCAAAATCCAAGGCCTCCCAAATCTCCATGGTCACCGCTGAGTACCAGGTTAGAGCCATCACCAACGATGAGTTCATCGTCATCTACACCCGTGGATCCGCTATGGTGAAAGCATGCCTTGCTCGCTTCCTACACATGTTCAACAGTTCAAAGGATGAGTGGGTCGCTGGGCTAGATGTTGAGTACACCACAGTCCTGGAAAGCGAGAAGATTCTAAAGGAGGCAGAGAAGAAGAAGCCTGCCGTGATCCAGGTTTGCGTACATAACGTGTGCTTGGTCTACCACATATGCCATGTCGACGTTGAGTGCCAGGATTTTAAGAACTTCCTCAAGGACGAAAGAGTGAAATTCTTTACTGTAGACTTTAGGAACGACAGGGATGTCCTGGGTCGGATAGGCCTCGTTGTAGGCCAGCCCTTCGATCTCCGGAAGGCAAGCCTGGTGTCCTCCTCTCAGCCTTCAATGTTGACCCTCGCAGCAGCCATGATTGATCCTTCGTACGCTAAACTGAAGAAACCTCACCATGAGTTTCATCATGCATGGGAGTCGAAGACAATAGATGAAGATCACATCCTCTACGCAGCAATGGATGCCTACATTTGTTTAAATATCTACAAGGGTTGGATGAAGAAGCAGAGCCCAGTGTCCGGTTCAAGCAAAGAAGCGGCGGCAAAGAGGAAGAGAAAGAGGGACGAGGACGTGGACTCGGAGTAAGGTGGCAGTGCCGTCGCTCATGCTGGTTCTACTACAGTGTCAAGCGGACTAGTTGCTTACTTTTATTTCAGGAGTGTGTTTTGCTGAGCCCCTAGCAGAACTATGTTTATGTTCTTTCTCGTTATTTGAACTTTATGTTCTTTCTCGTTATTTGAACTTTATGTTCTTTCTCGTTATTTGAACTCTTTAGTACGTACAATAGTACTAGTACTATGTCTTACTACTGTTCTTCTTGCAGTTGGTACTACTGCTCGTATCTTCGTGTTCCAACTGTACTTGATACGTTCGTACTGGTAGTATAATTTGGGTCAGTCAATTTGTGAAAGAAGTTCGACGGCAGAGAAGCTACCCCAGTATCTATATTAGGGTGGCAGGGTGCCCATGATATATCTTATGAGTGTTGGGTGTGGAATGCAGTTCTCCAGAAAAAATGGATCGTGCCCGGGGTTAAACGGATGGCGGGGGTGGGCGAGCATGGCGGTGGCAGGTGGTTCAGGGGAGGGCGGGGCGGCGACGGTAGGCGGTTAGGCGTGTGGCGGGCTGAGAACATGAACAGTGCATCAATTTCGGAGGTTGAAGAAGCCCTTGTAGCCATCCATGTTGCATCCAACGGCTCACAAGAGTCGACTAACCCAAATTGCTCCTTCAGATTGCAGGATCCACATGGCATTCAAGGTCTCGAAGGTAGATTCCGCGTCCGCACCCGGTTTGCGGGCTCGGCGCAGGAGCGACTGGCTTCCGCCGCGACAGCCACCATGTGCGCCTCCTCCACGCGGGCGGAGACGACAATGACACGCTAGTTCCTCCTCGCCGGCATGCTGGAGCACGCGCTCGTCCTCCTCTTCGTACGCTGCGTGCATAGACGCGGCTCCACCAGCTGCTCGCATGCTTGGCAGCGCGGCGGCAGCGCGAGGAGGGACTGCAGACGACGTGAGCCGGCGAGCCTTCGGCTTCATGGTACAGGATGGTGGCGACACGGCGGTGATGGGCGAGAAATGGTTGGCCGGAGCAGGCGGGCCGGCATGCGCAACGGCGGCGGCGGCATATTGATGGGTGCACGTATGGGAGCTTAGTTTAGTTTTATATAGGGTTCGTCAAACTTAAAAGAAAACCGTACTAGTACACGTAAACATTAGACTGAGGCAGCGCTTATATTAGTTACCATGGCCACGATACGGAATCCTGTGCAAGCGCGTGAACTGCGGCCGCGCGGTCGATCGAACGGTGCATCACCGTGTCGCGCTCGAAGGACATCCACCGAACCTTTTTGTGTGTGTGACAACAATCCCCGGATATTACTCAACTTTTTTTCCTCAAAAAGTTCTTGATGCTACAATATTTCCATATATTTGAATTTAGCTCCAGTTTGTGTTTATTTGGATTTGGACGTTTTAGGTGCGCCCTAGTTTTTTTAATACTTATTTTGTGTGTGTGACTGAGAGAGAACATGTGTATGTGTCCATATGTGTGTTCTGGAGGAAGGGCAATGTGAAGACGGTGTGCGTGTGATAGAAACATAGAGAGGTGTGAATGTGCAAATGATCATGCATGAGTGAGACATAGACAGATGCCGATACGTTGTGTATACATGATAGAACGGTCTTCTATTTGTACTTGTGTGTGTGATAGAGAGAGAGAGGAGCATCCGTAACACAACAACTATCTTTCTCGATTCGTCCGTCCCTTGCACGATCACATGTAACACATGCATCAAAGCACAAATTTTGACACCCTCACCCTGCCCCTGTCCACCTCAAGGGCCGCACATCGCTCTCTATCTCGCACGCCCAATCTCTTCGTGAAAACCCTATTTAGCATGTAGCTTTCCGTCACATACACAGACATTTCTCTCCATAGGTTTGATTTCTCTCAATACCTGAGACACACACACACAAACACACACACACACACACACACACACACACAGACACACACCGCACACACACTCCCCCTCCCCCGAGCACACAATTCATCCCCATCCAAGGCTATATGGCGACCACTCTCGCTTGTGCTTCTCTGCACCCCATCATGCACAACACCTCAACCTTCAAAGAGCGCATCAAGGAGATCGAAGACGGCGACCACACTGCACTAGAGAATGTAGGGCCATTTGGAAGCAGGATTATGTGACGACGACTGACTGACTCCTCCCCCTCTCTCCCGCACAAAAATACCAATACCTCTCTCCCACAAAAAATTATCAATCCCTCAACCCACGAGATCCTTCCCCTCTCGTCCATGTTTTTCCAGCTCTCTCATCAGACCTGTTGTCTCTTCTCCTTCCATGTCTACATAATCCGGATGCACACACATCTCACGTATATTACATGTCTCCATCTATCTCACAAACCTAACTTCTTCCTCCTTTCTCTCTCTCTCTCTCTCGTTAGGTTTTTCTCCTACTCTCTTGTCCACATACACACAATCTTTACCGCCCTATCTGCCCCATCTTCGCAAGCTCTCTCTACACGTTTCATGCACACATTGGGATGTGTTCAAAATGTTGCTTTTATATTGGATGATGTAGAGTTATGGTTGGTTTTGTTGCATCCTACAAAGTAATAACTATGAATGCATTTAGATTCTCATTTGATTGGGATTATGTGAGTTTGAGCATATTGTGAAGTACTATAGACCTCGTATACATCTTGGAATTCAACAACGATTGTAACTATTGAATTGTATAGACCATTACATTCGAAGTCAGTAGCCTAATATATTACTTTCACAATTACAAAAAATGATTAATTCACTACAAACTAAGAAAACAAATGTGTACTCCCTCCGTTTTTATTTAAGTCCGCGTATTAGCATTGGTCAAAGTCAAGTTTTGTAAACTCTCAGAAAGTTTATAACAAAAAAATTTAACATATACAATAACAAATAAATACCATTAGATTCATTATTGAGTGTACTTTCACATCATACATATTTGTTATGGTAAATGTTTATATTTTTCTTTAAACTTGGTCAAACTTTAGGAAGTTTGACTTCGGTCAAACCTAATATGCAGTTAATAAAATCAGAGGGAGTACTAGTAGTTACTAGTACTACTCGCTAGTTGCTTAGCCCAATCACCCAAGACGCCACACGGGGAGTTCAGTGTCACAAAATTTTGAGGTCGGCGGGAAAATCTCCTGCGACCCTGATTCGAGTAGTGCGAAGTTACCATCATAACCTTCGGAACAGGTCTACGGATTATAATTGGTAGGGGCCTGTTTTTGTAACTTCAGGTTCACCCTACCCAGCCAACCCCACCCGGCACCCAGAGTAGTACACCTGAATACTCCCCATTTTCTATCCCCACACCAAAATAGACTTCTCCATGGCACCGCATCCTTCGTGCTCCTCCCCTTCTCCATCGGCGCACTCGTCCACTGCAGCGCATCGGCCTCATTGACGACCTCGTACGCCGCACTGGAGCCGGTCCACCGTCGTCGTCGTACACGGAGCCTCTTCCCCGGCACCGTCTTCCACGGTCTCGGATCTGCTTCCCGGAAGCCGACGCCAAGCGCAGAAGCACCACCGTCGTGGACAATGAACTGACTCTCGTTGCCGACTATGATGCATAGAGGCCGCCGCGACCATCGTTCTCCTCCTCGATTGGTAATGTGTGTATTGAATAACTTAGCAGTACACGTGTAGTTCCAATTCTGTTCATACCTACCCTTCAAATTTCCTGGTTGATATTGTTCCCGTAAAAGTAATTGGTTATAGCCTTCATTGTCCAACAGAATATCAGCTTGTAATTGTGCATCGCTCCTGTATCGCGCTGTGCTTGGGTAGGTTCTTCATCTGCAACCAGTAGTGTGGCAAATGATGGAAAGTTTTTTAGAACTAGCAAGATGCCCATGCTTTGCACGGAACACCAAGAGGCATTTGTATGAGTAGTTTATCTTGTAGGAGAAAAGGATGAATGAGGGAAGGCCTTATTTGCAAATCCGGAGAGGGGTGTGGGTATCTTTCTGCAAAATTGCCATAATTTCCTTCCTATTCATCGGATATAAATCGGACGGCCTATATTGCAGGATGGCAGGCACACCATCATCACCAACTCTATTTTTTAAAAGAAAAAAGTAGAAAAAAGAGTAGAGAGTAGAGAACTAGAGATAAATATTACTCCCTCTGTCCCATAATATAAGAGCGATTTTTACACTAGTGTAGTGTAAAAAACGCTCTTATATTTTGGGACGGAGGAATAATAAAATAAATATAATAGTAGAGAAGAGAGTAGAGATAAATATTAAATATAAAATAAATATAATAGTAGAGAAGAGAGTAGAGATAGCAGGGACGTCGGGAAAGGATCACGCGCGCAGGGGGAAAAGCGGCCGGGCGCGCGCTAATTTTGGCGCACGGCGTCCGGCGCGCTTTATAAAATCCAACACCCTCCCACCGCTCTGTGCCTTGCCACCGCTCTCTCCCCGCTCTGTGCCTCGCCACCGCTCTCTCCCTGCTCTGCACCTCGCCACCGCTCTCTCCCCGCTCTGTGCCTCGCCACCGCTCTCTCCCACTCTGCGCCTCGCCACCGCTCTCTCCCCGCTCTGTGCCTCGCCACCGCTTTCTCCCCGCTCTGCGCCTCGCCACCGCTCTCTCCCCGCTCTTTCTTGCCTCGCCGCCGCCGCGCCACCATGCCGCTGCATCACCAAGAAACTTGGGGATACCACGGCGTCTGCGCGCGCCCCTCTGGCGGCTTCTCCGTCGAGATCCGGTTCCGCGGGATGTGCCTCGGCCTCGGCAATTTCGACACCGCCAATGAGGCCGCCCGCGCGTACGACGCGGCGGTGTGGTGCCTCCGGTGACCTCATAGAACATTGAACTTCCCCAATGTGCCGACGCGGGAGCGGGCGCAGGAGCTCGCGCCTCTGCCGCGGCTTATCACCGACGAGGATTGTGGCGACAACCGGAGGCGGGAGCACCGTCTCGGCATCGCCGAGATGGACAAGGAAGCCATGGCGCTGTGGCACCAATGCTTCCCACAGGACATCATCAACGAGCGTGAGTTCTACGCGCAAAGGAGGGCGGAGAGGGAGAAGAGGAGGGCGAAGCGAGCCGCCTATCGCAAGGACAAGCATACGCGAAAAGCTGACGCTCAATTCAGCATGAGGCTAGGAGCAGCGTCGCCTTGGGAATCCGACGACGATCGGTATCTTCACACCTACATTGAGACGTCGGACGAGGACATCATCGAGGAGGAGTCGGACGACGAGGAGTAGCTGAACTATCTATTTTTTTTATCTATCTATGCTATATCTATGCTGAGAACTATCTATGTCTCTACTCTCTATCTCTACTTCTCGATCTCAGCACTGTAAATGTTTTTTTAAAGCGCCGCGCGTTGCACTTCTGTTGGAGATGCTCTAACATGGCAGATGAGTGCTTTAATGTTGCCCACAAGATGCGTGAGTATTACTAGTATATTTTTCTTGCCATGTTGAGATTTTAAAACCATGAGTGCGAACATGCAGAGGAGCAATGAAGACCAAACACGGGATATTGGGGACATCTTCAAGGAGCATGGAAAGTTAAAGAGGAGCTGCACTGAACCTGTAAAACGAGCTTTGGTAAGTAACACCCTTTCAATTACTTTTGTTTAGCCTCGTGTTCTTCGATGTGTATATGTTGTAGTTTCTGTTTCTCTTAGCCTCGTGTTCTTCGATGTGTAATAAGAAGAGTCTTAATCGTCCTAGTGCTTTCGTTTTTAGCTTGATGTAGGAAGTGGGTGTTCTCACCTTGTAGTCTGTTTTTATATTTTTCCTTTTGAATTCACTTCTCCGAGTCCTGTTTATCTGGCTTCTACTAAATGGATCTGGGTTGCTCTGAGTATTGATCTAAAAAAGAAGTAACTTCATGTCAGGATGCAGTTCCTGCGAGGAGGGAAGTATGGTCAACCTCGAGATCATGTTTCCAAAATGAGGCTGGGTTACACACAAGGTGCCAGTTCCCTAATGATGCTGGATTAGACACAAGGTGCAAATTCCTAGATGATGCTGGATTACACACAAGCCAGGTGGAGTCGTCAACTGTTCGTGTCCTCGTGGCTCTAGTAAAGGCTGAAAGAAAGCGTGCAGCAGCCCTTGAGAATGTAGCTGAGTTCCTGAAGAAGCGAAAAGAGCAATCAGATGCTCTCTTCACCCAAGCCAGAAGAGATGGAAGAAGCCAGAAAGAAGCTAGCAGAGGGAGAGCAGGCTAGGCGTCTCCTGCTATCTAAAACTGTTGTCAATACAAATTTTTCTTCATAATAGCTAGGTTCAAATGTTTATCCAGTTAGTATGCCTGTTGTGATGTCCGTGCATCTACTGATGTGGCACAAAATAAATTTTTTTTGGGTCATGTAATAACAGCAATTACTTTCCAAACAATAACAGATGAAGCATTGGACATGGTATAGTTCACGCGCAAGTCCAACATTCCAAGTTCAACTTCCACATCAAACTCATGTTCACAGATATCTGCACATTCATAGATAATGTCCACAACCATGATTCACTTGAAAGCCAAAACAATGTGAGGAGAGTTATAAAGAAAGAAAAACCTCTAGTTCCTACTACCAGTGCGAGCACAACAAGTCAAGACCATGCGTAATTAATTATATTTTGGTCATTTTTGACTAATCGCGAATAACTTCTGGAAGTAGGTATAATTTCTAAAGTCGGCCGCGGCTGGGGTCCACGATGTTTTGAGCCAAACCGGGCAACACACCGGGTGTCTATGCCGGTGACGCAGTGGTCGTAGCATTCGTGGGTTCAGAGCGGCGGTGGCTCCCGTGGTCTACTATTCCTCGGTGTCGGCGATGGCCGCAAACGTGTTGGCCACCTCCGCCAGCATGCCATGGTTCCGCCAACATTTGCGTTGGATGGCGCAGCCAACCACGGTGCACTGGACGCCGTGGTCCCCTGTGTGCCGGCATGCAGCAACTGGCCACTCTCTGGGAGCAGGCTTTGAGCGTGGAGTTGTTGCACCAAGGGCCAGCTTGGAGCAGCGGCTTGCTCCTCCGCTTGCCCACCTGCAGCCTCGCCCATCGTACTGACGGCCTGGGGCAGGGAGGGACGTGGGTCAGCGAGTTGCCTGGCTTGTCAGGGCACCCAGCCGGCTTTTATGCCGGAGAACTCGTCTTCCTGCTCACCGGATGCTATGGAGAGTGTGGAGAAAATGGTGCAAGGAGGATATGGGAAGCAGCGGTGTGGTGCGGTTCTTGCCAGGCGTCTGGCCTCGTTTAAATAGCGAGCGGATGAGAGGAGCCAGCCGCCGACATTGTGTTCTAAAATGCCAGCTGGCTCGCGAAAGGATGTGTTCTCGGCACACGCGCGGATTCAATGGAGGCAGGCGGGGCAGTCTGAAGCCGGTTGGATGTGGCGAGGAGGCGTGTTCAGCCTGGCCTGCAGCGAGTGGGGCCCTCTTGGCCGGCGTGCCGATTCAATGCCTGCGCTATGAGAGGTTGCGTCCGTATCAGAGCAATCACTCCCTCCAGTCCTTTTTTGTTTGGGTATAACAAAATCTCGTTTTTCATTCACATTTTACAAGTAAAATTCGTGGACAAACTTTGACCCAAAATACGATGGGGACTAGTAAACCAGGACGGAGGTAGTAGATTTTTTTATCAAAGAAGGGTTTCCCCCTTCCGATTTTCATTACTGAAAACCAACATCTAAACCATAGTATTTTCCCTAGAACTACCAGATTCAACATCTCGCAACATAAACCCATACAACCATACGCCAAGGAGGTAGCAGTTATGAATACCATTTTCGCTCCATACCAATCGTTCTAAAAACTACTTAAGTACTTATAACGCGCCCTTGAAAATCGGAACTCTTACCCCGCTAAAAAATTATATTTTAAACGTGGCTACTCGATCTGTGGCAACTGGCGAGCCATCGCCTCCTGGTCGTTCACCTGTGGTCCCGACCATCAACTCCTACGGATCAAATTATCACGTGAGCTGACTATTCCTACAAAGGTGCGCTCCACCACGTACCTCGTACCCGCGCATGCAGCAATCGTGCACCTAGGGTTTTAGGGTTTATTTGTTAACGGTGCCTTTACGTAACTCTCATGCGTGCGAGACAGCGAGAGACCGACTGCGTGCATGCGCCTCTTCTCTTCATATATGTACTCCACCGTTTGTCTGGTGTCCAAAAAATTATACAGTAGTAATAACTACTAGCAATGTGCCAATGCGTTTCCACACAATCGAAGTAGATTAATACATATTCACCGATTTGATAGAAAAAAGAGTCTAGTTTTGAAATACGTGTATCACTAAAAATACCTTATGTTTCACATATTCCTTTGGCGGTTTTGATGAGATAAGGGAGGAATGTTGTTGGTTTCAAGATTCGAGAAGTGGTATATCTCTAATTTCTATTCTTACTAGCAAGATGCCCATGCGTTGCACGGAACATCAAGATCTTGTGGGAGAAAAGGATGGACGAGGGAAGGCCTTATCTGCAAATGTGGAGAGGAGTGCGGGTAAATTGCCGTAGTTTCCTTCCTATCCGTTAGATATAGATCGGACAGCCTATATTGCAGGATGGCAGACACACCATCATCACCGACTATGCTTTTTATAAGAGTTCGAGATAAAAAACAGTGTTGGTGATGATGGTGTGCCTGCCATCCTGCAATATAGGTCGTCCGATTTATATCTGACGGATAGGAAGGAAACTATGGCAATTTTGTAAAACGATACCCACACCCCTCTCCACATTTGCAAATAAGGCATTCCCTCGTTCATCCTTTTCTCCCACAAGATAAACTACTCATACAAATGCATCTTGATGTTCCATGCAACGCATGGGCATCTTGCTAGTTGTCGCAAAAAGCCCATGTGTGTGTGTGCTGTGTGTGTGAGAGAGAGAGAGGGAGAGAGGAGGAGGACGGAGTGCATGTGTGACAAAGACACAAAGAGTGTGTGTGCGAGAGGTATTAGCTTAAAATGAGGCGATAGTGTGTGTGTGCACGATCGAGAGGGTGTGTCTCAAGAAGGGACGAAAAATCTACATAGATACAGGGAGCGCGAGAGAGACATGTACGCGATAGTGGAAGCACGAGTGTGCGGGTGTATAAACCTATCTGGAGGCTAGTCAATCAACGATGTGAGAGAAATACGAGTCTGGGGTGCGAAAGCGAGAGTTTTGTGTGTGTGTGAGAGAGAGGATAGTCGGGAAGGGGAGTGGAAGCAGGAGCTGTGTGTGTGTGAGAGAGAGATAGCAGGGGGGAGTTTGTCTGATCGGTAAACAAATGATTAATGTCAGTTTGTAACTAGGATGGAGACGGAAAGGAGACCGCAACAAATGTTGTGTCTGCAGGAGAGAATAATTTTAGTGGTATGAGTCATATCTAGAGACATATAGGGTGTGTGAGAGAACCCATAGAGAGAAAGACAAAGTGAAAGACGAGTGAGACTGTGTGTGTGGCGGTGAAAAAGAAAGCTTAGGTACCCAGTGATACCAGAGAATGGTAGAGACGGGAGAGATAATGAAAACCGTGTAATGTATAATGATAGGGAGAGTGTGATACTTCTCAAGGGAGACGTCGAGAGACCATGTTTGCAAAGATAGGAGAAACATGAAGTGAGCATGCGGGTGAGCTGGAGAAAAGAGAACGATAGCTTCATGAAGGAGCATGCCAGAGAGATGGGCGTGAAAGGATTCAACATAAAAGGGATTCAAATATTTGAATTCGAGATGATGATGCATGTAATTCATACTCGAACCAAAATTGATCTATCAAACATGCATACTCATATGAATTCACACGCATCTATGTTATTTAATATGTAGATATTACTGATCCATACATTTTAGTAGAACATAATTTGGTTTATTTTTTTTGAATTCAACCTTATGATTTTGAGATCATTGTATTTGTAAATCATATTATATACATATAAAGGAGCAGAATTATTTGTTGTGCTTTTGAAAGTATATATAAAAAAATGATGTATATAGAATTTTATTCAAATCGAAAATGGATCCTAGCTGAACAAAAATAGAATACAAACTGGATTCGAATTGAGTTGGCACGGTAAACGTGCACACTTGCTCTGCAAAAATTTGAACGAAGCGGGGAAAGTCGCAGTAACCGCCCGAAACCAAAATCTGCGAGATGGAAATTACTGCCTATGCCTGACACGCAAAGCCTATCGGCTTGATTTCTATAGGTTTCGATAGGGGTAGGTTTGTAATTTCACTCAAACGTGACATAACCGCCACTCACCCGGATTCATACACGGTGGGCGCCAAAACACAATGTCTCCTCGGCCAAAATCGACTCCCTCCCTGATTCATACATGGTGGGCGCCAAAAAACTCTCGTCGGCAAATGTTCGGTGTATGCGAGTTATCCCCAACCGACTAATATTGCTGTGATGTAGGAAATTTTAAACGGGGGCTAAGTTTGTAAATTTCCACGCATTTGGGACAAGCGCGCCCTAAAGACATGGTTCCCCCTTCCTCTCTCCCTCCATTTCCCCATTCGTACTCCGTGGGCGCCAAAACAGCCTCTCCACCCCAGCCTCCTCCGTCCGCCACCCCATCCACCGCCGTCCTCCTCCACCATGCCGGAGCTGATACCCCGAAACCGTCGTCCATTACAAGAGATCGACCTCTCTCATCCGCGGCTTCGGACCGCGATCCTTGCATCCCGTCCTCTCGCTTCATCCCCGCCGTCGTCCACCTTGCCGGCGCCGCTCCTACGACCGTCTCGTCCACCGCACCCCGTTGCCACCGTCTACCCTCCTAGATCTGCTTCCACGCCGTCGACAGCCATCGCTATCGCAGCACCGTCAAATTATCAGCAGATGCATACACAGCACCGCACCAAAGGCGGTACTCTTTCGTATCTGCTCAACTTATTTATCGCAGCAAGAAAATAGATCGCCACTGCTTTACTCTGATTTCTTGTCCATCACTTAATTGCTAGTTGAAAGCAAACATTGGTTGTGAAGTTGCCTTTGTCCGGTTTGCACCTTCAGATCCGCCATGGCATGCTCAACACTATACTCGCAATGCTTATGGTTTTCCCATTTTATATTCCACACTAGTTAAAAAAAATAGTAGACTAAATTTCAAAATTGGGTCAGTCAATTTTTCAGAGCTCGCCGGAGTTTGCTGGTGCGAAGGAAGGGGCTCGTGTGGGGACGGTGGTCGTGGGGGGGGCGGTGGTGGGGCCTCGCCGAACAAAGAAAACTCGACGTGGGTGGGGGAAGGGGTGGGGGTGGGGGTGGCGGAGGAACACAGGCGATGGGGGCGGTTCAGGGGAGGGCGGGTGGTCGGGGCCGGTGGTTCAGCCGGCGGCCCGTGCGGTGTTCTGTATGTGTCGTGGAAGTGTCACGGGAGATGTCCTCATGGAAGGACTTAGTTGTGGAGCCATTGCGAAGGAGTTAGCTTAAAGGGGTTAAACAGAACAAAGGTCATGAGGAGTTTATACTGGTTCGGCCCCTTGCGGTGAAGGTAAAGGCCTAATCCAGTTTGAGGTGGTATTGCTAGGGTTTCGATTACCAGGGAGCGAATATGCTTTGCCTGGCTCTCGATCTGTTGTCTCTCGCCCTAAGCCGCTGCCGGGTCATCCCCTTATATACATGGGTTGACGCCCTGCGGCCTACAGAGTCCCAGCCGGCTCATACAGACTGATAACCCACAAGTATAGGGGATCAATTGTAGCCTCTTTCGATAAGTAAGAGTGTCGAACCCAACGAGGAGCTAAAGGTAGAACAAATATTCCCTCAAGTTCTATCGACCACCGATACAACTCTACGCACGCTTGACGTTCGCTTTACCTAGAACAAGTATGAAACTAGAAGAACTTTGTAGGTGTTTTTGGATAGGCTTGCAAGAATATGAAGAGCACGTAAAATAAAAATAGGGTCTGTTTAGATAAAGACACAATAAAGTAAATATAGCGAGTGTGGAAAAGTGGTGGTAGGAGTTGTAAAATTGTCCTTAAGCAATTGACTACTTTACTAGAACGATAGCAAGTTTTATGTCAGAGAGGCCACTGCTAGCATGTCATCACTGACTTGTAATTCTATGCACTTATGATTGGAACTATTAGCAAGCATCTGCAACTACTAACGTTCATTAAGGTAAAACCCAACCATAGCATTCAGATATATTGGTCCCCCTTCAATCTCGTATGCATCAATTTCTATGCTAGGCTGAAGCTTCTGTCACCCTTGCCCTCCAATACATAGTCCTATCAACATACAACTAACCCTATGGTGTGATCCACGCGCGCGCTCATATGATGGGCACCAAAGGACAGCAACATAACCACAAGCAAATTAAATCAATCATAGCAATTCATCAACCACCGCTAGGACAACAAAAATCTACTCAGACATCATAGGATGGCAACACATCATTGGATAATAATATGAAGCATAAAGCACCATGTTCAAGTAGAGGGTACAGCGGGTTGCGGGAGAGTGGACCGCTGTAGATAGAGGGGGGAAGGTGATGGAGATGTTGGTGAAGATGGCGGAGGTGTTGGTGTAGATCGCGGTGATGATGATGGCCCCCGGCGGCGTTCCGGCGCCACCGGAAGTGAGGGGGAGAGAGCCCCCCTCCTCCTTCTTCTTCCTTGACCTTCTCCCTAGATGGGAGAAGGGTTTCCCCTCTGGTTCATGGTCTCCATGGCGTGGGAGGGGCGAGAGCCCCTCCGAGATTGGATCTGTCTCTCTGTCTCTCTCTGTTTTTGCGCTCCCGTCTGCTGCCCTTTCACCGTTTCATTTATATCTGGAGATCCGTAACTCCGATTGGGGTGAATCTTTCGCCCGGATCTTTCTCATAAAATTAGCTTTCCCGTGGCAAAATATGAGCGTCAACCGCCTTACAGGGTGCCCACGAGGGTCCAGGGCGCGCCTGCCCCCATGGGGCGCGCCCCCTGCCTCGTGGCCCCCTCGGGCACCATCTCGCGTTGATTTTACTTCCCAAAAATCATAAATATTCCAAAATAATTCTCCGTTCGTTTTTATCCCATTTGGACTCCGTTTGATATGGGGTTTCTGCGAAACATAAAACATGCAACAAACAGGAACTGGCACTGGATCAATATATTATTCCCAAAAATAATATGAAAAGTTGCCAAAAGTATATGAAATTTGAATAATATTGGCATGGAACAATCAAAAATTATAGATACGACGGAGACGTATCAGCATCCCAAAGCTTAATTCCTGCTCGTCCTCGAGTAGGTAAATGATAAAAAAGATAATTTTTGATGTGGAATGCTACCTAGCATAATCTCGATCATATGTCTAATCATGGCATGAATATTAAGATACGAGTGATTCAAAGAATAGTCTATCATTTGACATAAAAACAATAATACTTCAAGCCTACTAATAAAGCAATCATGTCTTTTCAAAATAACATGGCCAAAGAAAGTTATCCCTACAAAATCATATAGTCTGGCTATGCTCCATGTTGACCACACAAAATATTCACATCATGCACAACCCCGATGGCAAGCCAAGCAATTGTTTCATACTTTTGATGTTCTCAAACATTTTCAACTTTCACGCAATACATGAGCGTGAGCCATGGACATAGCACTATAGGTGGAATAGAATATGATGGGGGTTATGTGGAGAAGAAAAAAGGAGAAAGTCTCACATCGACGCGGCTAATCAACGGGCTATGGAGATGCCCATCAATTGATGTCAATGTGAGGAGTAGGGATTGCCATGCAACGGATGCACTAGAGCTATAAGTGTATGAAAGCTCAAACTGAAAACTAAGTGGGTGTGCATCCAACTTGCTTGCTCATGAAGACCTCGGGCATTTGAGGAAGCCCATCATCGGAATATACAAGCCAAGTTCTATAATGAAAATTCCCACTAGTATATGAAAGTGATAACTCAAGAGACTCTCTATATGAAGAACATGGTGCTACTTTGAAGCACAAGTGTGGTAAAAGGATAGTAACATTGCCCCTTCTCTCTTTTTCTCTCATTTTTTTTTGTTTTTTTTCTCTTTTTTTGGGCCTTCTCTTTTTTTTGCCTTTCTCTTTTTATTTTTATTTTTTTTCGTCCGGAGTCTCATCCCGACTTGTGGGGGAATCATAGTCTCCATCATCCTTTCCTCACTGGGGCAATGCTCTAATAATGATGATCATCACACTTTTATTTACTTACAACTCGATACTAGAACAAAGATAAGACTCTATATGAATGCCTCCGGCGGAGTATCGGGATGTGCAATGATCTAGCGTAGCAATGACATCAAAAAACGGACAAGCCATGAAAACATCATGCTAGCTATCTTATGATCATGCAAAGCAATATGACAATAAATGCTCAAGTCATGTATATGATGATGATGGAAGTTGCATGGCAATATATCTCGGAATGGCTATGGAAATGCCATGATAGGTAGGTATGGTGGCTGTTTTGAGGAAGATATAAGGAGGTTTATGTGTGATAGAGCGTATCGTATCATGGGGTTTGGATGCACCGGCGAAGTTTGCACCAACTCTCGAGGTGAGAAAGGGCAATGCACGGTACCGAAGAGGCTAGCAATGATGGAAGGGTGAGAGTGCGTATAATCCATGGACTCAACATTAGTCATAAAGAACTCACATACTTATTGCAAAAATCTATTAGTCATCGAAACAAAGTACTACGCGCATGCTCCTAGGGGGATAGATTGGCAGGAAAAGACCATCGCTCATCCCCGACCGCCACTCATAAGGAAGACAATCAATAAATACTCATGCTCCGACTTCGTTACATAACGGTTCACCATACGTGCATGCTACGGGAATCACAAACCTCAACACAAGTATTTCTACAATCCACAACTACCCACTAGCATGACTCTAATATTACCATCTTTATATCGCAAAACTATTGCAAGGAATCAAACACATCATATTCAGTGATCTACAAGTTTTATGTAGGATTTTATGACTAACCATGTGAATGACCAGTTCCTGTCATCTCTCTAAATAAATATAAGTGAAGCAAGAGAGTTTAATTATTTCTACAAAATATATGCCCACGCTCTAACAAATATAAGTGAAGCAAAAGAGCATTCTACAAATGGCGGTTTTCTATGTGAAGAGAAACAGGCAATCCAAACTTCAAATGATATAAGTGAAGAACACGAAGCATTCTATAATGCCATACTCAAAAGATTTAAGTGAAGTGCAATGGGCATTATATAAATCAACCAAGGACTATCTCATACCATCATGGTGCATAAAATAAAAAAAATAAAACTAAATGCAAAAGACGCTCCAAGATTGCACATATCACATGAACGAAACGAATCCGAAAACATACCGATATTTGTTGAAGAAAGAGGGGATGCCTTCCAGGGCATCCCCAAGCTTAGATGCTTGAGTCTTCTTGAATATTTACTTGGGGTGCCTCGGGCATCCCCAAGCTTGAGCTCTTGCCTCTCTTCCTTCTTCTCACATCGAGACCTTCTCGATCATCGAACACTTCATCCACACAAAACTTCAACAGAAAACTTGGTAAGATCCGTTAGTATAATAAAACAAATCACTACTCTAAGTACTGTTTAAAACCAATTCATATTTTGCTTTTGCATTATTTCTACTGTAATATAACTTTTTCATGGCTTAATCCACTGATATAAATTGATAGTTTCATCAAAACAAGCAAACTATGCATCAAAAACAGAATCTGTCTAAAACAGAACGGTCTGTAATAATCTGAACATTCACCATACTTATGATACTTCAAAAATTCTTCCCAAATTAGGAAAAATAAAAAATTTGTATATAAATACATTGCAAAAAGAATCAGAACCGTTTGACATTCCAGTAAAAATTTAAAAATCGCGCACTACAGCCAAAGTTTCTGTCCTGCACCGCACAAACCAACAAGCATTGTAAACATCCTAAAGGCAAACCTTGGCACATTATTTTTGTAATACAATGGAATTGTACAAGGGGATAATTATTTTTGTTGAAAAGTTTCTGTAATCAAGATTCACAAAGTTTCCGTGAGCATGAACAAAGTTCAAGGAGCTCTCCGACTTCAACAATGCTTGTTTTTCTCACTTTCACTTTCCTTTTTGAAAAGTTTTAGGTTCCCCTCTTTATTTATTTTTGTTTTTAAACTATATAAAAGAACTCAACAGAAATAAATGACTCTCTAAAATTTCCGGGTTGTCTCCCTGGCTGCGCTTTCTTTAAAGCCATTAAGCTAGGCATATAGTGCTCAAGTAGTGAATCCACCCGGATCCCAAGGTATATCAAAGCCAATTTTAATTAGCAATGATTTGACATTTAGTAGTGAGCACAAAGTAACATATATCAAGCAATGACGAAGTCTAACTCTCTTCCTATGCATCGGCATGTCATAAAAGAACAATTGATGCACACATAGTAAAGGCCAATGTATAGTATAAACAGTTTCTTGCAATTTTATCGTGTGGGAAACATAGAGAGGTGGAGATATAGTTCCTCTCTCATAATAATTGCAAGTAGGAGCAGCACACATGCATATTATACTCATCAAAATTATCATGTGCAACGGTAAAAGGCAACCCATCAATATAATCCTTAATAAAGGTAAACTTCTCTGATATAGTGTAGTTGGGAGAATTCAAAAAGATAATAGGACTATCATGCGTGGGTGCAATAGCAACAATTTCATGTTTAACATAAGGAACTATAGCAAGTTCATCTCCATAAGCATCATTCATATTGGCATCTTGGCAACAAGCATAGCAAGCATCATCAAAAAGGGATATTTTAAGAGAATCAACAGGATCATAACAATCATCCTTCGGTAAGCACGAAGGGAAATTAAACAATGTATATGTTGAAGAGTTACTCTCATTAGAAGGTGGGCACGGGTGATCAATCCGCTCTTCCTCCTTTTGTTCTTCGCTCTTCTCCTCATCTTTTTCATCCAATGAGCTCACAGTTTCATCAATTTCTTCTTCCATAGATTCCTGCAAAATATTAATCTCTTCTTGGACAGTGGAGACTTTCTCAATAAGCGCATTAATATAGGAATTACATTCATAATTATCATAGCAACATTTCAATATAGCAAAATTTTCAGGCCTATAAACATCATCATCAAAAGTTTCATACTTTTCAAACAAAGATTCAATTTCATAAGCACCCTTAAAAGCAACAAATTCTTATATTTGTTCCAGATCATAGTAATCATATATACCATTAGCATAAGAAGCTAAGGTTTCGTTATCATTAAATTTGCATGAAAGGGGAAGGTGTGGAGCCTTCATCCTAGAGCAACAAGTATAATCATAACTCAAGCATACTTGCCGAGCATACCACTTCAATATATCAATTTGATCCCATAATAGTTTCCCTTTTTGTGTCAAGCGATAATCCCTAAAGTATTCACGTTGATCCAACGTTACTCCCATTACCAAATTGAATGTGGTTTTCTCTGGATTATCAAAGTAGTACATAATATCTGTCACATAACGAGCATCGAGTGTTTTAGGAGGTTCCTCATCTCCATGAGTAGCAAGTACACCTAATTTTTTTGGTATTTCATGTTCCATATCCATAACTAAAGATACAGAACAACTAAGAACAACAAATAAAAATTACTTAGTGATAAAGCAAACAAGCACACACGACAATATTCACCCCACGCTATCGCTCCCCGGCAACGGCGCTAGAAAAAGGTCTTGATAACCCACAAGTATAGGGGATAAATTGTAGCCTCTTTCGATAAGTAAGAGTGTCGAACCCAACGAGGAGCTAAAGGTAGAACAAATATTCCCTCAAGTTCTATCGACCACCGATACAACTCTACGCACGCTTGACGTTCGCTTTACCTAGAACAAGTATGAAACTAGAAGAACTTTGTAGGTGTTTTTGGATAGGCTTGCAAGAATATGAAGAGCACGTAAATAAAAACTAGGGGCTGTTTAGATAAAGACACAATAAAGTAAAATATAGCGAGTGTGGAAAAGTGGTGGTAGGAGTTGTGAAATTGTCCCTAAGCAATTGACTACTTTACTAGACCGATAGCAAGTTTTATGTGGGAGAGGCCACTGCTAGCATGTCATCCCTGACTTGGAATTCTATGCACTTATGATTGGAACTATGAGCAAGCATCCGCAACTACTAATGTTCATTAAGGTAAAACCCAACCATAGCATTAAGATATATTGGTCCCCCTTCAATCCCGTATGCATCAATTTCTATGCTAGGCTGAAGCTTCTGTCACCCTTGCCCTCCAATACATAGTCCTATCAACATACAACTAACCCTATGGTGTGATCCACGCGCGCGCTCATATGATGGGCACCAAAGGACAGCAACATAACCACAAGCAAATTAAATCAGACATAGCAATTCATCAACCACCGATAGGAAAACAAAAATCTACTCAGACATCATAGGATGGCAACACATCATTGGATAATAATATGAAGCATAAAGCACCATGTTCAAGTAGAGGGTACAGCGGGTTGCGGGAGAGTGGACCACTGTAGATAGAGGGGGAAGGTGATGGAGATGTTGGTGAAGATGGCGGAGGTGTTGGTGTAGATCGCGGTGATGATGATGGCCCCCGGCGGCGTTCCGGCGCCACCGGAAGCGAGGGGGAGAGAGCCCCCCTCCTTCTTCTTCTTCCTTGACCTTCTCCCTAGATGGGAGAAGGGTTTCTCCTCTCGTCCATGGTCTCCATGGTGTGGGAGGGGCAAGAGCCCCTCCGAGATTGGATCTGTCTCTCTGTCTCTCTCTGTTTTTGCGCTCCTGTCTGCTGCCCTTTCACCGTTTCTTTTATATCCGGAGATCCGTAACTCTGATTGGGGTGAATCTTTTGCCCAGATCTTTCTCATAAAATTAGCTTTCTTGCGGAAAAAGAAGAGCGTCAACCGCCTTACGGGGTGCCCACGAGGGTCCAGGGCGCGCCCCCTGCCTCGTGGCCCCCTCGGGAACCCTCTCGCGTTGATTTTACTTCCCAAAAATCATAAATATTCCAAAATAATTCTCCGTCCATTTTTATCCCGTTTGGACTCCGTTTGATATGGGGTTTCTGCCAAACATAAAACATGCAACAAACATGAACTGGCACTGGGCACTGGATCAATATGTTAGTCCCAAAAATAATATAAAAAGTTGCCAAAAGTATATGAAAGTTGAATAATATTGGCATGGAACAATCAAAAATTATAGATACGACGGAGACGTATCACAGACGTGTCCGGCTCGGTGACTTATCTTACATGCCTTACAATACAAGTTTACATATACATGGCGGTTTACACTTACGGGCCTTAAGCCGCCTTCGGGTTTGGGCCCTTTAACAAGCCTGTCTATTGAACCGCCATCTTTAATATACTTCTTGGGCTTCATTTAGATGACCCGGCCCCTCCTGGGCGGGTCATATCTGATAGTTATATCCCCAACATTAGGCCCCAGGTTGATTTGAACTTGTTCATGTCAATCTCCAACACTTAGAAAAAATCCTTCTTCATCTTCCCGTGTTATTTGTAACCCGCCATAACGTCATCTCCTGAAATTGCGGTGACCAGCCGTGATGTCACCTGTCATTAATATTATATACGGCCCAGATCGTAATAAATCTTTTTCCTTTACCGAACTTCCAAAAATCAAGGCGTCCGCGCCGTCACATATCCATTTCCTTGTCCCCTCGATTCCCGCGCATGCCACTTATCCTTCCAACCATATAAATAGGGCCACGGGTTCACTTCTCATTCTCCCCCTTTTCCTTCTCGCCTTCTTATTCCTCCTCACGACGCTCCAGTGTGCCCGAGCTCCGCCGCCGTCGACCTTCGTCTCCTGCCTCAACTCCGGCCGCTGCATCACCCTGAACAGACCAGAACACCGCGGCGCCTCTTCGCTGTCTCATCAGCATCAGTAAGTCCTCTCTTTCCTCGTAATAGATCTGTCTTTAGGGTTTCAGTGTTCATCGGTGTTCGTCGCCGCCCTTCCTTCTCCTTGCATAGATTCATAGCTTAGATCCGAAAAACCACATAAATCTTACGCGGTAGCAGTTTTAGCACTTATTCTTTGATATCAGAATATACCCCCATTGCAAATAGATCTCATCTGGATGTCCCTATTTTTCGGCCATCGCCACTTTGAACTTAGATTTTATTTCATTTTTCTGAACAACTGCAGATCCAATCTTATGGCTTCAACCTATGAAACCTGTTTTCCCAACACTTAATATAATTTGCTCCTGATAGATCTTGAATATCCATGCTGGTCATGGCGTCTTACCTCACAGGCTTATAATCACTCATATATCATTAGTCCTCACTTAAGCCGCCATGCTGAATATATACTGTAACTGTTTAACTTGTGATTTTACCAACTGACTTGAACCGGCAAAAGTTTCCCTTCCTTTAGGCTCTCTCTCTTCACAATGCCGCCAAAAACAGTTTATACATGCAATTGGGTCCCCTCCATCGTCACTGAGGGCTCATTCAAAGATTTTGTCAAAGTCGGGTAGTTGCCCGCAAAGAGTGTGATGCATTACCGTGCTCCTGAACCGGGCGAAGAAAGACATTAGCCAAAGGATGGCGAAGTTATCGTATTCACTGATCACTTGAACCGGGGTTTCTCACCACCCGGCTCTAAGTTTTTCCGAGATGTTCTGCACTTCTTCCAACTCCATCCTCAAGACATCGGACCCAACTCCGTGTCAAATATCTGCAACTTTCAAGTCTTCTGTGAAGTATACCTTCAAGAAGAGCCCAGCGTCGACCTCTTTAGAGAGTATTTTTATTTGAACTGCCAGAATGAGTTTACGAACGGGCCCAACTTTGAACTTGGCAGAATCTCGATTCAATGCAGAAGAGATGCCATCTTCCCTTATGCAATCCTGCCGAGTCACCCCAAGGATTGGAACCAGACATGGTTTTATTGTAAAGATACCTCTCCGGATGACAAAAATCCACTGCCGGGTTACCGTGCCGAGCGCCTGGACCCAAAGCACAATCTTCCTGAGAAACTTACCACTGCCGAACGGGCAAAACTTGCTCCTACCATTGCAAAGGTTAAAGCCCTGCTAGGAAATGGGTTGACCGACATTGATTTGGTCAGGTGCTGGGTTTCTTGGCGGATCATACCCTTGAGTCGTCGCACCGGCTTAATGTGTACTTACATTGGTGGTGTAAAGATCCACTGCGCCATAGTTCTACGCCTTTAACTGATGAGGCAATTCACGAAATGGTTAAGTCCCTTCTAAATGAAGATCCGGAAGATTGCATTAAAGTGGGTCTGGCCCCTTTCTGCAAGCTTAACCCGCCACCAGATGTGAGTCTATAAACTTACTTACCTTTACTTCGCTATTTAAATACCTCATTAACTCAAACTTTAATGACCTTTATAGGCTAAGTCTGACTTTTTGAAAAAGAAGTATGATCATGAGGCTGCCAAGAAGGCCAGGGATGCCAAGAAAGCCGCCAAGAAGACCACCAAGAGGAAGAAGAAACCCAGTGCCTCTGAACTGCTTGACCTAGATGACACCTCTGAGTTGGAGGTAGCCCTTGACTCCCTTGGATCTTTTTTCAATTATCTTATTGACACCGACTATTATCAGGATGACACGGGAGCCAGCCAAGCAGCTGAAGAAGAGGTAACTATCATTTCCTCTGGCTCAGAACCTTTGCCAAGACAGAAACTTCGACAAGTAACCTAGAAAGTAAGTTTTTCACACCCCTTGGCTTATTTAGACCCTCACTTTCTTTTGAAGAAACAACAACACGAGAATCAACGTCAGACCCGGACCAGTGGAGGTGAAGAATTGTCCTCCGGCTTACCGAACACTCCTGCTCCTCGAAAACGTCGAAACGAGGTTCTTTTTAACTTACTCTTTTTACCTGCAGGTGGGTCTTATTTGTCTACCACTTAACTTTGTTGATTTAATTGACCAGGAGACCACCCGTTCTTCCTTTGGCGGTTCATCGTAAACCGAATTGACGGCTTTCAAGACTGCCCCTGGGTAATGACAAGTACTTTTTACTCTGCACCTCTTTATATTCTGATAATTATACTGACTTATCATAATCCGTGAAGTGGACAAGCAAAGCCTAATAAGAAGGCGAAGGTGACCAAGCCAACTGAGGCATCTAAAGCTGCTGAGCCGGAGCAACAAGTCTCTGCACCTGAAGTTTCTGACAAACATCCAGAAGAACCTGCCTCTGACCCTTCACTTGAAATTCCTGACCTCTCCCGTGACCACACGGATATCAATCCTATGCCCATCGAGTCATCCAACCCACTTAAGCCGCCAGAAGAACATGGTGAAGACGTTATGATTACTAGCACCAGCTTCAAAGAAACAGGACGTCCAACTGTTTTGGCTAAACACTCCACGAAAGACAAGTTCATTGAGAGGCGGAAATTGAAACTTGATATTGCTGATTACTATCAACTGAACGTCAATGAAGTATTCTCTGGTTATCTCAACCAAGCTCATTCCAGCCGTGACCTTGAGATTGATATAGTCAAACAGATGCACCAAAAATATGAGGTATGAACTCCGACTTTAAATAAGTTATGTACATCCTGCCAGCCCCCATGTCTACTGGCTATGATAAGATTGAATAGGTTGTAGACTTAGAATAATCCATAAGCTTCTGTAGTAGAATCCCTTCAAAGCTGGTTGTCATAGTTAAAATTAAACCGGATGGTTAAACAAGTTAGCCTTGCATCCGTAGTCCCCGAGGGCCAGTTTAATCAGCATGAATGAGCCGGTCCTATTTATCATTGTTTAGGAAGAAAAGCTTATCTGTGTAGCCCCCATGAGTCGGCTGTGACTATTTACAGCACAACCGGATCATCAGAAAGTAGTAGGAAGATACAAGCGATATGCATTAGCCCCCAAGTGCCAAGTTGTCTTGCTTGCAAAGTGCTTAGGACTTTATTCATATGAACCGTTTGCTTGAAGAATTTCTTTGACAGACATTAGCCCCCAAGTGCCAAGTAGTCTTGCTTGCAAAGTGCTTGGGACTTATATTCTTGTAATACTGATATGAATGTGTTGACAACTCTGTGCTTCATACAGGCTGCTACTGCTGAAGCTCAAGGCTTAACCAAGACATGCTTGTGAAGCTCAAGGCTGTCTACACACTTGTCGAACAGCTGTACACCGGAGCCCAACGCGCATTGGCCGCAAGTTCTCCAACGAGCCAAGCACCTACTCTGTTGATAGATGTGTTGAAAAAACTTTCTGTGCTGCCTGCCAGGTTTGATGAAATGAAGCGGTCATCTGCAAGAGCCATTGCTGTGACGGCTTTGAGCCGGGCCAAGGCATGGTTACCAGACCTTGACCCATCTGAGGTAGCCACTGGTTACCCAAGCTTGAAAGAAGATGGTACGCCGTTTAATCAGAAGGATTTCTCTGCTTGCGTGAAAGAGATACGTCCCATGGCGACTATGATTGCCAATGACTCGGACCTTTCAAAGTATCATCCGGCTTATAACAAGGAGAATCAGAAGATGCCAACCCCGGCTTATAGAGTGATGGACTTAATACCTCCAATTTGTAAGCACACTTTTGCGCCTGAAGTTGAGCCGTCTGATGTTATAGATGACGAGGCTGAATTTCAAGCTTTATCTGGCATCGATTGGTCATCACCAAATTTTCAAACGGCGGAGGAGGATGAAGAACCGGAAAGGGATGACCCAGAGGCCTCCATCCAACAAGGCCAAGAAGATTGAACCGCCGGGCGGTTTATATATTTGATCCTTGAAAAAACACTTGATCTTATTCGGCTCATGGAGCCATGTAATAGGGTAGTAAAAACTTAAATCTGTCGTGCCATCATGCACGTTTCTTCTTTTTGCACAAAACTGTTGATCTCCATTATGAGAAAACATCACCTTAGGCTTATGATAACATTTGATTTATGCCGATTTGATCGAATACTGTCCTGCACACAAAGGAAATACGAATGCCCTGGCGGCTTACCACCGGGTGGGTCATGATACCCCATTGAAGCCACTGAGGACGAATAGTCCATAACCAGGGCCGGTCTGACAATTATTAATTAAAATATCATACCTGTAGTATATGCTTAGACTGCCGGCTTATCAGCTTCATACAGTTAGAGGTGTTAGATCTGTAACTGTAAACACAAGAGTATGATGCTGTGGCGACTTAGAGTCTGCCATCCTGGCGGGTTATAGAGACCCAAAAGATGCTTCAAATATGAGCTATAAGTAGGGCAGCTGGGCCCGACTTGTGAAATATCAGAAGTCAAAGAAGATAACATAGAATATAAATAAGAAATCAAAAGAAATTCAAGGCTTTTGTAGGCTGCCAAGCCAAAGTGTCTTCTTCGATGAAACTAGCCTGAGCCACTGGAAGGTACGTGCGTTCCGTGAGCCTGACTCATAGTACCCAATCGACATTTGAACCCAGATAAAGTCAGATCTTGCTCATAGACTTTATCAGGAGTACGCGGGGTCAGAGTAACAGCATACATCACGGGCCGATTTATCCAAGTTTCAAGGAAGGCGGCTTATGAAGCTTGGATCTATCCTGACTATTTGTAAGCCATGCTCTCGCATGACAACCCGCCGTTTGAACCTTAACAAGCTCAGATCTTGGTCGAATACGCCGTAAAGATTGATTGTTAAGAGTTCGACGGGTCAATCGGGATTACCCGATGGAGTTGAAGCAGCTGGTATACAGGTAGGATGACCCGGAAAGGTTATGTCCTCTTTGGTCGAATACGCCTATGTTTGGACAGATAACCTAATCAAGAGGGTAGTAACGCTATGTTCTCTTTGGTCAAATATGCCTATGTTTGAACAGGAAGCCCCCAAGTGACATACTGACAAGTCGTGCTCGTCAGGGACCTATGTTTGAGCTGTGCCATGCATCCAACTCTCTTTGGTCCCTGAAGTTGGGCGTCGAGCCTCTTAAATGAATATGTAAGATGATGATAAAGACTCAATAGAGGCCATGAATTATCAGGGATGCCGGCTTTATTATACTGTTTATAATATATACATCAGTTGACTATGTACATCATGAGAGCCGGTGGCTCAAGTATAGTAGGGCCGAAGATGAGCTATATTCCACGGCCGACGGGTCTCCTCCTCCGACTTACGTGAGTCCTTGTGGTCTCGAACGTCGATAAGATAGTATGACCCATTATGCAGATTCTTGCTGACCACAAAAGATCCTTCCCAAGGCGGCGATAGCTTATGCATATCCTTTTGATCCTGTATGAGCCGGAGCACTAAGTCGCCTTCTTGTAAGGTTCTGGTTTTGACCCGGCGGCTGTGATAACGACGTAGGTCTTGCTGATAAATCGCCGAATGAGCCGCCGTGAGATCATGCTCCTCATCCAATAGGTAAAGTGCATCTTGACGTGCCTTTTCATTGTCAGCCTCAATGTAAGCCACCACCCGGGGTGAATCGTGACGGATATCACTAGGGAGAACCGCCTTTGCTCCATAAACCATGAAAAAGGGTGTGTAACCCGTAGATCTGTTGGGGGTCGTATTGATGCTCCATAACACTGAGGGTAACTCCTCTACCCAACAACCCGGCGTTCTTTGCAAAGGAACCATAAGCCGGGGCTTGATACCTCGCAGAATCTCTTGATTCGCTCGTTCTGCCTGACCATTGGACTGAGGGTGAGCCACAGAGGACACGTCAAGCCGGATATGCTCCCGTTGACAAAATTCTTTCATAGCAGCTTTAGAGAGATTAGTGCCATTAACTGTTATAATGTTGTGTGGAAAGCATCTTCATGAATTGAACCGTCGATGCTGCGTCACACTTACTAACCGGCCCTGCCTCCACCCACTTAGTGAACTTATCAACTGCCACCAAAAGGTGGGTCTTCTTATCCTTGGACCTCTTAAAAGGCCCAACCATATCAAGCCCCCAAGTCACAAACGGCCAAGTGATTGGAATCATTCTCAACTCCTGAGCCGGAACATGAGCTCATCGTGAAAACTTCTGGCAACCGTCACATTTGCTGACCAAGTCCTCATCATTAGCATGAGCCATCAACCAATAGAAACCGTGACGAAAAGCCTTGGCTACGAGAGATTTTTAACCAGCATGATGACCACAATCTCCTTCATGAATCTCTCGTAGAATCTCACAAGCTTCTTCAGGACAGACGCAACATTGAAACGCCCCTGTGACACTGTGATGATGCAATTCCCATTGTCGGCGTTCTGGGAACGGGGGTCCCCAGACTTGCCTGCCTGCGGCCCACGGCGTGGCTGAGCCAGCGGGCCGTACGGCCCATCTTCATCAACAAGGCATCCAGGACCCTCGCGAGGGGCCAAGCCTCGCGAGGTGGACGACTCAGGACCTCCTCAGGAGCGGCCAAGTCAGGCAGGCTCATGAGGAGCGGAGATATCAAGGCGGGGAAAACCTCACGAGGCTCTCGTGACGTGAGCCATGACGATCGGCACCAGGCGGGCGCCAGGTGAGCGCCAGCGCGCGCAGCGTCCTTGTTTCCTCTTTGGTGCTAAGGAAGCCAGAGCAGGCGAGGAGTACCGAGGCATCAGGCAAAGGTTGCCATATCGGTGCAACGAGACCAAGACCATGAGGACGGCAAGACGGAGGTCATCGTGGAGCCCAAGACGGCGTCACCACCAGAGCCTTTGCAGTCGAAGACCACTTTTGTCAGGATAGCTTGTACTAGTTGTCCCCCTTCAAACTTGCCCGCCGTTGTTGGCTCCCTTCCCGCTCATTATTTGGGAAGAGGACCAGGGCCTCTATAAATAGGCCCAGCCACCACAGTAGTAGGCATGGGATCCAGAGACACGCACAAGTCCGCAAGCACAAGAACACCTCAACCTCAGGAGGCTGTTCTCCCCCCTTGTACTGTTCTTCATCAGCCCAAGAGGCAATCCACCACCACACGCTAGAGTAGGGTATTACACCACAACGGTGGCCCGAACCTGTATAAATCTCGTGTCCTTCTGTGCTGTGAGTTCGTCGAGTTCGTCCGCGAGATCTTAGCGAGCTAGGGCGTAAATCGGTAGGAGGGAAAGACTTCGCGCACACCCCAGTGTTCGAACCTTAAGGGTTTGCCGGAACCCCACATCCGACATTTGGCATGCCAGGTAGGGGAGCGCCGTAGCTTCCTTTCCATCAGTTCGTCGCTCCGTCGTCTCCATGGCGGACGCTCGCCATGCTCGAGCTGAGCATCGGGCTGCCCTCACCGCCCGCGTTGCTCAGACGGCTTCCGTCGGTGGGCAACCTCGTCGTTCTCCGTCTCCCGCCGTCAACGCTGCCATAGGCCCGGCGGGGAACGAGCAGCAGGCGTCCTCGCTGCATCCGTCGGTGCGGCAAGACGGCCGCACCGCCACTCCTCACTGACCCCAGCCGGTTCTTCATCTCACGCACGCCGCGCTCCCATGGAGGCGCGGGCCACACTCATCGCCGCAAACGAACTCCTGCACTACCGCCCAGTCGACGACCTCTACGAGGAGTGGCTCGACCGCGTCGCCGAGCTCGTCTGCGCCGCAGGGGGCTCTCCGGCGCCGTCCCTCTCTCTACCTCACCCTCAGCCAGCCACGGGCGATGAGGCCCAGGCACGCCTCCGCCACCTCTACCCCAAGACGGTGCCTTGGCACCAAGGCGCGCGGCCCCACGGCGTGATCCACCATGCCCGGTGCCCACGCGCGAAGAGAGAAGCTGCCAAGAAATCCCGCGGCCGCGAGAAGCTGCACCTGCGCTCCCTGCGCCGCCTCATCAAGACCGCGCACCGCCCGCAGCGGCGCCGCGCGGACCTCGTCAAGACCAAGCATCACCACCGAGGCTGGCACAAGCAACCACGGCTGGCTGCCGCGCTTTCACCCCCGAGCTGCGTAGCGTCGCCTGGCCAGGCAAGTTCAAGCCGGATCTGCCTCCTCGCTCGACGGCACCGGCGACCCCACGGAGTTCCTGTAGCTCTATGAGCTGAGCATCGAAGCAGCCAACGGCGATGAGAAAGTCATGGCGAACTGGTTTCCCATGGCTCTCAAGGATGGGGCCCGCTCCTGGCTCCTGAACCTGCAGCACGGTTCGATCTCCTCCAGGGGCGAGATGCGCGACCGCTTCGTCGCCAACTTCCAGGGCACCCGCGACCGCCCGCTGGCCGCGGGCGACCTGGACCGCATCAAGCAACAACCGGGAGAGACCCTCTAGAAGTACATCCAGCGCTTCAACAACACCCGCCTCAAGATCCCCAAGGTCACGGACGAGGTCATTATCTCCGCGTTCTCCGACGGCGTCCACGACGTCAAGATGAAGGAAGATCTCGCTATCCATGAGGACCTCTACACATCTCAGGAACTGTTCAACCTGGCGACCAAGTGCGCAAGAGCTGAGGAGGGGCGCCTCTCTCTCCTCGAGCTGCCAGCTGCAGGAGCGGAGGAGAAGAAGGCCAAGGCCAAGGAAGTGAAGCGCAAGGAAGCAGCAGTGCTAGCAGCGGAGCCCGACACCAAGCGGGGCAGAGATCAGCCTGAGTCATCCAAGAACAGCCGACCGTTCTGCGCCATCCACAACCTCCCACAACACCAGCGACTGTCAAGAGCTCAGAGCCATTCGAGAAGGACGCTTCGGTCGACGCCCCGAGCGCAGTGACCGGGGCTACGGCCGAGGAGGGGGACGTGGAGGCGGACGCTGGGACGACCGTGGCCCGCGCCAGGAATGGCACGACAGGCCTCGTGAGGACCGCTGGCAGGACCATCCTCGCGAGGGGGCCTGGAGGGACCCGCCTTGTGAGGATCGCCCCAAGGCAACACCGGTCTTCCCCCACTGCCGCCACCAAGAAGGAACGACGACCACCATCGGGACGAGGGGGCTGGGGGCTTCCAGGAGCCGCGTGCAATCGCCTGCGTCTTGGGCGGCGCCCAGGCCCCAGCCTCTCAATGCATCTTCAAACAGTTCGCCCGTGAGGTGAATGCGGTGCTCCCCAAGCTCAAAGCCACGCGCTCGCTCAAGTGGTCCCAATGTGCCATCACTTTCAACTCGGCAGATCAGCTCAAGTGCGCGGCCACCGCTGGCGCCCTCCCGATGTTGTGCTCCCCAGTCATCAGCAATGTGCAGGTTACCAAGACCCTCATCGACGGCGGCGCAAGGCTCAACGTCCTGTCCGTCGACACGTTCGACAACCTCCAAGTGCCATATGAGCAGCTCCAGCCTACCAAACCCTTCTCGGGAGTGACCGACGGCTCCACCACGCCGATAGGGTTGGTCCGCCTGCCTGTCACCTTCGGAGAGCGCAAGAACTACCGCACCGAGCTCATCGACTTCGACGTCGCGCACATTCGCCTGCCGTACAACGCCATCCTCGGGTATCCGGCCCTGGCAAAGTTCATGGCAGTCACCCACCACGGCTACAACGTCCTCAAGATGCCGGGAAGCGGCAGAATCATCATGGTCCCATGTGAAGAGAGAGATGTGGTGTGCTCCCTTGAACGCGCCTTCCAAGCTGCAGCAATCGACGACCCCGACAGCAGAAGTGAGGGCCCTTCGGAGGCCATCCCCAAGAAGAAGCAGTTGCGCCGCGCAGGACCTCAGGAGGATGGTGACGCGGCAGGAGCCTCGTCAGGATCAGCGTCCGTCCCAGGGGCGCCTCCCTCCATCGCATAGGAAGGCGCGCCCAGCGCCCTCCTTGGGCAGGGCTCGGGGGCTCTCTTCTGGAGGGCCTCAGACCTTGCCAACCTCACGAGTGAGGCGTTTGGGCACCACTTGGAGGCGTGCTTCACGGCATGTTTCCCTCAGGAGAGCACAGGGCAAGGAGTGCCCACCACTCAAGAGTTCATCACCAAGACCACTCAGGAGCTGCAAGACGCAAGAGCCATGCGCGGCGACGGCCGCTCACGAGACGCAGCTCCCCATCCAGGCGAGGATGCTGGGCTGCGTGTCTGCATCGACGTCCCAGAGCTCAACAGGGCCGCATCTCAGGAGCGCTTCTGGCCTTCGTGTGTGGGTCGCTGCGAGGGCCCGCCACACAGCTACGTTCGCATGCCCTTCGGCTTGCCGAGCGTGACGTCAGCCTATCAACGCAACATGCGGCATGTCATGGCATCTCAGGAGGCCAGGTACCACGCTGTCTTGGAGGAGATGGAGACGGTCTTCAGGGAACCTCCCGAGCCCCCAGAGCCTCCCGAGGCTTAGGGCTCCGGTGGATCATGAAGAGTCACTCCTTCGACGCACGTCTTCAGCTGCACCAACTCTACTTCGCCTACAGAACCAGGTGACATCTTCCAAGCTCGTCTAGCTAGGAGCGCCCCTCGGGCTGCATCATTCCCAGGCCACATGGGTCCGTCCCCGTGGCATGTATCTCTTTTGCTATGTCTTTAGCTTACCTTGTTGGGGGCGCCCCTCGGGCTGCATCATCCCTAAGCCGCTCGGGCCGGACCCAGTGGCATGTATCTTCCTGCATTTACCTAAGCTGGTCTGCTTTCCATACTTAACCTGCCCACAGCTGTCGCCGCCCGATCGCCGCCCACCACGGGTCTGTTCATCCTATGCAATTCGCTTGCGCGTTAAAAGGGGTGCTCCTGAGCATCACGACTCAGGAGCTCTTACTGGCTCTCCAACCCTCACCCCCTGGCCTTGCCCACGGCATCGCGACCTGGCATACCAGCGGCGGCTGAGCTCGCTCGAGGGCCGGGACCTGAGGATGTAGAGTGCTTGCATCTAACTGCCTTGCAGGAACACACAATCACCAAGACTCAAGACCAGACGCAACCCGCCTTGAGGTAGGGCCTCGTGAGTCCCGCGCTGGCTCACGAGTGCCCAGATACACCTCGCAGTCCTGCCGTGCAAGCCACGTGTCAGGGCGGGGCTGTACACGCCCCGGGGGCTCCTCCCGGAGGGGGCCCCCATCCCACGCACAAGTGGAGGCACCATGCTCCGCACTGGCCGTCGACACTGCCGAGGAGTGGCTATGCCCGTGCACAAGCGGAAGCACTATGCTCCGCGCTGGCGATAAAGAACTGAGGGCGGCCCCACGGTCGTACCAACCTCAAGGAGCCCAGAGCTCAGCGTCCAGCCTCACCGCAACGCCTCCCCTCGGGAGAGCCGCGCGAGGGGGATGGGCACGGGGGCTGCGCTCGGGTCACGCCCAAGCGCATGCCACCCAACCAGGTCTACCGGACCTGGGCGTCGCGCGCCCCTCCCGAGGCCTTGGCGAGGGCAGGTATGGAAATTGTTTGCACGTCAAGGGGGACTCCTGAGCATCGCAACTCAGGATCCTAACTGGTCACGTAACCCCTCACTCCTTGGTCCGTCCTGGTCTCCGGTCGGCTCAATGTCGGTTGACGTATGCGCGGGGCCGGGCTCTGCCGACGTAGAACATTAATCTATCCTCATGAACTCTCCATATATGTTGTTTGCGCGTCAAGGGGGACTCCTGAGCATCGCGACTCAGGAGCCTAACTGGTCATGTAGCCCCTCACTCCTTGGTCCGTCCTGGTCTCCGGTCGGCTCAATGGAGGTTGAGGTATGCGCGGGGCCGGGCTCTGCCAACGCAGAGCACAAGCAAATAGGAAGGAAAACACAAAATCATGAAGCAAATATTACAAGCACATCGTCCTCATGATACCAAATGAAAACTCTAAATGCCTCCACGAGGCCTGATACATGTTGCAGGAACGAAACGGGAAGAATAGCCGCAGGAGCCCCTGGAGCGCCGGCGGCATCAGTCCGCGCGCGTCAAAGGTCGGCCTGGAGGCGACGAATTCCTCCCGATCCCTACGCTGGAACAGGGGAATGAAGGTGCTTGGCGGGTACTCCTGGTTGTCCCCAACTATGAGGTGCAGAACAGCAGCCAATTCATCGTCAGGCAAGGCCCCCGGCCTCAGGCGGGCCTTGTTTCCCTCTTCTTCAAGCTCCCACAGGGGGCGCGGCGCCTGGAGCGGGGCTACTCGTAGCGTCAAGAACTCCCTCAGGAGCATGACCCCCGTCACCTTGGCCGCCCTCGCATTGCCCGGCTTCAGGTCGGTCACCATCTGCCCCAACACTAGCTATGACCGCTCATCAGCGAGCTCCGCCTTGGGCCACCCCCCGTTGGAAGAAGGCGCCGCCGTTGGCAACGCCAGGCGTTGATCGGCACGCTTGGCATCCATCATGACCCATTTGGATCCGATGTTGTTGGCCCTCTTCCCGGTGCTCGAGATCGAGTTGGCCTTGCCGCATGCGACAAAGTTAGCTCATCCGAAAATGTGACCCTCGCTGACACGAAGGAAGAAGAAATGGCGCAGTAATGCCACGACGGCATCACGCCCAGGTACGCCTCACAGTAGTAGGCGAAGATGGACAGGAGGAGGACAGAGTTGGGATGAAGATGCAACGCCTGCAGACCGTAGTGGTCGAGGACTTCATAAAAGAAATCAGAGAAGGGAGGAACCAACCCGACAGCGATACCGCTCGAGAAGAAGGGGAAGAAGGTGCTTTCCTCGGGCTCCGGCACGTCGGAGGCAAGCCGGAGCTCGGTCGCCCCCCACTCATTGCTCTCACCCGCCGTCAGCAGGCGCACGGAGGCGAGGCTTTTCTCCGTGACGGTGGGTGCCTCAAGGGCCGGCTCATACCAAGCCGGTGCTGAGGAAGTCTTGACCTTGCGCGGTGCCATGGATTGCGGATGCAGGATGAGATTGGAGCGGATCTGGAGGTAGCGGTGGCGATGAGCAAGAAAGGGGATCTGGAGCGGGGCGAGGAAGAAGCAATGAAGGCAAGTGTTGCCTGCGCCAGCCGTTTGTCAGGTCAAGCAGTTGCCGAGGCAGCGTGGGGAAGCGAAGACGCCCACATCCAATCAACTGCCACGCGTCAACCGTGGCCGCAGGCTTTTGGGGCCCGCGGTGCTCCGTACTTGACCCTTGGCTTCGCCGCGAAGCCAAGCCCGAGCGCACCTTGGGCCCGGGGGCTACTGTCGGCATTCTGGGAATGGGGGTCCCCAGACTTGCCTGCCTGCGGCCCACGGCGTGGCAGAGCCAGCGGGCCGTACGGCCCATCTTCATCAACAAGGCATCAAAGGCCCTCGCAAGGGGCCAAGCCTCGCGAGGCGGACGACGCAGGACCTCCTTAGGAGCGGCCAAGTCAGGCAGGCTCATGAGGAGCAGAGATATCAAGGCGGGGCAAACCACACGAGGCTCTCGTGACGTG
This sequence comes from Triticum aestivum, assembly GCF_018294505.1. Classification (NCBI taxonomy): domain Eukaryota; kingdom Viridiplantae; phylum Streptophyta; class Magnoliopsida; order Poales; family Poaceae; genus Triticum; species Triticum aestivum. Next base: position 346,572,004 of record NC_057808.1, on the reverse strand, counting down.
AGCCATGACGATCGGCACCAGGCGGGCGCCAGGCGAGCGCCAGCGCGCGCAGCGTCCTTGTTTCCTCTTTGGTGCTAAGGAAGCCAGTGCAGGCGAGGAGTACCGAGGCATCAGGCAAAGGTTGCCATATGGGTGCAACGAGACCAAGACCAGGAGGACGGCAAGATGGAGGTCATCGGGGAGCCCAAGACGGCGTCACCACCACAGCCTTTCGCAGGCGAAGACCACTTTTTTCAGGATAGCTTGTACTAGTTGTCCCCCTTCAAACTTGCCCGCCGTTGTTGGCTCCGTTCCCGCTCATTATTTGGGAAGAGGACCAGGGCCTCTATAAATAGGCCTAGCCACCACAGTAGTAGGCATCGGATCCAAAGACACACACAAGTCTGCAAGCACAAGAACACCTCAACGTCAGGAGGATGTTCTTCCCCCTTGTACTGTTCTTCATCAGCCCAAGAGGCAATCCACCACCACACACTCGAGTAGGGTATTACACCACAACGGTGGCCCGAACCAGTATAAATCTCGTGTCCTTCTATGCTGCGAGTTCGTCGAGTTGGTCCGCGAGATCTTAGCGAGCTAGGGCGTAGATCGGTAGGAGGGAAAGACTTCGCGTGCACCCCAGTGTTCGAACCTTAAGGGTTTGCTGGAACCCCACATCCGACACCCATTAACGATCATCATTGACTTAGACCCCCGGGTCATCTGCCTGGCCAAGATCTCATCTTCAGGTAACTCACCCCGGGTCATGTAAGCCAAAGACGGCACTGTCCAATCAGGAATAGCATGAAGAGCCGCCACCAATTGTGCCTCCGGGTCAGGAATAGCAAGATCCTCCTCCGTAGGCAATTTGACAGAAGGGTTGAGCAGAACATCCAGGAATGTGTTAGGTGGCACCGGCTTATGCTGAGATCCTAACCGACTTAAGTTGTCAGCCGCCTCGTTCTTCCGACGATCAATATGCTCAACTTGGTAACCTTTGAAGTGACCTGCAACGGCATCGACCTCTCGACAATAAGCCGCCATAAGCGGATCCTTAGAATCCCAAGTACCAGAAACTGGCTGAGCCACCAGATCTGAATCGCCGAAACACCTCACCCGGTTTAAATTCATCTCTTTAGCCATCCGAAGGCCATGGAGCAAGGCCTCATACTCAGCTGCATTGTTAGTACAAGGGAACATTAACCGGAGAACATAAGAGAATTTATCACCTCGCGGGGAAGTCAAGACAACTCCAGCCCCCGAGCCCTCCAATTGCCTGGATCCATCAAAGTGAATAGTCCAATATGTGTTGTCCGTCTTTTCCTCAGGCGTTTGCAGCTCTGTCCAATCATTGATGAAATCCACAAGTGCTTGGGACTTGATGGCCGTCCGAGGCACATACTTTAAACCATGAGGTCCAAGCTCAATGGCCCATTTAGCAACCCGGCCTGTGGCTTCCCTGTTTTGGATGATGTCTCCTAAAGGAGCACAGCTAACCACAGTAATGGGATGACCCTGAAAATATTGCTTAAGCTTCCGGCTTGCCATGAAAACCCCATACACAAGCTTCTTCCAGTGTGGATATCTCTGTTTGGACTCGATAAGCACCTCACTGATGTAGTAAACCGACCGTTGAACTGGGTATTCCTTGCCTGCCTCTTTCCTTTCCACCACAATAGCTACACTGACGGCCGGCTATTAGTAGCCACATATAACAACAGAGGATCCTTATCAATAGGGGCAGCAAGAACGGGCGGCTCAGCCAACTGTTTCTTCAGATCCTCAAACGCTTGATTAGCAGCATCACTCCAAACAAAAGGATCTGTCTTCTTCATCATCTGATAAAGAGGAGTAGCCTTCTCACCTAACCGGCTTAGAGCCACAATATGACCCGCCAGACGCTGAACATCATTAACACACGCCAGCTTAACCAACGAAGTAATGGCTTTGATCTTCTCCGGGTTAGCTTCAATGCCTCTGATAGAAACCAGAAAGCCAAAGAGCTTGCCTGCTGGTACACCAAAAACGCACTTGGCCGGGTTAAGCATCATCTTGTAGACCCGGAGATTGTCAAACGTCTCCCTCAAATCATCAATCAAGGTCTCCTTCTTCCTGGATTTCACCACAATGTCATCTACATAAGCATGAACATTACGCCCAATCTGATTGTGAAGGCAATTTTGCACACACCGCTGGTAAGTCACCTGGGCACTCTTGAGCCCAAAAGGCATGGACACATAGCAGAAGGCTCCAAACGGAGTAATGAAAGCTGTCTTCTCCTGGTCCTTAACTGCCATCTTGATCTGATGATAACCAGAATAAGCATCCAAAAAACTCAAACGCTCACAACCCGCCGTAGCATCAATGATTTGGTCAATACGAGGGAGAGAAAACGGATCAGCCGGACATGCCTTGTTTAAGTCCGTGTAATCCACACACATTCTCCAAGTGCCATTCTTCTTAAGCCCCGACACTGGGTTAGCCAACCACTCAGGATGAAAAACTTCAACGATAAACCCGGCCGCTAAGAGACGGGCCACCTCTTCACCAATGGCCTTCCGCCTTTCCTCGTTGAATCGATGAAGAAATTACTTGACTGGCTTAAAATTTGGATCAATATTAAGAGTGTGCTCAGCGAGTTCCCTCGGTACACCCGGCATGTCTGAAGGGTTCCATGCAAAGATGTCCCGATTCTCACGGATGAACTCGATGAGCGCGCTTTCCTATTTCGGGTCCAGATTAGCACTGATACTGAACTGCTTAGATGAGTCGCCAGGGACAAAGTCAACCAATTTAGTGTCATCCGCCGATTTAAACTTTAACGAAGGATCATGCTCTGTGGTTGGCTTTGTCAAGGACATCATCTCTGTCGGGTCAACATTATCCTTGTAAAATTTTAGCTCTTCCGTTGCACAAACTGATTCAGCATACACGGCATCCCCTTCCTCACACTCCAAGGCCACCTTGCGACTCCCATGCACTATGATGGTGCCCTTATAACCCGGCATCTTAAGCTGCAAGTAAACATAACAAGGCCTCGCCATGAACTTAGCATAAGCCGCCCGCCCAAACAGAGCATGACAAGGGCTCTTGATCTTGACCACTTCGAAAGTTAAAGTCTCAGACATGGAATCATGCTCATCTTCAAAGGCAACTTCCAAAGATATCTTACCCACTGGGTAGGCTGACTTACCCGGCACCACACCATGGAAAACAGTGTTTGACGTCTTAAGATTCTTATCAGTCAGTCCCATGCGACGGAAGGTCTCATAATAAAGTATGTTAATGCTGCTACCTCCATCCATGAGTACCTTAGTAAATTTATAGGCCCCAACCTGAGGCGTCACCACCAGAGCCAGGTGACCCGGATTATCGACCCGGGGCGGATGATCCTCACGACTCCACACAATAGGCTGCTCTGACCATCGTAAATAACGTGGCACCACCGGCTCAACAGCATTGTCAGCTCTCTTGTGAAGCTTTTGATCCCGCTTACACAAACTGGTGGTGAAGATGTGGTATTGCCCACTATTCAGTTGCTTCGGGTTGCTCTGATAACCAGACTATTGCTGCTGCTGATTCCCCTGATTATTCTGCTGGTTGTAACTACCTTGGTTGCCGTGGCCTTGAAACCCGGAATTTGAACTGCCGCCTCCATGACCCGCACCATGAGAGCCGGACCCTGAACCACCGTTTGGGCCATGGTTGTGTTGGATGGACTCCCTAAAGCTTCTCATTATGCTGCAATCCTTCCACAGATGAGTAGCCGGCTTCTGATCCGTTCCGTCTTTCGGACATGGCTGATTTAATATTGCATCAAGGTCAAACCTTGTCCCTTGAGCCGGCGGTCCCTTACGATGCTGGTTATAATTTCGCGCACCGGTGTTAGCCACAAAATCATCAGCCTTGTGCCTACCGTTGCTGCCCTGATTGGTAGGGTTGTACTGCTGTCCCTTCATGCCGCTACTCTTCTTTCCCTTTCCAATCTTTCATCCTTAGAGTCGGGGTCCTTGGTACCATCAGAGTAGGCATACTTAACAAGAGCCGCCATAAGCTCCCCCATGTCGTTGCAATGACGCTTATGCCTCCCAAGCTTCTGCTTGAGTGGAATAAAACGGCAATTTTTCTCCAACATTAGAACCGTTGAGCCGACGTTGATGTTATCTGAAGAATGTATGATAGTCGAGACCCGGCGCACCCAGCTGGTCGTTGACTCGCCCTCTGCTTGAACACAAGAAACCAAATCCATGATCGACATAGGCTGTTTGCATGTATCTTTGAAATTCTGGATGAACCGGGCCTTCAGCTCTTGCCATGACCCAATGGAATTAGGCGGCAGCCCCTTCAACCAAGTACGAGCCGTCCCTTCCAGCATCATGGTGAAGTACTTAGCGTACACAGCCTCACTAACATCTAGCATCTCCATAGCCATCTCATAACTCTCAACCCAGGCCTCAGGGGGCTGATCTGCTATATAAGTGGGCACCTTGCGAGGGCCTTTGAAGTCCTTCGGCAGACGCTCGTTCCGTAGAGCCGCCGTTAGACATGGCACACCGAAAGCTCTCGAATTTACACCCGCCACCACTGAAGTCGTCGGGTAAACCGGCGCGTGCTGGTGAGCCGCCAGTTGAGCCGCCAGCTCGGCCTCCCGGCGCGCTCTGCCCTGATCCACCAAATCCTGTGCATTGGCACCATTGCGCGCTGGGTCATGTCCATGAGGTTGGTTACGACACCGCTCAGTACTCGAAACTGCTGGCGAGTCAATGTGCCTACTGTAGCTCTGGCTTGGATGAGGGGTCGAGTGAATCCAGTCACGACTATAGGAATAAGCCTGCTGTTGTACCAAAGCCGTTTGAAGAAGCTCCCTGGCCCTTCGGGTTTCAACCGCCGTCGGAGTCTCACCCTCGACTGGCAGAGCCGCCAATCGCGTAGTGATACGTCTCCAACGTATCTATAATTTTTGGTTGTTCCATGCTATATTATATTCTGTTTTGGACATTATTGGGCTTTATTATACATGTTTATATTATTTTTGGGACTAACCTATTAACCGGAGGCCCAGCCCAGAATTGCTATTTTTTTTGCCTATTTCAGAGTTTCATAGAAAAAGAATATCAAACAGAGTCCAAACAGAATGAAACCTTTGGGAACGTGATTTTTGGAACAAACGTGATCCAGAGGACTTGGACCCTACGTCAAGACATCAACAAGGAAGGCACGAGGTAGGGGGCGCGCCTACCCCCCTGGGTGCGCCCACCACCCTCGTGGGCCCCACGTTGCTCCACCGACGTACTTCTTCCTCCTATATATACCTACGTACCCCCAAACTACCAGATACGGAGCCAAAAAACCTAATTCCACTGCCGCAACCTTCTGTACCCGTGAGATCCCATCTTGGGGCCTTTTCCGGAGCTCCGCTGGAGGGGGCATCGATCACGGAGGGCTTCTACACCAACACCATAGCCTCTTCGATGATGTGTGAGTAGTTTACCTCAGACCTTCGGATCCATAGTTATTAGCTAGATGGCTTCTTCTCTCTTTTTGGATCTCAATACAATGTTCTTCCCCTCTCTTGTGGAGATCTATTCGATGTAATCTTGTTTTGCGGTGTGTTTGTTGAGACCGATGAATTGTGGGTTTATGATCAAGTTTATCTATGAACAATATTTGAATCTTCTTTGAATTCTTTTATGTATGATTGGTTATCTTTGCAAGTCTCTTTGAATTATCAGTTTGGTTTGGCCTACTAGATTGATCTTTCTTGGAATGGGAGAAGTGCTTAGCTTTGGGTTCAATCTTGCGGCGTCCTTTCCCAGTGACAGTAGGGGCAGCAAGGCACGTATTGTATTGTTGCCATCGAGGATAACAAGATGGGGTTTATATCATATTGCATGAGTTTATCCCTCTACATCATGTCATCTTACTTAAAGCGTTACTCTATTCTTATGAACTTAATACTCTAGATGCATGCTGGATAGCGGTCGATGTGTGGAGTAATAGTAGTAGATGCAGGCAGGAGTCGGTCTACTTGTCTCGGACGTGATGCCTATATTCATGATCATACCTAGATATTCTCATAACTATGCTCAATTCTGTCAATTGCTCAACAGTAATTTGTTCACCCACCGTAATACTTATGCTCTCGAGAGAAGCCACTAGTGAAACCTATGGCCCCCGGGTCTATTTTCCATCATATTAATCTTCCAAGTCTTAGCTATTTTTATTGCCTTTTATTTTACTTTGCATCTTTATCATAAAAACACCAAAAATATTATCTTATCATGTCTATCAGATCTCACTCTCGTAAGTGACCGTGAAGGGATTGACAACCCCTTTATTGCGTTGGTTGCGAGGATTTATTTGTTTGTGTAGGTGCGAGGGACTCGTGCGTGGCCTCCTACTGGATTGATACCTTGGTTCTCAAAAACTGAGGGAAATACTTACGTTGCTTTACTGCATCACCCTTTCCTCTTCAAGGGAAACCAACGCAGTGCTCAAGAGGTAGCAAGAAGGATTTCTGGCGCCGTTGCTGGCGAGTCTACGCAAAAGTCAACATACCAAGTACGCATCACAAACCCTTATCTCCCGCATTACATTATTTGCCATTTGCCTCTCATTTTCCTCTCCCCCACTTCACCCTTGCCGTTCTATTCGCCCTCTTTTCCGCTCGCCTTTCCTTCGCCATGTCGGAACCAAAAAGAGCTGGGGGTTCTCTCCCGAGCTTTAGTGCTTTGGACAATCCTTCTGTTCTATCTAAACTCATAGATAATACTATGGAAAAACCTGCCGGAGTTGTCAATGAGAGTCCTAATAATTTTGATGAAGATGATTCCGGAATTTTTCGTTATTTACCTGATGAATCTTTGAAAGATTCTTGGGATAGACTATTAAGGATCCGGGCTAACTATGTACCCCAATACCAAATTGAAATTTACTTGAAGAGCTTTTATGTTGCCCTACCTTCTTCGTTTAAGCATGTCTTAGGTTCTATATTTGAAGAAGGATTTCTTGAAGGGGATGTCGTAGATACTTATGAAAAGATGAAAACCATATTTGGGCACCCCATGAATGAGAAAGTTGAATCTACATCTCTTTTGCTCTCCTACCAAAATGAATCTATCAAATAGATAAAAGCTAGCCTAGATGCAAATTTCCGCAACGTGCTTAATCTTTCTTCTACCACTAATGGCCACGTGCTTTATCAAAATAGAAAGATTAATTCCATAGATAACAAGTTTGCTCTTTTCTTCCCTAAAACCAAAGATGGCAATACCTAGATCTATCCTTCCTTTTATGCCTAGCTAGGGGCGTTAAACGATAGCGCTTGTTGGGAGGCAACCCAATTTTATTTCAGTTTTTTGCTTTTTGCTACTGTTGAGAAATAAATATTTGATCTAGCCTCTGGTTAGATGTGTTTTTATGTTTTAATTAGTGTTTGTGCCAAGTTTAACCTATAGGACCTTCTTGGATGATAGTTATTTGATCTTGCTGAAAATTCCAGAAACTTTCTGTTCACGAAAAATAATTGTTAAATATAACCAGAACGTGATAAAATATTTATTCCAATTGCTGCTGATCAATAAACAAATTATCCAGGTCGTCCTATTTTGGCTGAATTTGTTTAGTTCCAGAAGTTTGCGTTAGTTACAGATTACTACAGACTGTTCTGTTTTTGACAGATTCTGTTTTTCGTGTGTTGTTTGCTTATTTTGATGAATCTATGGCTAGTAAAATAGTTTATAAACAAAAGAGAAGCTGGAATACAGTAGGTTTAACACCAATATAAATAAAGAATGAGTTCATTACAGTACTTTGAAGTGGTGTTTTGTTTTCTTTCGCTAACGGAGCTCACGAGATTTTTTGTCAAGTTTTGTGTTGTGAAGTTTTCAAGTTTTGGGTGAAAGATTTGATGGATTATGGAACAAGGAGTGGCAAGAGCTGAAGCTTGGGGATGACCATGGCACCCCAAGATAATCTAAGGACACCTAAAAGCCAAAGCTTGGGGATGCCCCGGAAGGCATCCCCTCTTTCGTCTACTTCCATCGGTAACTTTACTTGGTGCTATATTTTTATTCACCACATGATATGTGTTTTGCTTGGAGCATCTTCTATGATTTGAGTCTTTGTTTTTTAGTTTACCACAATCATCCTTGATGTACACACCTTTTGAGAGAGTCACACTTGATTCGGAATTTGTTAGAATACTCTATGTGCTTCACTTATATCTTTTGAGCTATATAGTTTTGCTCTAGTGCTTCACTTATATCTTTTAGAGCACGGCGGTAGATTTTTTTATAGAAACTATTGATCTCTCATGCTTCACTTATATTATTTTGAGAGTCTTAAAATAGCATGGCAATTTGCTTTAACTAAATATCATGAGAAATTTGATACTAGATAATTGTTTTGAGATATAAAGGTGGTAATATCATAGTTGTGCTAGTTGAGTAATTGTGGAATTGAAAAATACTTGTGTTGGAGTTTGTGATTCCCGTAGCATGCACGTATGGTGAACCGTTATGTAACAAAGTCGGAGCATGAGGTATTTATTGATTTTCATCCTTTGTGTGGCGGTCGGGATCGCGCGATGGTTAACTCCTACCAACCCTTCCCCTAAGAGCATGCGTAGTAGTACTTTGCTTCGAGGGCTAATAAATTCTTGCAATAAGTATATGAGTTATTTATGACTAATGTGGGTTCATGGATTATACGCACACTTACCTTTCCGCAATTTTCTAGCCTCTCCGGTACCGTGCATTGCCCTTTCTCACCTTGAGAGTTGGTGCAAACTTCGCCGGTGCATCCAAACCCCGTGATATGATACGCTCTATCACACATAAACCTCCTTATATCCTCCTCAAAACAGCCACCATACCTACCTATTATGGCATTTCCATAGCCATTCCGAGATATATCGCCATGCAACTTTCCATCGTTTCATTTATCATCACACGCTCCATCATTGTCATATTGCCTTGCATGATCATGTAGTTGACATTGTATTTGTGGAAAAGCCACCATTCATAATTCTTTCATACATGCCGCTCTTGATTCATTGCATATCCCGGTACACCGCCGGAGGCATTCACATAGAGTCATATTTTGTTCTAAGTATTGAGTTGTAATTCATGAGTTGTAAGTAAATAAAAGTATGATGATCATCAATATTAGAGAATTGTCCCAAGTGAGGAAAGGATGATGGAGACTATGATTCCCCCACAAGTCGGGATGAAACTCCGGACTAAATAAAAAAAGAGGCCATAAAAAAAGAGAAAAGGCCCAAATAAAAAATGAGAGGAAAAGAGAGAAGGGACAATGTTACTATCCTTTTACCACACTTGTGCTTCAAAGTAGCACCGTGATCTTCATGATAGAGAGTCTCTCATTTTGTCGCTTTCATATACTAGTGGGAAATTTCATTATAGAACTTGGCTTGTATATTCCAATGATGGGCTTCCTCAAAATGCCCGAGGTCTTCGTGAGCAAGCAAGTTGGATGCACACCCACTTAGTTTCTTTTGTTTGAGCTTTCATACACTTATAGCTCTAGTGCATCCGTTGCATGGCAATCCCTACTCCTTGCATTGACATCAATTGATGGGCATCTCCATAGCCCATTGATTAGCCTCGTTGATGTGAGACTTTCTCGTTTTTTGTCTTCCCACATAACCCCTACCATTATACCTTATTCCACCATAGTGCTATATCCATGGCTTGCGCTCATGTATTGCGTAAGAGTTGAAAAGGCTGAAGCGCGTTAAAAAGTATGAACCAATTGCTTGGCTAAAACCGGGGTTGTACATGATATGAATATTTTGTGTGGGGAAGATGGAGCATAGCCAGACTATATGATTTTGTAGGGATAACTTGCTTTGGCTATGTTATTTTGATAAGACATAATTGCTTGGTTAGCATGCTTGAAGTATTATTGTTTTTATGTCAACATTAAACTTTTATCTTGAATCATATTAAATCTGAACATTCATGCCACAATAAGAAGAATTACATTGAAATAATGCTAAGTAGCATTCCACATCAAAAATTCTGTTTTTATCATTTACCTACTCGAGGACGAGCAGGAATTAAGCTTGGGGATGCTTGATACGTCTCCAACGTATCTATAATTTTTTATTGTTCCATGCTATATTATATTCTGTGTTGGACATTATTGGGCTTTATTATACACTTTTATATTATTTGTGGGACTAACCTACTAACCTGAGGCCCAGCCCAGAATTGCTGTTTTTTGCCTATTTCAGAGTTTCATAGAAAAAGAATATCAAACGGAGTCCAAACGGAATGAAACCTTCGGGAACGTGATTTTCGGAACGAACGTGATCCAGAGGACTTGGACCCTACGTCAAGACATCAACCAGGAAGGCAAGAGGTAGGGGGCGCGCCTACCCCCCTGGGCATGCCCTCCACCCTCGTGGGCCCCACGTTGCTCCACCGACGTACTTCTTCCTCCTATATATACCTACGTACCCCCAAACTACCAGATACGGAGCCAAAAACCTAATTCCACCGCCGCAACCTTCTGTACCCGTGAGATCCCATCTTGGGGCCTTTTCCGGAGCTCCGCCGGAGGGGGCATCGATCACGGAGGGCTTCTACATCAAAACCATAGCCTCTCCGATTATGTGTGAGTAGTTTACCTCAGACCTTCGGGTCCATAGTTATTAGCTAGATGGCTTCTTCTCTCTTTTTGGATCTCAATACAATGTTCTCCCCCTCTCTTGTGGAGATCTATTCGATGTAATCTTCTTTTGTGGTGTGTTTGTTGAGACCAATGAATTGTGGGTTTATGATCAAGTTTATCTATGAACAATATTTGAATCTTCTCTGAATTCTTTTATGTATGATTGGTTATCTTTGCAAGTCTCTTCGAATTATCAGTTTGGTTTGGCCTACTAGATTGATCTTTCTTGCAATGGGAGAAGTGCTTAGCTTTGGGTTCAATCTTGCGGTATCCTTTCCCAGTGACAGTAGGGGCAGCAAGGCACATATTGTATTGTTGCCATCGAGGATAACAAGATGGGGTTATATCATATTGCATGAGTTTATCCCTCTACATTGTGTCATCTTACTTAAAGCATTACTCTGTTCTTATGAACTTAATACTCTAGATGCATGCTGGATAACGGTCGATGTGTGGAGTAATAGTAATAGATGCAGGCAGGAGTCAGTCTACTTGTCTCGGACGTGATTCCTATATACATGATCATACCTAGATATTCTCATAACTATGCTCAATTCTGTCAATTGCTCAACAGTAATTTGTTCACCCACCGTAATACTTATGCTCTCGAGAGAAGCCACTAGTGAAACCTATGGCCCCCGGGTCTATTTTTCATCATATTAATCTTCCAACACTTAGCTATTTTTATTGCCTTTTATTTTACTTTGCATCTTTATCATAAAAATACCAAAAATATTATCATATCTATCAGATCTCACTCTCGTAAGTGACCGTGAAGGGGTTGACAACCCCTTTATTGCGTTGGTTGCGAGGATTTATTTGTTTGTGTAGGTGCAACGGACTCGTGCGTGGCCTCCTACTGGATTGATACCTTGGTTCTTAAAAACTGAGGGAAATACTTACGCTACTTTGCTGCATCACCCTTTCCTCTTCAAGGGAAAACCAACGCAGTGCTCAAGAGGTAGCACCCACGCGCGCGACGGGACAGGGCAACGCGCTGGGGCCCGCGGCCGCGCGCCCTCGGCCCACGCGCACGGATTTATTGCAGCGTCCACAAGTCAGTTGCCATTCTCGAGGCAGTTATTGCGCGTACGTGCGCAGTTATTGCTGGGAAGTGGGAAAGCCGAGCGCAAACGATCCCACTCCCCGACGTTTCGAACCATGGCTTATAAATTGGGGCGAGGAGGGGGCGGCGGAAATCATTCTCGCTCGCGCTCCTTGCCTTCGTCTTCCTTCCTCTGCTTCTTGCGACCGCTGCGGATCGCGACGCCCGTTGATTTGAGCAGAGCTTTGTAGCCACCTTCTTCTTCCTTCTCTCGTGTCTTTGTCGATGGCGCTGCCGTCAGGCTCGTGGATGGGCTCGACCATCACCCTCGACGACATTGCTTACCTCCGCACCACCAGGCGCCTGCCGGGGGCGACGGAGGTCGCTGCGCGCCTCCCGCAAGGCAAGCGGGAGCCGCGGCCCGAGGGCATGGAGTGTGTCATCTTCTTCCCGCACTTCCAGCGCGGGTTCGGGCTTCCCGCGAGCGGCTTCTTCCGTGACTTCCTGGAGTTCTTCGGGCACCAGCCCCATCATCTGGGCATTGGCGCCATCGTGCAGCTGTCGGGCCTCGTCACCCTCTGCGAGGGGTACCTGGGGTTGAGTCTTCGATCGACCTCTGGGTACGCTTCTTCTCCCTGAAGCAGCAGGGGCCGAAGGCCGGGGAGATGTTCGAGTGTGGCGCCGCCGTCATCTCCAAGCGGTCGGGCGCTGACTGCCCGAAGATGCCGCTGGAGGATTCTGCCAAGAAGTGGCAGAATTCTTTCTTCTATGTCCGCAACCTCAGCACGGGCCGCATTAACTTGCCGCCCTTCATCAACTTGCCGCTGAGGGAGAAGCAGAACTGGGGGTACTACCCAAGCATCCGTCGTAGGAGGTGCTTAACCTGTGTGAGCGGGTGTCCATGATGAGGGAGCGGGAGGGGCTCACCGGCACCGACCTCATCACCGCCTTCATCGTCCGCCGAGTGCTGCCGCTGCAGCAGCGCAGCCACCTCATCGGTCAGATGACCGGCCTTCAGGACCCCAACCGCATGGCGGACTTGCGGCTGGCGGCGGACCAGGTCGCGCACCGGGTTAACGACATCACCAAGGCCAACCTGCGGGATGACTGGCAGTTCAGGAAACCCCGTACATCCGCGTGAACCCGGCACCGATGGTGAGTCCTTGGTCTCCATATTTCGCTGCTGCTTATCTTCTTATCCGCCTCGACGCGACGCGGGAGGTGCTTCTGAACGCCATCCGGCATCCTTACGACCGAGCGCGGGCGCAGTTGGTGCGCGTCGCCTCGGAGGAGCCCGAGGCCCACGGCGGAGAGGAGGAGGCGAGCTCCGACACGGGCGCAGGGCGCCGAGTCAGTAAGTCTTGTGTTTTCTTCTTGAGTTGTCGGTCGTGGGACGGCATTGTTGGTGCTGACGTGAGCCGTTGGTGTAGCGGCGTCGGGTGGAGGAGGCGGCGGTGCGGCCGGAGCTGGGTCGTCTCGGGGGGCGCCGGCGGTGAGGCGGCCGCACGGGAAGGACAGCATCACGCCGCGGGCCCCGACCGCGAAGCGCGCGGCGGACCCAGCTGGGGCTGCAAAGCCGCCCGCCAAGAGAAGGCGCGCCGCGCCGCAGGAGAGGGCGACGAGGTCCGCCATTCCGGTGGTGCCGGGGTGGGTTTCTTTTTGGCTTGAACTGAGTTGCCGAGTGGCTCTGCTTGGCCTGTATTTAGTTTGTCTTCGGTTTCAGGTCACTGATCTCGCTGGTGCTGGCGGCGGTGGATGCGGCGTCCGTTGAGGGTGCCGCGTTCCGGAGGAGCCGGTCTGGCACCGTCGACCGGGATGAGGGGGAGGAGGAGCAGGCGGATTCAGACCTCGGTCTGGACCCGACCGACGACGAAGGCCTGGCCTGGAGGGACCGGAACTGGGCTGAGGCGGAGCTGGAGGCGGCGTCGACCCAGGCCTGGGTTTGTGCCGCGGCGACGTGGGCGCGAGCCGGCAAGGAGCCGGCATGGCCGGAGATGCCGGCGGGGACGGTGGCGGGGGCGACGGTCTTCGTGCCATCGTTGGAGGGGGAGCACGGTCGAGCTGGCTGTGCGGATGTAATGGACGTCGACCGGGAGGTTGTGGTCATTGGGGACGACACCCCGCCGCGGACCTACGTGGTCGAGCGGGAGGGGGCCGACGGAGGCGGCAGTGACGTCGTCTTTGGGGAGGCGTCGCGGATGGCGCCGGAGGGGGCGGCTCGGACACCGACGAGCGAGGCGCCGCCGGTGGTGGGGCCGCAAGTCATTCTACCCATCTAGCCGGCGTCGATGCCCGAGAGGGCGCCGGAGAAAGCGCCAGAGAGGGCACCGGCCTCGCGGCAGGCGGCCAGCGGGGAGCACGCCCTTGTGCTCAGGCCGGGGGGTCGTCGGTCCGCCGGGTCGCAGCTGAAGCGGAGCGGGACCGGCGAGGGCTTCTTCAGGCCTCCAACCCAAGAGGAGGCGGCGATGGCCGCCGTGACCCGGCGCCTGCGAGGGCGGACGGACCGGATCCAGGCCTTCGCCCAGGCCGAGGTGGAGGCGACGCAGGAGCTGGAGCGCGCCGTGTTTGTAAGTTTTCTGCTTTTTCTTTTTTCATTGCTTCTTCTATGTGGGGGCGCGCCAGCGCACCCACTAGGTGTAGCCCCCGAGATTCGGGCCAACTGCGTAGCAGTTGGGTCGAATTTTATCTTGCTGGCTTGTATTGATCGTTGCTTTCTGCAACAACTGGCCTCCTACCGGGTCGACGTCTTCAACCGACTCCTTGAGACGCACCGACATCTCAAGGAAAGGCTCGCCGTCAAGGAGGAGGAGCTCCGCGCCGCGGCAGGTACTTTTCTTGCATGCTCTTTTTTAGTGGGGGCGCGCTAGCGCACCCACTGGGTGTACCCCCGAGATTCGGCCAACTGCGTAGCAGTTGGGTCGAATCTTAAAGTAGTACTTTGCTTCTGAGTCTCTCTTCTGCAGCCGAGGTGCTGTCTTGGAGGACCCGGCTGATTCGGGCCGGCTTCCATTACGACCGGCTCGTTGCCGACGTCGGTCAGCTTGGAGCCGAGGCATAGTGGGCGAGGGCGGAGGCGACGGGAGCCCGGCGGGCGCTCGACGAAGCCAGCCAGCTGCAGGAGCAGCTGGCGGGCGACAAGGACCGTCTTGAGGCCGAGGTGGAGCGCCTCAAGGCGGAGTCCGCCAAGGTTGTGGAGGCGCGGCAGGCCCTTGCCGAGGCGGACCAGCAACGCGGCAAGCTGGCCGACGACAAGGGGTAGCTCCAGGCCGAGGTGGAGCGCCTGAAGGCGCTGGTGGCCACGGCGGAGGACACCCGACAGGGAGACCCGGCGCCGCGAGGAGGCCGTGAAGGCGGCCGAGGACAAGGACGCCGAGCTGAAGGCGGCCCTTGCCAAGGTCGTTGATCTGGAGAAGATGCTCCAAGAGTGTGACCGCACCATCCCCGGGAGCGGCACAGTACGTTGCTCGAAGTGCAGCACCTGGAAGAGTCCTTCTCCAGTAAGTGCTTTCCTTTGGTTTTGTTGTTGCCGGGTTGGGACTCCAGCTTCTTGTTCTTGGTGACTTTTCTTCTGACTTGCTTTTCTTTTGGACAGGGGCCTTCCTGAAGACGCGCCAGCTGGCGGAGGAGGCGGTCCGCTTTCAGCGTGACCCGCAGTGGATCGTCAGCTCCGGGACTTACCCGTGGGTGGCCTGGACCTTCCCGGAGATCATGACCGCCGCCGAGGCCCGTCTGCGAGTCTTGAGCGAGCAGATGGAGCGGCTCTCCGAGGCCGGCGCGGCGATGACTGCAGCCCTCTGGCCGGGTTCCGTCGCGCCGAACAGCTTCACACGGCTAGCGCGATGGTTGGAGGCGGGGCCGGATCGGCTCCATGACTGGTGGGTTTCCGCCGCTCGTGCTGGCGCCGACATGGCGCTCAGGTCCGCGATGTCTTGGCATCCGGACCTGTCGCTGGACGCGTTGATGGGCCATCGAGCCGGCTCGGAGAGGAGGATAGCGGCACCTCAGCGGACCCGGGAGCTGCGCGATCCGGCGGCGGGAATGCCTGATTTTCAACTCAGTACAAATTTCTGTTACGTAGCAGGTCCACCCACCCACTGGGGGTTAACTGGGTGTAATGAACTTTGGCCTTGGGCCTGTTTCTTAATTTATGATGTATGAGCTTTGTGAATGTTGGCACTTTTGCTTTTCGTTTTTTCGAGCCGTTTTCCTGCACTATCCCCTCCCGGGCTTCTCCCCCGCGAGTCTGACGGCTGAGGCTCCGGTCCGTGACAAGGGGTTCAGCCTTTTGAGAAGAGCGTGCAGTACTTAGGCTTTCGCAATGTTGAGCGCAAGCGAAAAATCCACTGGTCCAGCTGGCGGCAATCCGGCGGGGCCAGGTTGGCGAGCAGCTGGTCGTGCGGCAACTTAAAGTGGCGAGGCCGGGTTGCGCGACCCAGCGGTATGTAGAAACTTCGTGGATGTCTGCGTTCCTGCTTTTCATTTTTGGAGCCGTTTTCTCACAACTTTTCCCCCTTTGGGTCCCCCCCCTCCCCCGCGCGAGTCTGACGGCCGAGGCTCCAGTCCGTGACAAGGGATTCAGCCTTTGGGAGGAGCGTGCGATACTTTGGCTTTTGAAACGTTGAGTGTGAGCGAAACACCCACTGGGCCGGCTGGCGGCGATCCGGCGGGGCCGGGTTGGCAATCAGCCGGTCGTGCAGCAATTGAAAGTGGCGAGGCCGGGTTGGGCGACCCGGCAGTTCCTGACTTAGTGTTCGTGGCGCACTGGTGCATTGGTCTCATCTCCTTGCCAGCCAACAGCCGAAGCCGGTTCTGCGGCTTAGGGCGAAGTGAGAGGCCGTGGCGATCCAACGCATCAGGAGTTGCTAAGGGGAACGACGGGTGGCCAAGCCGGCCAGCCCCCGAGCCCCCGGGTCGAGCGAGTCGACCTGGTGGTCGGGTTGATTTAAGAGGAAAGTAATGCACAAATGTAGGAGACACAATAGCTTGGTCGGAAAAGGGCAGCCCCTGAGCATCGTTCGGGGATCCCATAGTTTTCAGATGATTACAAAAGGCAGCGATACATACGTGCACACGGCTAACTGTAAAACGGGCGGAGGAGCTCTGCAATTCCATGGCCAGGTTGTTTCTTCGCCGGCGGTGTCCCTCTTGCGCGTGTTTGTCTTGCGGGCGTCGATGAGGTAGTATGCGTTGCGATCGCACAAGGCCTTACTGACAATGAAGGGTCCCTCCCATGGGGAGGACAACTTGTGTTGGCCGGTCTGCTTTTGGACGAGGTCTCCCTCCCGAAAAATGAGGGGCTTGATCTTCTTGCTGTGGTAATGCCTCGGGCCTTGCTGGTAGATGGCTGAGCGACTGTGCGCTAGGAGACGTGGTTCTTTGAGCAGGTCGACGCGGTCTTCGCGGGCTTCCTTGGCTTCGCCTTCTATGTACATCGTGACTCGCGGCGAGTCAAACTCGACGTCGGTCGGGATGACGGCTTCTGCTCCGTAGACGAGGAAGAACAGGGTGAACCCGGTCGACCGGTTTGGCATGGTGCGGAGACTCCAGAGGACGGCCGGCAACTCGTAAAGCCAACTGCCGGGTGAATGGATGAGCGGCTCGACGAGTCGCTGTTTGATGCCGGATAGGATGAGGCCGTTGGCCCGCTCGACCTGGCCCTTGGACTGCAGATGCGCGACGGAAGCCAGGTCGAGGTGGATGCCGGAGACGGAGCAATATTGCACGAGCCCGCCCTTGGTGAAGTTGGTGCCGTTGTCCGTGATGATGTTGTTCGGCATTCCGTAGCGCACCGCGATGTCCTTGACGAATCGAACGGTCGTTGGCCCGTCCAGCTTCTTGATCGGCCTTGCTTCGATCCATTTGGTGAACTTGTCCACCGCCACCAGCAAATGCGTCATGCCGCCTCGAGCATCTTCAAGGGTCCCACCATGTCGAGTTCCCAGATCGTGAAGGGCGAGGCGATCGGGATGGTCCGGAGCGCCGACGCCGGCTGGTGGTTGTGCTTGCTGAAGCGCTGGCATTCCTCGCACTTGAGGACGAGTGACTCTGCGTCTTCGAGGGCCGTGGGCCAGTAGAAACCATGGCAGAAAGCCTTGGCCACTAGGGACCGCGAGGCGGCGTGGTGCCCGCACTCGCCCTGGTGTATATCGAGGAGGATCTCAATGCCCTTGTCTTGCTGGATGCAGCGTTGGAATACGTCGGTGGAGCTACTCTTGACGAGCTCGTTGTTGATGATGCTGTAGGTGGACACTCGGTGCTGCACTTGCCGAGCTTCGGTCTCATCCATGGGGAGGACCCCGTTCTCCAGTAACTCCGAGATTAGCAGGGCCCAGGATGGTGCCGTCACCACAGCGAAAACGAACACCATTTCGGGTTCTGGGACGGCAGCCCCCGAGCCGGGTTCGGCAGTCTTCGGAGCGGGTTAAGGGGCGGCCGGGTCGGGTGGAGCAGTCCCCGGGCCGGGTTGAGGAGCGGCCGGGTCGGGTGGAGCAGTCCCAGGGCCGGGTTGAGGCACGGCCGGGTCGGGTGGAGCAGCCCCAGGGGGATTGAGGCATGGTCGGGTCAGGTGGAGCAGCCCCCGGGCCGGGTTGAGGCGCGGCCAGGTCGCCCGGGACGTGGATGGACTCGGAGTCCGGAGACGGCTTGACGGACGACTTGTGCAGATGTTCGAGGGAGACGCCGGATGGAATGGACTGCCGGGACGAGGCGATCTTGGCGAGCCTGTCGGCCGCCTCATTTTCTGCGCGCGGGATGTGGAGGAACTCACAGCCCGCGAAGAATCCGGACAGCTTCTGGACGAGGAAGCGGTAGCTTGCCATGTTGGAGTCGTGGGCGTCCCACTCGCCGGAGCACTGCTACACCACCAGGTCCGAGTTGCCATAGCACAGGATGCGCCGGATGCCGAGTTCCTTGGCAAGCCGGAGGCGGTGCACAAGGGCTTCGTATTCGGCGACGTTGTTGGAGGCGGCGAAGTGGATCTGCAGTGCGTACTTGAGCCCGTCGCCCTTGGGGGAGGACAGCACGATGCCGTCCCCTAGGCCAAGTCGCATCTTCGAGCCGTCGAAGTGCATGCGCCAGTGCGTCGAGTCTAGTGGCGGTGGCAGGTACTGGGTCTCGGTCTAGTCGACGAGGAAGTCGGCCAAAGCTTGGGACTTGATCGTAGTGCGGGGCTCGTAGAGGATGGTGTGGCCGGCTAGCTTGAGCCCCCACTTGGCGATCCGGCCAGAGGCATCCCGGCACCCGATGATTTCACCGAGAGGGGCCGTACTGACCACGGTGACGACGTGCTCTTGGAAGTACTGCTTCAGTTTCTTGGCGGTGAAGTACACGCCATAACACATCTTCTGGTAGTGCGGGTAGTTCTGCTTCTAGGCGGAGAGCACCTCTCTCAGGTAGTAGACGGGACGCTGGACGGCTTGGACCTTGTCCTTCTCTGGTCGCTTGACCACCATCACCGTGCTAACCGATCGCGAGGTTGCGGCGATATAGAGCAGCAGCGGCTCCTTCTCGGCCGGTGCAGCCAGGATTGGTGCGGTGGAGAGCATGCGCTTGAGATCCCGAAAAGCTTCGTCCGCCTGGTCGTTCCACTCGAACGACGTCATCTTCTTCATCAGTTGATATAGGGGCAAGGCCCTCTCACCCAGCCAGATGAGAAACCGGCTGACCGAGGCCAAGCAGCCGGTGAACTTCTGGACATCGCGTAGCCGAGCCGGCTTGCACATGCGCTCGATGGCCTTGATTTTCTCCGGGTTAGCCTCAATGCCGCGCTCCGAGATGAGGAAGCCGAGTAGCTTCCTGGCCGGGTCGCCAAAAACGCACTTTTCCGGGTTGAGCTTGACCTTGTACTCGCGCAGGTTGGTGAAGGTCTCCTTCAGGTCGTCGAGGAGCGTGAGGTGCTGCTTGGTCTTCACCACGATGTCGTCCACGTAGACGTGGATGTTGCGGCCGAGTTGTGGTAGCAGGCATTTCTGCATGCAGCGCTGGAAGGTGGCGTCGGCGTTCTTCAAGCCGAACGACATGGTGATGTAGCAATACGCCCCAAAGGGTGTGATGAAGGACGTCTTCAGGGCGTCGGCCGGGTCCAGCTTGATCTGATGATAGCCGGAGTAAGCATCCAGGAAGGACAGGAGCTCACACCCGGCAGTCGAGTCGATGACTTGGTCGATCTGCCGGAGGGCGAACGGGTCTTTGGGGCAGGCCTTGTTCAGGCTGGTGTAGTCGATACACATGCGCCAGGTCTTGTTCTTCTTCAGGACGAGGACTGGGTTGGCCAGCCACTCAGGGTGAAACACTTCCATGATGAAGCCGGCCGCCAAAAGCTTGGCGACCTCTTCACCGATGGTCCTTCTCCTCTCTTCGGAAAAACGTCACAGGGGTTGACGGACGGGCTTGGCGTCCTTGCGGACGTGGAGTTTGTGCTCGGCGTACTTCCTCGGGATACCCGGCATGTCCTTTAGGGTCCATGCAAAGATATCCCGATTCTCACGGAGGAAGTCGACGAGCTCGCCTTCCTATTTGCTGTCGAGGCGGGTGCCCACGACAACGTACTTGCTGCAGCCGGCGTCTTCCGGGTTCAGCTTCACTCTCTTGGTCTCCTTGGAGGGCTTGAACGAGGCCTCGTCGGCTGGCTCCTCGGACAGGATCGGTGCGGCCGACGCTTCTTGGGCCAAGGCGACGATCCGGTGAAGCTGGCGCCGCTCCTCGGCCACGACCAGCGACTCGGCCAGCTTGGCGCCGTCTCGGGCGCACTCTATGGATTTGCGGTAGTCGCCGGTGATGGTGATGAGGCCCTTCGGACCCAGCAGCTTTATCTTTAGGTAGGCGTAGTGGGGAACCACCATGAATTTGGCGAGCGCGGGCCGGCCCAACAGCGCATGGTACGCGCTGGACAGGTCCACCACCTCAAACCAGATCGGCTCGCGTCGGAAGTGGCTGCTGTTGCCGAATAGGACGTCGAGCCGGATCCGGCCGATCGAGGAGTAGGAGAGTCCGAGAACGATGTCGTGGAAGATCGTCTGGGTTGACTCCAGGTCCTTGGCCTCGAGCCGAGCTTGGTCATGGTATCGTGGTAGAGGATGTTGATGCTACTGCCGCCGTCGATGAGAACTCGGGAGAACTTGCACGTGCGCCGGGGCGCGACGATGGTGGGGTCGAGGACGAGGGCGTAGCCACCCGGGTTCGGCATGACGGCCGGGTGGTCCTCCCGAGTCCAGGTGACCGGCCGCTCTGACCAGCGCATGTATTCCATCTTGGCCGGGATGACGGTGTTCACCTCCTGCCGGAGGAGGCGCTCGCTGTGGTTGTCGTCCCCGGGGCTGGTGAAGACGACGTAGGTCGCGTTCTGGGCCGGGTAGGCATCGTCGCGCATCGTGCCGCCAACCGGTGGCGACGGAGGGGGTGGAGGTCCCGCTCCTAGAGCCGGGGCCGGAGGAGGCGGGATGTCGCCCCTCAAGATGCGCTTGGTGATGGCGCACTGCCGAAGCATGTGCGTGGACGGCCTCGCGCCACTGTGGTGCTTGCAGGGAGCGTCAAGCATCTCCTCGAAACTCATGGCGGGTTGCCACATCGTCTTGCCGGTCTGCCGATGCTTGGCGGCCGGGTCGGCCGCAGGCGCCTGCTCGGCGGCCGCGACAAGTCGGTTGTCGTAGCGCTGGGCCGGCTGATCGGCCTTGCGCTTGTTGTTCTGCTGGTTGTGCTGTTCCCGGCTGCTTTCGGCGGCCGACTTCGGGGGGGGTGACCGGCTTTGCTTTGCTGGCTTCATCCAGTGCCACCTGGATCTTCATGGCAGAGTTGATGTTGGCTATTTGTCCGCCGTCACCATGAGCGCGGCCATGGTGGCCAGCTTGGAGCGCAAGGGCTTGTGCTTCAGGAGGGTGCCGTCTCGGCACCCGTTGAAGAAGTATTGGATTGCTTGGACTTCGTGGACGCCCTCGCAGCTGTTCCGGAGCTCGGTCCAGCGTATGATCGCTTGTACATGTCGGTGAAGTTGCGCACGAAGGCTTGCTCGAAGTCGACCCACGCGTTGATGCTGCCTCCGACAAACTGTTCAACCAGGTGCGGGCCGGCCCCTAGAGCATGAGAGGCGCGTAGCGCACGGCGAGCCGGCGGTCACCGCCGGCGATGCCGATGGGTGGTGTAGTTGGTGAGCCAGTCCTCCGGCTTCACGGTGCCGTTGTACTTGGGGGTGTCGTGGGGGAGCGTGAACCCTTTAGTAAAGGGCTCACCCCGAATGTGTGGCCCGAAGCACGCCGGTCCAACGGGGCCGGTCTCCTCCAGCTCTTGGGAAAGGCGAGT
Organism: Triticum aestivum; assembly: GCF_018294505.1. Classification (NCBI taxonomy): domain Eukaryota; kingdom Viridiplantae; phylum Streptophyta; class Magnoliopsida; order Poales; family Poaceae; genus Triticum; species Triticum aestivum. The sequence continues at coordinate 346,549,989 of NC_057808.1, read as the reverse complement.
CGGTCGAGGCGGTGACGGGCGTCGGTGTCGTCGATGGCGCGCGGGCCAGCCGGTCGGTGACCCCGCCGTGGGGGACCGGGTAGCCTCCAGTCGGACGTCGGCTGGGTTGGAGCAGAGGGTCGAGTTGGCGTCGGACCTCCGAGGCCGGCTCGTCTCCCAAGCCGCCGGCGGTCGTCGGGGCGGGGTTGCGCCGGGTCCGGGTGCGGCCGGAGTGCGCCTCGCCGGGTGGCAAGGATGCCGTGTGCTGGATGTCGCCGGGTCCAGCGATGCGGGCGAAGCCGGATCCGGCTGGCTTGGCGAGTTGGTTGAGGCGGTCCTGCTGCGCGTTGGCCGCAGCGAGGAGGTCGTTCACCCTCTTGATGCGGTCCTGCAGCTCTTCGCCCGCGAGCTGGTCCAGGCCCACCGCGGCCGCCTGGGCAGCGCGCATGTTCTTCACGGGAGTCTCGTAGACGGGAGGGATGGCGCCGAAGGCGCGCCCGATCTCGCCGCCCCGGGCCCACACGCCGGCAACCTGGCTTGGCTCGGGGGCGTCCGGCGTGAAGCCGTAGGCAGCGTTGCGCTCCAGCTGAGCGGAGTCGAGGCGGCGCTGTGTGGTAGCGAGCGTCTCGGTGAGGTCCAGCAGGCGCTAGTGGTCCTCGTCGAGGCGAGTCCAGGCCTCGGCGATGTCGGAGGAGTCGATGTTGGTGCCGATGGGGATGGGGATGCGAAGGCTCTGCATCGTGGCGCGCAGCGGGTTGGGCGGGCTGGCCCGCTCCGCTGCGGCCCTGGCTTTGGCGGCCTTCCTCGCCGCGCTGGACAAGGAAGCGGCGCCGGTGTCGGTGATGAAAACCTCCGCGCAGAGGTCCATCACAACGGCAGGAGTGCCGCCGTCGGGGGAAAGGGGGAGTCGGAAAAGTCAAGTACCTCACTGGGGTACTCGTTGGCCGCAGGCGCGTCGGAGATGCGCAGCACGGCGAAGGAGGTGGCGAGTGCGTCGATGACGTCGTCCGCCAGCGTGACGGGCTCGTCGGAGTAGGAGAGGAGCCCCGTCTGAAGCATGCTCCCGGCCAGAACCTCGAGCTGCCCCACGGTGGGCGCCAACTGTCGTGGTGGGTGCACGGCAGATGCCAAGGGATGGCTAAAGAGAGGAGGAGGCTTGAGGGCACTGGTGGGCTCTAGAGGCGAGGTCGGCATGAGCAAGCGCGGGACGCAAGACATACCCAGGTTCAGGGCTCTCCGGAGAGATAACACCCCTAGTCCTGCCGAGTGTGGTTTATATGCAACAGTACAGGGTTGTTCCTAGAGCTGTAGGGAGGAAGAAGGAAGGCTAGCCAAGGCTTAGGCGGCTCCCTCTCTTCGGGTGTTGCTTGCTAGGTGTGTGAGTGAGTGGATGAGTGAAAGAGTCGTCTGTGCGAGTGATGGAGTTGCCCGTATGCATGAGGGCTCCGGGGGGTTTTTATAGATCAACCCCCCAGGGGTACAATGGTAATGTTACAAGGCCGTAGGGCCAGGTTGTTAGCGTCCAGGAACCCGGTGCTGGGACCTGCCGGGTACTAGGCCTCGCCGGGTTCCCCGGGCCCGCCGGGTACGGGGGCACTGTTAGCCGTCTTGTCGATCGTCAGGGAGTGGCCGGGTCGAGTCGGCTACAGTGGCGCTCCGTTAGGTCGCCACTTGCTGGCGTCATGGGTGATGACGATTGCTCTGTGGCCATGCCAGCCCTGGTCAGCGGGTAGGTGGGGGGCACTGTTGCCATGCCCGGCTGACCAGAGGCATGGGCGGGGAACTGTTGCTTCGGTCATCAGTTGGTGGAGACTCGTCCCATCGTACGGCTGGGATGGGACGGCCACTGACCCTTGGCTGGGTTGGAGAACATGACAAGGGGGGAGCTGGCTTGTTGGAGAAGTCTTGGTGCGCCGGGCTCAGCTGTCTTGAGCTGGTTGTTGGGGTCGGGTCGAGGATTAGGCCGGGTCGAGGGGCTTGGCCGGGTTGAGCGACCCGGCCAAGCGCGAGTCGGCTTGAGGGGCGATGCTGGCCCCGTTGTTTTAGAAAAGGATCCGGGTTCCGTTGCCTGCCCGGGGTTCATCCCCCCGACATTGCTTCCGATTCATTGAGTAATTTGCGCAGCTGAAACCAAAGTAAATCAGTTGTTGGCTCTCGAGCTGGTAGAGGAGGAGTGATACGATCTTGAAAGTCTTTGGCAGAGAAACTTTGATCAAGATACTCATAGAGTTCTTTAATATCAGAGTTGCTAAATTGTTTCTTGGAGAAGAACTTCCGAAGCAATTTCCATAGGTGCTTCTTATTTTCAGCCGTGATCATGTGCACAACTTTCATGCAGTTGTTGATGGCATTCAATTCATTATCCAGGTGTTCTTTCTCTCGGCGATCCTCAGCCATATGTTGCAACAGCAGCTGCTCAGTACGCAAGCTCACTTCAAGGTGTGAAGCAGGTTGTGTATTCGGTTGACGATCACGCTGAGGTAGCCGTGGCCCGTCGAATGTATTATGATAATCTAGAGGGCTTGACACTGGTGCTTTCCCCAAAGAAAAATCTTACATGACTCGCAGAGTATCACGCACAGAAGGAATGAAGCTTTTGTGACTAACTTTGGCCAAATATTCGGCGTGCATTGCATAGTCAACAACTTTCTGAATCCAAGGTGCAAAGACTTTGATAGTTTTCAGGAGCTGAGCAGAGTCCATCAGTATGCGCGGAAACATGTCTTCGACATAAAAGATATATCATTGGGAGATGGCATGAATAGTGTTTCGAAGAACATCAGATATAGCATTTTCAGCATTCATCCCAGCCAGAGGACAGATGGTATAAGTGAGAATGTGATATAAGGTCTGATTGTCAAAGGTCAAATGCTCGGGCAAGGGAGGACCATTGTAATCACAAATTTTCTCTTGATCCATTGTGCACCGGAAATCTTCATCAGAAATTGCATCAATGTTTTGAACTCGAATTTCTGTCTTGCTAAGCTCGAACTGAGGGAAATGGAAATGAGAGACAAAGTCCATTGCAGAGCATTTTATGTGTTTCCCTTCAGTCATCCATTCCATGATCCATTTGGTACTATCAGCTTCATCACCAGAGATGTACAATGTGGCATGGAATTGAAGTATAATCTCTCTGTTCCATGGATGCTAAAAAGCAAGACATGCGTGAGGCCCAAGTCTTCGATATCTTGTAATACTTGATTAAAGCAGCCAGTGTTCTTCATAGCAGCAAAATCCGGGAACTCATGAGAAAATATCTTGCGGCTGTCATATAGGACCTGTGAATAATGTGTAGCCTGTTCTTGAGTCCAGAACCGAGGAGATTCAGAAGTGCGAGGCTTGCCGTATGGACTCTCTTGAAAGAAAACATGATGAGTGTTCCGATTGAAAAGTGGTCCTTTGACGCCAACGCATGTAGAGAATAAAGGTAGTTGCTCTCAAGGATATGGATATTTGAGCTCATCTTCAACGGAAATCACTTCATCGCCATAAACTACTGAATCTGAATGGTGATCAAAAACTGACTTTACTGCAGAAGGACCAACATCTGAATTTCTTTTCGCAGTGTCGAGAGAAATACGAAATGGTGAGGGAGCAGAGACTTTATCAGGCACTAAAGCTTTATCTGGCTCAGTGGACTGAAGAGGATGTTCTTCGCCAGACGGTTGAGGTGCAGAGGGAGGAACTGATTAATTAGGTTCGACATGAGCTGGAGATGCTGGATGTGCAGACAGAGGAATTTCACCTTCTTCTAAAATATTTATCTAAGAGGGATTTGCCTCATGAACAGGGGAGGCCACAGGCACTATTACAGTTGGCCTTGGTGAAGTAGGAGCATCTGCAACTGGTTCATGAATTGGCAAAGGAATTTCTAGTTCAGGTGAGTTTTCTTTCTGTGTCTCAGCTTCAGGAGATTTCTATCATAGGTAGAGGAGGAGCATTCTTCTTTGCTATTTTCTTCTTCTTCTTCTGATTCGGCTAATCAATATGCCCTTTGACAAGATCATTGTAGCTAGTGGCTTGGGCTTGATGATCGAGGCAGATCTTGCGAACAATTTGATCGAGGTCCGAATGAAATCCCGATCGCCTATGCCGAAGGACAGTCAAAGCTCTATTGATATCCACATATGATTCTTCAAGTTGCTTGATGACAAACTTGGATTTCATAGCCTTCATACGGTTGTCAAGCTCTTTGAGCTGGGCGGTGAGGTCATTGATCTCAACAAAAACATCTCTCATGTCTCGAACTGGATCAGTGGCTTGAGCAATTACTTCAGAGGGAATGGGCAAAGATGCCACTTCTCCATCAAACAGGTTCTCCACAAATCTTTCAAGCTGCTCCATGATGAACACTTGATTGAAGTAATCCGGTGCATCAGAGTCAACATTAGTCTGTGCAACAAGAGCAGTCTGTACTATATTTTTCTCGGTCAGAGGCATAGAAGCCAATGCTTGTGTCAACTTTGGGGCAAATTTAGCAGCCTTTTCTTTCACAACATCAGCCCGTGGAGCATTTTGCTCGGTAGAGGGAGCTGTGATTTGCTTCACTTTCTGTTTTGGAATTTTCTCTCCTGGCTTAGCTGTGCTTACTGGAGCTTCAACAACTAAGTCTTGCAGATCAATTGCCTCAGGATGAGGGATTGTATTCACATGGTCTACCATAGTGATAGTGGTACGAGGCGTTTTTCTCTTCAAAGAAATCTTCTTCGGAGGTGCTATTGGAACTGCACTTGCTCGAAGATCAGGCAGGATGGTGGATGTAGTGATGTTCACTTGCTCGGAAAGAGTTGCATCAACTTCTTCTCTTGTGAGTGGAGGATCTTCTTGATAGGAGGAATCACTTTAATCATTTCTGGTAACTGGTTTAGCTGGCCTTCCCTTCAATCCACTCTTTTTCTTCAAAGCAGAGCTAGGATCATGCTTGATCTTAGAACAGCGTTTTTCTTTTCCGTTAGCCTTTTTCTTTTCGACGTCTGATTTGATAAGACGACGATTTTCTTCTTCTCCGGCCCTTTCCTTTCCAGCCTTCTTACCTCTCTTTTCGGCATTCTTCAGGCGCTTGGCCAACTCATCAGGATATGATTGGGAGAATTGAGAGACGACTCATCAGCATCAGGTTGAAGTGGCGGTCTTTCCTGGGGATCACTTGCACGGACAAGGCCAATTTCACTACAGTCACCCCATGGAGGATGGAAAGCAAAGTTCTTCGCAAACCAAGGATGAACCATTTTATAGTGGAACCACTTGCGCACCCAGTGGCGTTGAATCCTTTGCAGACGCTTTCTTCTCTGTGACGAATCTTCTCCTGGAACAGTGTTGTAGTTGTCACGAGAGATATACTGAGCTGAGTTTGTGAAAGGTTGCCTGCCGTCTTTCCTTTTCTTCGGAGCATTTTCTTCTGGCCCATCTGGACTTTGCTCATGCTTTTTCCTTTTGCCGGTGGATGGGCCTATCGTTGGGCCCTTTGCATTTGGTGCCATAGATTCGTCCGTTGTACCCATGATTACATCATCTTCATCGGTCATGCACGTGTGAATTAGAATAGATACAAGGGAAAATGGGGACAAGGTTACAAATGCTCACAGCAAAAAAAATCGAGCAAAAAGCATTTTGAAGAAGAATTAGATGTAGAATTTGAGAGATGTTTTGAACAAAAGAAATGTATAGAACGAGCTAGTAGGTCTGAAGAATATACTAGACAATGAGCTAAGCATTCCATTCGAGCGAAACATAACACAAACCCTAGATCTGAAGTGATTCAGATGCGAGGGACAACACTACAAAAAAAAGACACTTACGTGATGATACGTGTTTGTCACAGTAGGTCACATTTTCTGGCATGCATGTACATCCATGACAAATTTATGACAGAATCAAGATAGTCATACATGTGCTGTCGTAGAAGTGTTCCATGAAATTACCAAAATTATCATCACAGAAGTGTCCACTTCCATGATGATAAATCGCGCCTCATGGAAGTGCTTTTGTCAAGGGTGACCGGCACGTGGCATCCACCGTAACGGGACGCCGTTAAGCTATCGGGTCCGGTTTTGGATCCGATAACCCGCTAACAGCCCGGACCAATGAGGATTTCCCACGTGTAAAATTCTCATTGGCCGGAGGAAACATGTGTTGGCTCACCGTTGGGACAGATGCCATCCATTCATTGGACATGAGGCGTCTATGATACGTCGACACGTGGCACGGCCCAACAGAGGCCCATTCCGGTGAAAAGGCCGGCCCGTTTGACTTGGTCAAATGGTAACGGGCCGGCCCACGGAAAGCCTGTTAACGGCCTGTTCGTATATAGCCCATTTACGGCCCGCTAACTCATGGCCCGTTACGGCCTATCCGAATTAAGCCTAGTAGCTTCATCTGGGCCTTCCAATATGATTCCAGCCCATTGTAACTTCCGGCCCATGTATGGCCCATGATGTCTTCCGGCCCATACGAGACCATTTGTAACTCTTGGCCCATTAACGGCCCGTGGTGAATCTGGCCCGCAATGAACAGTGTACCCCTTTATACCCATTAACGGCCCATTATTCCATTGGGCCGTTTACAACCCATGTTATCTTTCGACCTTCTCAGGGCCCATTTATTCTTGGGCTCATTTCCAGCATTCGGTTACTTACAGCCCGTCATTGGCCTTTTCTGCCCGTGGGCCAAATTTATCCCGCGGTTACAATCGTCCCGTTTGCGGCCCATTACTCCGTTGGACTGTTTTCATAACGTCATCAAATACGACCGATTAAACGACGACCTGTTATTGTCGGCCCATGAACGGGCGATTCCAAATCTAGCCTGTTTATGGCCCATAATGCGGTCTGTTATTGGCCCATGTTTGGCCTATCGATCATACGGCACGTAGAAGGCCCATTGATGCTACGGCCCGTAGAAGGCCCATTCTTTCTATGGCCCTAAGAAGGCCCATTGTTTCTAGGGCCCGTAGGAGGCCCATGGTAACTACATTAAATATGTAGCCCGTGGTTATTGTGGCATAGTTTTAAGAAATAGGTTATTGCGGCCACTAGCAAACCGCGGAAAAAGAACTGCTCTGACTATAAGCAAACAAATAAACAAGACAACAAGCAAATAAATAAGCAAGCAACTTACGCTAGGCTATCACGGCTATTACACATATTACATCCACAGGGCATCAAAGTTCGCCACCAGTGCAAATATAGGGAACAAAGTAGCATATCATATACACTAGTTGTCAAAGTTGGCGACCAGTGCAAATAAACGCCGCAGCAAAACAAGTCCAGAACTGAAACCACTTCAGAAGAGCTCAAGAAACAATATCCTGGGTACCCATAATGCTGGCAAGATGCTTAGTAAGCTTATTAACTTTCTCTTGTTTGGCGCTTAAATCCTCCAGCACTTGATGTTGCACCAGAAAGTATGCATCTGAATTCTGCAGGGACTTCCTCAGTCCTTCGGCTTCCTGTCGCATAACATCTGATCGATGTCTTTCAACTTGAAGTTGAGACTCAAGAAGCCGAACTGATTCAGGTAGCGAGTTCGAAGAGCTGGTGCCAGCAGTAGTAGCCAGTAACTCGAACACTACATCAAGACAGGACTTTGGGGTTGTCTCAGTGTCTTCAATATAGTTTTTATCAGCTTTCTTGGAGACCAACAGGGATGTCTCACTATCTTGAACCTTATCTGCATTACTTCCTTTACCATTGCATAATGGGGTACTCTTCTCCAATATTTTATCCGCATTCTAAAAGAGAAACAAACAAACACATCACAGGTTTACAATGTAGCATATGAAACTCATTTTGGTAAACCAGTTGAGTAGTAAGGTGGACAGGATAACAATATGAAACAAACATATATCTATGTAGTATGGTCACTGTATGGTCTATATCATTCTAGTTTATGTTGCCAAATCAAGATAGATACAGTTTGAATCATATCTATTTAAGACAAAGCAGCATAGACAGAATATAAGTGTGGGAAACTACACAGCAATAACAACACTTGTAATGTGCATGGCATGAGAACATAACTGTTTATTCAATTGAAACTGAAATCAACATATAGCAAGTTACAACAGCAAACACGTTAAAGAAACAGGTTTAAAACATACCTGTCGTGCCATTGGAGTTTCAATTGCATCCTTCAATTTGAAATTAGTTGGTATGAGTAAATACAGTGATGCAAGAGCAAAGTAGTATGAACAATAGCTACGGAACCTGACCTGAGAACAGTTCTTCTTCTGCTTTAAGCGTTGACTTGGGGTTCAGAGTGGTAGTCCTTGTGCTTTGGGCACTGTAGTTGCCTTACTAACTGCTCGTGTTTGGGTGCTCTGTGGTGGAGACGGTGCTATGTCAACTGGAACTGGGTTACTATCTGGTGGGGTTGGGGTTAGAAGGGGTGTTGCTAGTTCTCTGTCCAACTGGGTAGGGGTACAATCTGCGTGAGTCTGAGTTATGTGTGGTGGGGCTGGTTCTTGGGCAAGTACAACCGTGTTTCTATCTGCATCGACGGGTAGTACAATCTTTTCTGAAGACTGTGTTTTTACTCCCACAGATACTTCCATCACCCCTCCAATTGAAATGGCTGATAAACAAGAAAAGTAATTGAATGTACAGACATAGTAAGATAGACCCGTGCAATGGATAGTTGGAAAGAAAACAGGGCATGAACTAATTCACGTTTATGTTGTCTAACCAAACAGAATAGCAGGACATAATTTCACATATATGATGGGTAATTAAACAGGATAGCATGACACAATTTCAAATGTATGATGTCTAACTAAACAAGATAGAATGACATAATTCAAAATATGATGACTATGTAAACAGGATGAGATGATACAACTATATTATGTCTTGAGAAAATGGGTTGGCATGCCATAATTCAGATACATGCTGTCTATGTAAACATCTTGGCATGATATAATTTAAATATATGATTTATATACTAAGCAAGTGAGTAGAGGGCAATCACATATATGATGTGTCAACTAAGGAGATGGCATTCAATATTGTGCATATGATGTAAAAACTAAGCATTGTAATACAACATATGCATGATATGAGTAATATAACTCTGCCAAGTTTGAGCATACACCTCGGGGATAATAGGACTGGTCATCTGCCTCTGAATCCTCCCCTGAAGAGCTATCTGTAACCAGCAAGATATCTGCTTCAGCAGGTAGCATTGTCTTCTCTACAGACCTTGTTTTCACTGCAGATTTCTCCATCACCAATTCAAATGGCTGATGCACAGGAAGAGCAGTTGAATATACAATCATTGTCGACAAATGCAACGAGAAATACAAAAAAAGGACGGCATGATATAATTCACATATATGACGCTTGGCTAAACAACATGGCATTGCATAATTCACATATATAATGCCTTGCAACAAGATAGTATTGCATAATTCACATATATAATGTCTTGCAACAAGATGGCATCGCATAATCTATTATATAATCAAAACAGAAGTAAAACAAGCCATCACGTTTGTCCACATATGTTAAAAATATATAATGCGTTGATTTACATTATAACGGTTGAGATTAAAAGATATAGAAGTTACGTACAACAATATTTTGTGCATGTTTTAACACCTTGACAGGTATGAAATGCACCCACGTAATGTAAAAAGAAAAGAAAAAGTGTTACTATATTCAAACGAAGAAAAGGAAGGAAAAAAAGTTATACGTATATAGGAATAGGTGTTACCATCGGACACGAGACCATCAGCTTCCGGCCGGATTGATATGACGCATCCAAACTAAGTCTATTATGGACACGTACATGTACACTAAGCAAAGAGAAGGAAAGAGAAACCTACAGACAGATCTTTCCATAGAAAAAAGAAACATGCCACGTATAAATTAATAGATCACATGTACGTACTAGAAAACTTATCTTCACAAAAGAAGAAGAAAATCAATCAGATAGACATGAAATATCAGCCCAAAAGAAATATGCCTAGGAAGTATCCTTAGTTGCTCACAAACTTCTCATAGAAAGAAACAATCACGTACTGTAGAAACAAAGGACACCACAAAGCATATGTCCTCCAACAAATATGTAGCCCGTATTGTAGTTGGGCTATATAAATCTATTATTAATACAGCAGAACAGTCACAGCTCAGATTAAGCACATAAAAAGAAACGGCTCAGATTTAAAGGAACCAGGTCCAAAGATGCATGATAGAGAAACCCACGAGGCCACGATTGCCAAAATGCACCATGTACGTGAGAAAAGGAAACATGTACGTAATATTAGGAGCCAAATCAGAATCCTCCTGTAAGAAAGGCAAAAATATTCCATTAGAAACTAAGGCAACAGGAATTCTCCAGTAAAAAAAGACAATCAGAATCCACACAAAAAAACAATATGGAAGATGTGTTCCTACCCTATACAGAGTAGTAACCAACCAATCCGACTGTACCTGATAATTTGGGTGGGCCCTTAAGCATAATAACTACCGCACAAGTAAAAAGAAAATCAATTACCCAGCATGTTCTCGGGTCACATGTATGCATGTGCGCTTGCTATTGGGAACACTATATTCGTTTGCTTGGGCATTTGAGTGTACGTGAGAAATGCAAAATGCCTAAAAGACATGAGGAATTAAAAAAACTAGATGATACCCCGCACGTTGTTGCGGGACCTCTTAGTTGTACACACGTGATAATATAAATTAAATAACTTTGCTTGCAAAGTCAATATATGATCTTAAGATATAAAAAACTGTAATAAACACCGCACTTGGAATAGAATTGAACTTATAAAAATGTGAATTATGAGATCAAATTTTCTACTAATTGTGGTGATATGCCATAAGTAATCTCATATGAGTAAACCAATCCTTATATCTACATGGTTATTAAGACCTCATCAAAGAACAAAAACTAAAAACGAATATGACCACTGTAGTATTTTGCTATAATTGACGTTGAATGATGAAGCTCTAATATCACAATGAGAACAAATCAAGATCAAGATCATTTGGAGAAAGAGTACCAATTTATTTTCCCTTTTTCCTGTCAACACAAAAACCTATTCCTATTGTCTCAAATTATTGGGTTGTCAAGAGCATGAGAACTTACATATAGATAAGCATCGAGGTCCAAGTTATCCATGTACTAAAAACGATTATCACATGCAAGCATTAACCAATGATCATATTGGCTTGACATACTTTTAGTTCAATGGCGGTTTTTCATGGAAGATACCAACGGAAAAGAGCACTACAGAATAGAGCTCCCTGTAGAATATACTGAAACAAACACATTAATTTAGGCAAACTGATAAAAATATGATATAATATAGTGGATTCCATGTATTATTTACCAGAGATTTGGTAGGTGATCACACATAAGCTAACTGTACACATACTTCGGAGAACCTTACTGTATATGATCTACATATAACCATGAATGAGAAAAAAAAAACATAAATCTTATGCAAAACAATCAAAAATCATTTTCTGTCAGGGCCTAGACTACTTGACCCATCACCAGTGATATTCGGTAATTACAAATAACCAAGTGTCTCATGAGACAACAAATATCACACATGAGCATCGAGTACAGTTATCTTCCAAACCCAAGGTGATTTGTTACATTTGGCGTAAAGCCAAATTTCATTTTAGGTCTGTCCATGCGTACTACTTATGGGTCGGATAGAAACACGTAGTACAACAGGGGTTCATCTGCTAGAATTATGACGGAAGTCAAAACAGTTACTTCTCGAATCTTTTTTAGTACTCTTGTACCAGCTTAAACTTTCTCCGCTTCTACATTCATGCTCCCCAGCTATGTCAATAAAAGCAGACTACCTCAATACCAGTAAACAGAGCTGACACCCCAAGTTGTGTGGGAAGGGCTCTGATCGTGAAGGGGATAAATCTTGGATGCCATTCCTCAACTTAATTAAGCGTCTGCTTCACCCATCCTGCAGTCTACAATTGCTAACCAAATACAATATTGGCAGGCTGATAGATAATAGCCACAAAGAGATCCACCAATGGACTGCTGATGGAAGTAGATCGAAACTTCTCTGAAACAAAAGCCAATGCACATATCTGAATGAATTATAGCAGAACAGATACTTCAATCCTAATATGTGATGGATAGTTAATTACTGATTCAAGATCAAGTGACATCCAGATTTGATAATGTAAGAAAAAGGGGAAAGGATCATGCCTTAGTGGATCCCATGTACCTTGCTGACGGGAACATTGCCGCCACTGATAGAGAGGTTCATCTTGCACATTGCAAGGAAATCCCATAGCTTCCACCAGCGCTAGTATTTGATCATAGCATGGGAAATACTTACATGAAAACACAATTGAACATTGCCCATCTGGCTGGATAGGTGTGTATCAATGGTGATCGCAACTGGTATAAACCAGGAAAAAAATGGTCAAGAATAACTCCACCTGAATCATGGATTGCTCTCCATAGTCTGAGCGATAGCAGTACCATACCCATGCATATGTGCATGCTATATCAAGAAAATCAGCAATTCCAATAAGATACTACAGGTCTAAACCTATCTAGTGGTTCGTATCTAGATGTTTCCCCTACTAAAAATTCCCATCGACTTGTCATCAGGAGCATCCTTGCTGCAAAATCCACACAAATAAAATAAAAATCAAACTTGTTCGATTCTATCTGAATCAATTGATGCCCGCACGTGGTGGAGAGCCCTGCGATACTGAAATCGGTACATTGATACCTTGACAATTGGGAGTGCTGATTGGACATCAACCGGATGGTTTCCTGCAAACGGGGTCCTACTGGAGTCTCGGCCACAGTGCCGAATGCAGATGAGAGCCGGGCCACCGGCCCTGTCGGAGATGCGTCTGGCGGGAGCCTGGCCGCCGGGCCTTACGAAGAAGGGAGCCGGGACAATGGTTCCTGCCTGAGGAGGCTCTTGAGATGGTGGTCGGCGCGGAAGGCCGAGGAGGCGTCGGTTGCCGCGAGTCGGAGTTGGAGGTCGAGCGAGCGGTAGGCGCGGGTGGTGCAGCGCGCGGTGCAGGAGGCGGAAGAGCACCTCCAGGGAGGAGGCGTGCGCAGAGGGGAGCCCCGGGACCGCGGGAGGGGGCGTGCGCGCTGGAGAAGAGGTGCGTGGAAGAGATCGACGAATGGGCTTTTGTTGGACTCCCTTTATCCATTATATTAACACTGACTCGTCGTCTACAGACCACAGAGGCCTCTTCGGTTACCAGAGTCGAATCACACAACTTTTTTAAAACAAATGCTGACGTGGTGAGCTGCACAAAGATAAAAAGAACAGTAATTGATGAGGTGGCAAGGCTGCTGAGGTGGATAGGCTGCATGTCAAGAGAAATAGGATAGTGGGGATGAACTATTTAGGTATTATAGATAAATATGTGGGAGCATATGTAGAACAAATAAATTTATAGAAATCAACTAACATAAATCTACTAAAGGCGATTAAGCCATGTAAATTAAGAGGGCTATAATAAGACCCAATTAAGCACATATATTTAAGAACATTCCTATAAATAGTTTGAGGGGTCAAGGAAAATTAATAACGTTTTATTCATCATAAATTATTTAAATTATAATAGCATCTATAATTATATATATATAAACACAGATCTATTAAAATTTAGCAAAGTTTTGCAACAAAATCTAAAAACAAGGAATGTAACGAGATATAGGAAACAATGATGGCGCCACGTACAAGCTATGGGGGTCGTTGACGCCAGAGCTTTTGCGAAAATAAAATAAAATTGTTGTACACTTTAAATAAAACTATCACAAAAATTAACAATGACCAAGAGGTTCTTCTGGCTGGCATGGCCACTGAAACAAAATTTAAAATTCATATTATCTAAATATAAATTCAAATCGCCACCTAAGAAGTGCAAGTATTCAATCACATATATTGACTACCACAATTAATTATATGGATGATCATAAGTATAGCAATTTACATTTGATAATACGAAATATGATAGTATACTCCAGTTTCCAGTACTAAGCACAACAAACTGATCGGAAAGTATACATGTTAGAAGAAAACTGGAAGGCACAATGGTGACACATAGCTCATTATACTGCTTGAATTGTCCTTTTTTAATTCAAAGTACATTTTTTAAAGAAAATTATGCGAGCTCTTGGATGAAATATTATATATTTTTAATCATGTATATACCACTGTACCATTTTGACATGTATATTTTCATGAAAATATCACGTAATTAGTAGTTGGGTTCGTATCTTGAAATATGTACAGTAAGATTTGATATGAAGACAATAGAGACACGATGAAAATGAATAAGATACGAATGAAGTGAAGACAGAAACATCCTTAAGCAATGAAGAGTACCGGAGAAAATCCTCAAGCTATGAACACACAAATACTAATATACAATGATAACCAATCATGCCAAGATGAGCATGCATGAATGCTTACATTTGGTAGTAAAGATATTGCAAACCAATAAAGAAACCATAAACATGATGGAGTTATGAAGGAACAAAATGAGAGAAAATTATTAAGCACAAATACCAGTAGACAGAGGTAACTGGTGATATTAAGATGAGTGTGTGTGTGTGGATATATATGTAGGTAGCCAATGTGTTGCGTGGATGAAGAAAGTCAAGGCAACTATGTATGCAGCCGGTGATTGATTTGGGAGGAACAAGAGACCATTTGGTATACATAGAAGCCATTCGTGTCAAGATCCAATTCTTGGAAATCGAAAGACATATTGGTACAAAGATACATAAGAATGGATTAGGAGAGGATCGATGTTGGGAAACATGAAGATTGGTATAGAAGTCTATATACGATATTGCGCCCGTCTTCTAAGTTCACAGACTAAGGAATTTTAACAACAAACTACAACGCACTCAATAATCTGACCATGTTTCATCGAAACTTGCTCTTTTACTATATTTTATTGATATGACACATAATTCATGGCAAATTAAATTAGATAATATATGAGTAAGAGGCCATAAAGTTGGCAAAGAGAAATATCCCAAATATAACAATATATGTAGTCAACCTAGCCGCGCAAATGCGCGGGTCACTCTGCTAGTTCACATATATGGTAATTAGACACTAAACAGGTGGCATTCACACAAAGCATGTCTAAACTAAGCAAATGACATAGCAATGCAAGATACCATACGCACGATATGAGCAACATAACCCTGCCAAGTGAGAGCATGCACCTCGGGGGGGGAAATAGGGCTGGTCATCTATCTCTAAATCCTCCTCTGAGGAGCTATCCATAACCAGCAAGACATGCGCTTCTTCAGATAGCATTGTCTGCTCTGAAGACCTTGTTTCCAGTTCAGATTTTTCTTCCATGACCGTGCCGAATGGCTGATGCACGAGAAGAGTAATTGAATGTACTAAAATTGTTGACAAATTTAACAAAAAAATGATGGCATGATATAATTCACATATAAGATGACTAGCTAACCGGGGTGGCATTGCAAAATTCACATATATGATGCCTGGCAAAACAAGATGGCATTGCATGATTCACATATACGATAAACAAACTAAACAGATGGCATTGACACAAAGCATGTCTAAACTAAGCAGATGACATATTTGATGTATCCAGTAAGCAATGCAAGGCACCATATTCATGATATTACCAACACCAGCATGCCAAGTTAGAGCGAAGACCTCAGGGTGTAAATAAGAGTGGTCTTCTCCTTCTGAATCCCCCTCAGAACAGTTATCTTCCTCTTGATTACGAACCAAAATTGGTGGAGCGGGGCTTCCTTTGTGCCCACCATGGAGCGACATCTGCATGAAATTTTATTGCCACGCAAGGCTCATCTCTTTTGCTCTACATGTTTAGTTCCATTGTGTACAATAACTGACGTGCATAGGCATAAAACATAGTGAGATTATGTAAGGAGTGCATGCACAAATCCAGAGTGATGGTAGCAAACTGTGGATAGACCCAAAACCAATGATAGCAGGCAGATAATAGATTTAATTAAAAAATACAGATAATGGCTCCTTTAATGTTTGTTTGCACCCAACATGAAACTCATAGTAGACACATGAGATTAACCAGATATTAGACAGATAGTACTGATTGCTGCCCCAATATGTACCCCACAACCATTTAAAAACTCAAGTTTTAGCATTAGTTTGGACCTGACTCGGAGTCTAATAGGTGAACATGACGATAAACTAGCATATCATCATATTAAGCGATGCATAACGAAAGCAGACACGGAAGAGTGAGACCTCTCTTGTGGACCCGTGTAGTCCTCAAGGTCATCTGCTCAGTTGATGATGGTAATGCAGTTGTCGTGGCTAGCGGTGGCGGGGAAGAAGATCTGAGGCGGTGAAAGACAGTCTGGAGAGCGGATCCCTGTTGTGGTGAACCCTTCCGTCGTTGGAGCAGCTAAGATGGGGTGGAACACTGCGCAGCAGGAGCAGGACAAACCACACAAGGTTTTCTTTGACACATATCTGTAACAGAAGTAATTGTGTAAGGGCTTGTTTGAATTTGAGGATTCTAACAATGCAGGGATAGGAAATAGACAAGAATAGGATAGGAATGCACGTGCAAAACAGAGAATTTAAAAGCACAGGATTTATGCCAATCTGGGTGTTTGATTCACAAGAATTGGAAGATCAGAGGATGCAAAGAAGCAAGGTGAGATTAAGTCAAACCACAAGAAAATGTACGGTTATAATGCTATTATGCTACTATCTCTTAGTCTTGTGCTTCATGAATAGGAATTTGAAAAGGAGGACAAGTGGAAATTAAAATTCCTACGGTTTTTATTTCAAGGAGACACTAAAGGAACAAATCCTACAGTTTTCCTTTGCTCCATTCCTTTGAACCAAATTCATGAATAGTAGTACCATAGGAAATTTTCCAATTCCTATGTTTTTCCTTCACTTTTTCTTTCAAGCACTGGCGATCCTAGTAGGCAGGCTTGATGAAGGAAAAGCCTACACTCAAAAAATGTTTTTCTGCTACTTCTATTACTTTGGACCCAGGCCGCTGCCCTACTAGCTCAATTCCCAGGCCCATCGACAAATGCACAGCTCAAACGCGCAGAGATTAATAATGATGGCATTCAAGAGAATCCATCACAGATAGCTAAGTAGCGTGGTACCTCACTGCTTGTCATATAGTAGGAGAAACTAATCGTATTTCACGTTACTGCGTGTGCTCAGTGGATAATATATATATAACATGTAGAGTAAAAAGAGATGCAACAAGTGTACAACCTCTTTGGCGAAGCCATGTCGATCTCAGCATGATTGGGTTGGTCGGTGAGGATGATCCGGCTGACTTGGCTATCGGAGGAGGGGAAGAAGATCTTAGGCGTCTGGAGATGGAGCCCAGGGTACTGCTCCGTTGTGATGGAGGGTTTCGTCGTTCGAGCAGCTCCGGTGAGTTGTACGACGCCGAGGCTGAAGCAGGACAAGAGAGACAACGTTAACCTGAGTGGAATTCTAATAGCATCTCGAATAGATGACGTAAAATACATAACCACAAAGTGCTAGATGTAAAATACATCAGCCGCTCATCTCTGAACTTAACTGTCGAAACTGAACTTAACTGTCGAAACTAAATGCACTAGTAGCAGAAAAGCAGTAGCAGTAGCGCGTGCGAGAGCCGGGGCAGCTGGTCGTGTAGCAGCATCAGGTGAGGCTACCCTGAGCTGCCAGCCACCACCGGCCAAACAGCCGGCCCCCGCCGCCCGCGGTCGGCGGTGCGCCACCCCGCCCACCCCGAAACCACTCCCCACCGCCAGTCCGCCGCCGCCTCGGCCATCCCTCTAGCCCCTCCCCGTGCCGATATTTTTCTCTGGCGATCCCCACGCCACCGCCCCACCACCGCCCCCACCCTGAACCCTAAGATAGATAGTGGGGTACCTCTCCAGCGAGCCCCCTCCCTGCTATGGCTGGTTCTTCCTTAACTCCGGCGAGCCCCCCCTCCCCCTGAAAATCGACTGACCCAAAAGTCGATTCAGTCGACTGAAGTGTAGCTAAATCGGAGCAGCATCGCAAGCAAGAGCAAGAGCGAGAGCAGCAGCAAGAGGAAAAGCAATAGCAAGAGCAGACCAAGAAGGGGGCGAGAGCAAGAGCAGAGCAGCAGCGCGAGCGAGAGCTAAAGCAGCAGCAGCTCCTACTAATGTGGATGTCGCCGCCGAGGGAGCGATGCCGTGGAGGAAGTGGCCGGCGACGCCGCCGTGGATGGAGCCGCGCCGTGTCGGCTCGGGACCAAGCGCCGGCAGCACCGTGAGATCGAATCAAGAAGAAAATGCGGTGATTAGTGTACAACCTCTTTGGTGGCGCCCATTAGGCCTCAGCTTCATCCGAGGAAACAGTGATGATTATTCTCTTCCGGTGGTGCAGGTGAAGATGGCGATGTGGGAATGGAGGTGGTGCGAAAGACGAGGGGAACGTCGGGGCAGCTCCTTGGAGGTGGAGGATGGGGTGGCTGAACCGGCGGGATGACGAGATCAACGACGGATCCTCATCTGGTATGGTGGATGAGGTACGTCGAGGTGTTGCTGTGGACGACGTCGTCGGGGAAGAGGCTCCGGCTGGGTGGCGGATGGAGGAGGGTGTGGGGCTTCGCGGGTTTTCGTGGCCTCGGTGTACGAATGGGTGGGCGGATGGTATGGGAGCGGGGAACCATGGCTTAGGTACGCACTTGTCCGAAATGTGGGGTAAGTTACGAAAGTACCCCCACCGATTTGACCTAGGCGGTTCTTTTGGTTCAGGGGTATCACGGGCATTTCGCGTGTTGGGATTTCACAGGAGGTGGGAGTTTTCGCGCGCGTTGTAATTTTGGAATAGCAAGGTGCGGGTTGAGATGGAGGGAGTTGTCGGAGCACAACGAGACAAAGATATATCTTAAATATTTCGGGGTAACAAGGCGCGGGTTGAAGAGGCGGGAGTTTTGCAGCATGATAGACACATACGCTAGCTTGAAATTTCGGCATAACAAGGCGTGGCTTGAAATTTCGGGAGAACAAGCTTAATGTGTACCCCAAAAAAGACAATTCGCACCTCATCACTAGAGAGAGCTATGTCCCGTTTTACTATATTACTAGAAATGCATTCAAATACAACAAAAAAACAAAAAAAAATTAGGACAACAAACATAACGTGTACAGTACCAAAACAATTTGCACTTCCCTCAACAATAAAAAAACAATGTGTGTTGTCTAGCATATGGACTAAATTTGAGTACATTTTCCCTGTTTGAATGGGATTGTACTCGGGTTAGTTATACAACCATCTAAATATTATCTTCACAACACATGACATGAATATAGGAGAAGTAAATTCCTACATAAATACGAACTACATGTACATACGATCTCAAATTCAAATATATGTATAGATCTTATGTTGAATTCAAATCATAGTACATGTATGCTCTAGCTAGATGTTCGGAATCTAAATCATGTATGATATACTACGTACAATGTGTTTAACAAGCACAACACACACACAAACACCATTTAGACTAGTAAGGTACACGTGCATTGCACGCATGAGATTTGGCAACCAAATTATGAATAAATACCACATTATAGCATGTAAGCTTTGAGTCATATATGCATGATGTAGATGTTCATTTAATTCTTATAGTTCATTTCATTCAAAATCATCTAGTTTTTATAAGAAAGCTAATCTATTTTAAGATTCATGGAATTGTGCGTTGTAAGGCATACGGTAAAAACAAATAATGGCAAATCATGTAGAAAAACATTTGGGAAATTCTGATACGGAAGATTCTAGAACAAAGAAGAAGTGCTTGTGTTTTGAGGTTTGTGCATTATGCTTAAGTTCAACCATGGAGTCTTCTAGATTGTACATGTGGCAAAATCTGGTGGAATCTAGATGATATCCAATGGCCAGTTGTGCTCAAATTTGCCATCTCTGCACCATCGGATTGGCCTCATCCAACGACCATCGTTCAAAGTTAAAGTTATCCGCACACTATATAAAAATATAAAATTAATATATATATATAGGGGTATAGATATAGATATGTGATGCGAAAGCCACCCATCATCTCCAATTAGAATAGTGTGTCCATGCACGGATGCAATGTGGCCAAACGATGTTTGCCATCGATATCTCAAATACAAATCAGTCTGACCTTGTTCAATGTGTATACAGTACAACATGCTCGTTTCCAAACCACACCACGCATATCTCAGTTATATTCATGCATGCATGGGTTTCAAACATCATGATCTCTTATTCAAATATTTGAATTCTACTTTACATTGATTATGACGTCACCTAGTCTTTTACACCCACACAGTCATCTTCTCTTTATAATTGTACCATTAACTTTCTCTCGTGCATACATGCACACACAGTACCAGTCGGCATTATCCATTGCACACATGCAATCTTTTTCTTCAGGTCGGTCTCCCATGCATGCACACACACACACCTCCCCTCCCCATCATATCGGGCATTCTTTATCTCTCATGTGCATGCGCAACGATCGATGTTCCTCTATGTGTGTGTATATATAGCTAGGTCTTTCACAGATTTCCACACAAAACGATCAATCTAAGTATCTAGTGAGGTCTCACCCTCTTTCCCACGTCCACATCGATCAATCTATACCTCTCTATATAGGATTACATAGCTAATACACCCACATAAATTATATATCCAACGTCCCCCTCTCATCATCCATGCCTCCGCTTCATCTCTCAGACGCGCGCACAGTGGCGAAGACAGGGGCAGCAAGCCCCCCCCCTAACATCACTATATATTGAGGCTAATATGAATGTGATCATTAGACAATTGCTGGTAAAATGGTTTAAGTTGATGAATTGGCCCTCCTCGTAAAGGATTAGCAATGTTTGGCCCCCTAGCTTATTTATTTTTCATGGCTCCGCCACAGCGCACGTTCTTGCCCCTCTCTTCAAATATCGATCTCGCACTTTTGCACTCCTTCATAGTCTCCCTCCACTTGGCCCCTCGCACCATCTTCTAGCCCCCACTGGATTTTTCCACATGTACAATCTAGCAGACTCCATGGTTGAACTTAAGCATAATGCACAAACCTCAAAACACAAGTGCTTCTCCTTTGTTCTAGTCCGTATCAAAACTGCCCAAACTTTTTTTCTAGTTGAATTGCCATTATTTGTTTTTACTTTATGCTTTACAACGCACAATTCCATGAATCATAAAATAGATTAAGGGCTTCTTTGATTCAAAGGGTTCTCAAAGGAATTTTGGAGGATTCTAATCCTTAGGAATTTTTCCTATCTTGGTTGTTTGATTCGTAGGATTGTAAACCATAGAAATTTTTTCATAGGATTCATTTGCACTAGATTTCATAGGAAGCATCCCATCCACTCAAACCACTTTGAAAGAATCCTGTGTTTTTTCTATGCACAATCAAACACTCGTACAATCCTGTAGGATTCAAGACGACATTCCACTCTAATCCCATGTTTTTCCTATTCACGAGTTTTGGAAATCCTACGAATCAAAGAGGCCTTAGCTTTTTTATAAAACCTAATTTATTTTGAATGAGATGAACTATAAGAATTAAACAAAGGTCTACATCATGCATATATGACTCAGAGCTTACATGCTATAGTGTGGTATTTATTCATAATTTGGTTGCCAAATCTGATGCATGAAATGCACGTGTACCTTACTAGTACTTCGAGTATGTGCAAACACGTAAATTAGAATTCCAATGGCACGCTACACAGTGTCTCTCTTACAGTTCATGAAGCTACGTGGCACATGTGGAGGCATTGTCGCGACCTCCTTGTGTGCATTGATCACAGTGACGTGCTACTGCTTCCAGAAGAATGTACTCGTCCTCTCTGAGCCACACTGGCGGTACATGCACGAAGCGAAGATGTGCACGCATGCCACGCACGCACTCATTCCCTCGCACGCACATGCGGGTACACGGGGCGAGGCATTTTTGTACGAAGATCCACCCCATGTGATAATTTGACGGGTGTAAAGTCCTTCATTTCATTGATGGTCAATTAATACAGCGCATGCAAATTGAGTGGACGTGAGGGCGGAAGAAAGACATTACTACTCCACTTCGCGCATGCGAGTAGTTAAATCATGGGGTGCCAGTACTTCCATTGGTCTCCTTCGTATTTGGTGCCAATTTTTGACCATATTTGTAAGTAACATAATATTTATGCATGACATAAAAAGTGGCAAAAAAAGGGGGCCAATAAACCAGGACGCACGCAGCATGATCAATTTTTGCCAGGGCTACTATTGGTGGCCTTTGTATTTAAATATGAACGGAATGGAGTAGTACTATCTTTATCTTAGCCTCGTAGGGCTCTCCCAGCGCCTAGGCTCGCCTCCCCGCCTCGCCCACCGAATCCCGCCATGGATAATCCCTTAGATCCCAGGACCCCGCGGGCTGCCCTCTCGCTGCGGCCCGCAGCACTGCCGCCTTTGAGAGAAACCCACATGTCTTTTAGAGGGGATCCATTGCTCTGGAATCACAGATCGGTGGCGCCCGAGGACATGCCAGGGCTGCGTTTCAGGTGGTGGGCAGCAAGGTCAAATCGGATCGAGGAAGCGTTGCATCGATTGGAGAGAAGTTCCAAGGAGTAGTGCCTGGCGCAACACAAGGCGGAGGCGCAAGTCGATCTCAGGCGAGAGATGCTGAGGGATGTCAGCATCTGGCAGCATCGTGTTGATTTCGAGCTAGGACTAATGGCAGAGATCATATTCACGGAGTCGACTGCGGAGGAAAGAACGTGCATGCCTGCGCAATGGCATGAGCAGCCGGTGCAACTGTTCAAATGGGCGGTAGGAGAAGCCAAATCCCGGGACCAGTTGCGGCGGCGCCGCTGGGCATGCATCGTAAGCGAGGTGAGCTGCCCTCCTTCCCCGGCAGCGATGCAGTGACCTAGTCGGTTGCTGCTGCGGTGAACTTGCAACGCTATGTCAGTTTGCAACCTTGACAATCACTCCATCTATATGTATTGTTTTCATGTAAAAAGTACCTGGTCGTTTCGAAAAAGATGGTAATTGATTTATCACTAGTTTTACAATGCTTGATCGTGACAATCAACCGAAGCCACAACCAGAAGTCTCCATCGTGTAAGTACTTTACGGTCGGTCGCACCAACAGACGGTCGGTCGGACCCGCGTCTCACCGAAGGGACACGCATCGGCTTGGTCTGACATGTACGACCAGTTATATCACTGACTTGTGCGACTGCATTTGAGCAGTGTAGTACTCCCTCTATCTCAGTTTACAAGTCTTGCACGTGTACCTAGGTCATTAATTTGACCAACTTAATAAGAGGCATACATTATGAAAAATATATCATTACAAACTTCAAATATTCTATTTTTTAATGATATATTTTTTATGTTAAACAATTTATTTTCTACTAAACTCATCGGGAGTACTTGAAATTTATGTTCCACTAAACTCATCGGGAGCCGTTTCGGGCCTGAAACCAAAACCATCAATTAATCTTTACCTTGTTCCCATCACATTCCAAAGTACTAGTGCTACAATTAAGTGCAAGCTTGCTCACACCTACCAGTACGTACCTAACCTAACGTGTTCCCACTATGCAGGTTTTAGTACTAGTGCTAGTACTTAGGTTATAAAAAGGGGAACTACCTAACCGAAAATTACTCTACCTTCCTCCTCATAAGTCCTCCTTCTTCGTCCGTCCTTGCCATGGCCGGTGTGCAGAGCTCTAGGTCGATAACTACTCGTAACAAGGGAGCGGCAACCAAGGCTGCGGAAAAAAAGAGGGCTCGCCACCACGCAGAGACCTCGAAAGATCTCTCACGGGCAGGCGATGGCTCCTAGGAGCGCCCTAGCCGTGGAGGCGAACATGCCGAGCTGGCGGCGCTGGAGTCGTTATCCCTCGACGGCATGCCCGATCAGCTCAATAAGCACCTCAATAAGCAGAAGGAGTTCATCCACGGCTTGGTGGAGCTACTGAAGGAGAGCCTCGACGACATGCCCACTGAGCTCAATGAGCAGAGGGAGTTGACCGCCGGCTTGGTGATGCTGCTGAAGAAGAGCATTGCCTCGGAGAAGAAGGCGACCGGCGAAATCCTGCGACTTCAAGAGGACAAGGCGAAGCTCTGCCACGAGCTTGACCTGCTGAAGGAGGAGAATGCCGGGTAGAAGAAGCTGCATGACAATAGTAGTTCCTCGATGAAGATGCTGCAGGCCCTCATCATGGAACAGAAGGAGGAGTTCGCGAAGCTCCGCATCGAGCACCTGGCTCCTGTCAAGGTACGTAATGTGGCCGTGGAACAGATGATGAAGGATCGCGTCGAGAAATCCCGCGCCATGGACACAATGAAGAAGATGGCGAAGGAGACGCGCAAGGAGATGGAGCTCATGGAGGCGATGAAGAAGCAGTTATGACTCCGCGGCCAGCAACCCTTCATGTAGTGAGAGCAGCGCCCCAGACTTGTGTGTGCGTCTTCCTTCTTTTTTGGGGGTGATAATCTTCCTTCTTCTTTTGCTCCTGTGTTTCTTCTTTTGCTTCGGGTGTTTCGCCGCACGTGTCACCTTCTCTGTGAGGCATGAATAGAACAATGCTAAAAATGAGATGACTAGCAAATTAGATCATTCTTTATAGCCAATAGAACAATGCCTCTCGCTAGTAATATATAATAAGAGTAGAGAGTAGAGGATATGGCACTGGGCTACCGTGTTTTGTGCTCCTCTGTCGTACTCCAGTGGAAAACTTGAGTATACCTCACGGTTCTTTGCTCCTCCTCAGGTCGTTGGCACATTTATACGAGTAGTCAAACCACAAGGCCCCGCTGAGGGAGTCCCAGATTAAGGGGTCCTCGGGCGTCCGGCCTGATATCCATGGGTCGGACTGACGGGCTATAAAGATACAAAGACCGAAGACTATAACCGTGTCCGGATTGGACTTTACTTGGCGTGGAAGGCAAGCTGGGCGATCAACTATGAAGATTCCTTCTTATGTAACCGACTCCATGTAACCCTAGATCTCTCTGGTGTCTATATAAACCGGAGAGCATATTCCGGATAGGACACATTCATTACCATATACGCATAGGCTAGGCTTCTAGGGTTTAGCCATTACGATCTCGTGGTAGATCAACTCTTGTAACACTCATATTCATCAAGATCAATCAAGCAGGAAGTAGGGTATTACCTCCATAGAGAGGGCCCGAACCTGGGTAAACATCGTGTCCCCCGTCTCCTGTTACCATTGATCCTAGACCCACAGTTCGGGACCCCCTACCCGAGATTCGCCGGTTTTGACACCGACATTGGTGCTTTCATTGAGAGTTCCACTGTGCCGTCGCCAAGAGGGTTGATGGCTCGCCTTGTTCTCAAGGATAATATCATCTCCGGAGGAACCCTGGCCCCAAGCCAAACCCTCCGGCTGGGCGGCTTCGTCATGACCGCCGGTTCGGCCCTTAAGCCGAAGATGACCTCTCAAGTCATTGAAAATCGCCTCCGTGTCGATCCCGAGTACTCCGCCCGGATGGATCCAATGGAGTTATCGTCGTTGAATGAACTCCTGGATCGCATGGCCGCCTTGGGGGTCGCTACAGACTACGATCGGGTTGGGCTTAAACCCGACTGGAGAGAAATTAAAACTCCGCCGATCACCCACCAGATAGCGGTAGTCGAGGAGCGCAGCATCTCTTCTACTATATTGAAGACGAACTATGTCCGGGTCTCCGATATTGAAGGGCCGGATACTCTCCGGCAGAAAGGCATACCCCGTCCCCCGAACATGGAGTTGGACGATGAGCCTAAAAAATCAGTCGATATCCTGGAAACCGAACTGCCAGGGCCGGTAGATCTTCAAACTCCGGATCCAAAATTGGGTCAGGGTTCGGATTTCGCTCCACCGACCCACCCGGACACAGAGACTCTCATGAGCATAAAAAAGCAATCTCAGGAAAAGGTCCACCACTTCTGGGCCAGATTCCTCCTTGTCAAGGACAAGGTAAAAGATTGCCATGACGAGGATGCAATATCGGTGTTCTGCAAAAATTGCACGGACGAAGGAATCCTCAACGCCATCAATCGCCACCGCATAATGAAATTTGCTGACTTAGCAACCATCGTACAAAAGTACTGCGTGATGGAAAGTGCCTGGGAAACTTGGGCAGCTCGCTGGGAACCACCAGCCCCAACCCAAGTCCCCTACAGGTGAAAAGGGCGTACCCTCGTGGCACACCCAGTCCCACAGTCAAAAAACACAAAGACGCCATACGGCACGGCACCGTTCTGGAGGGGTGGCTCGATGGCCCATGCAAAATACATGCAACAACAGATACCGTGGCAACCCACAGCCTTAGAGCATGCTGGATACTACGACGGGTAGCCAAGAGCGGCGAGGACATCCTTATAAAGGACGCCCCGGAACAGTACCCCCCAGAAGATGACGACTCAAGAGTACTGACAGTCTTTGAGACATTCGCTTCAAATAACAAGCGAAAGCGGGCACTTCGCGAGCTCAACGAAGTTTGCCAAATCGCTGGAACGACACGGCTATAACATTCAACGCCGGTGACGAACCAAATTACAGACCAGTATGAGCACCAGCCGTGTTAGTCCTCAGCCCCATCGTGGACGGGTTTCGACTCACCAAGGTCCTCATGGACGGTGGCAGCGGACTAAATTTCATTTATGAGGACACACTCCATAAAATGGAAATAGACAGGAGCCGCATCAAACAAAGTAACACAACCCTCCGGGGAATTATTCCTAGTCGGGCGGCACGGTGTGCCGGCAAAATCACACTTGACGTGTTTTCGGCACGCCGGAGAACTATCGGTCCGAAGAAATAACCTTCCAAGTGGCTCCTTTCAGCAGCGGATATCACGCCTTTATTGGGGTGGGATGCTTTCACACGCTTCCAAGCTATACCTCACTACGGATATATGAAGCTCAAAATGCTTGGACCAAACGGTATAATCACTCTCGTCAGTGATCCGGACATAGCACTGCGCGCTGAAAACGAAACCGCATCCCTGGCCCTGGAAGCGCTATCTGAAGCCCTCGCGGCCGAAGAATTAACTGCACTACGCTCCACAGTGGACAGGGACGATGTGATCCTCGACAAACGCCCCAAATCCACCTCATTCAAACCAGCAGAAGAAATAGTCAAATTCCAGGTCCACCCAACGGACCCCAAGAAGACAACATCTATCGGAGCTCAACTGACACCAACAGTTGATGCCGCACTACGAGAGTTCCTGCGCGAAAACTGGGACATATTTGCCTGGCACCCTTCAGATATGCCAGGGATCCCACGCAAGTTGGCCGAACATAGCCTCAACATATTAAAAGGATTTAAACCAGTCAAGCAAACACTACGGCGCTTTTCCGAACCCAAGCGACAAGCCATGGGGGAGGAGCTGGCCAAGCTCATCGAGGCCGGATTCATTAGAGAAATCAAGCATCCGGACTGGCTGGCAAATCTGGTGATGTTGCCAAAGAAAGATAAATCCTGGCGCCTATGTGTCGATTTCAAGGATCTCAACAAGGCTTGCCCCAATGATCCTTTTCCCCTTCCCCGCATTGATCAAATCATTGACGCCACCGCAGGACACGACTCGCTGTGTTTCCTCGATGCATATTCCGGATACCATCAAATCAAAATGAAGGAATCCGATCAAGCTGCAACAACACTTATTAACCCATATGGGCCGTTTTGCTTCAACACCATGCCTTTCGGGCTCAAGAACGTCGGCGCCACCTACCAGCGCATGATCCAAACTGAAGGAAATATGCCCTAGATGCAATAATAAAGTTATTATTTATTTCCTTATATCACGATAAATGTTTATTATTCATGCTAGAATTGTATTAACCGGAAACATAATACATGTGTGAATACATAGACAAACAGAGTGTCACTAGTATGCCTCTACTTGACTAGCTCGTTGATCAAAGATGGTTATGTTTCCTAGCCATAGACATGAGTTGTCATTTGATTAACGGGATCACATCATTAGGAGAATGATGTGATTGACTTGACCCATTCCGTTAGCTGAGCACTCGATCGTTTAGTATGTTGCTATTGCTTTCTTCATGACTTATACATGTTCCTATGACTATGAGATTATGCAACTCCCGTTTACCGGAGGAACACTTTGTGTGCTACCAAACGTTACAACGTAACTGGATGATTATAAAGGTGCTCTACAGGTGTCCTCAAAGGTACTTGTTGGGTTGGCGTATTTCGAGATTAGGATTTGTCACTCCGATTGTCGGAGAGGTATCTCTGGGCCCACTCAGTAATACACATCACTATAAGCCTTGCAAGCATTGTGACTAATGAGTTAGTTGCAGGATGATGTATTACGGAACGAGTAAAGAGACTTGCCGGTAACGAGATTGAACTAGGTATAGAGATACCGACAATCGAATCTCGGGCAAGTAACATACCGATGACAAAGGGAACAACGTATGTTGTTATGCGGTCTGACCGATAAAGATCTTCATAGAATATGTAGGAACCAATATGAGCATCCAGGTTCCGCTATTGGTTATTGACCGGAGAGGTGTCTCGGTCATGTCTACATAGCTCTCGAACCCGTAGGGTCCGCACGCTTAACGTTACGATGACAGTTATATTATGAGTTTATATGTTTTGATGTACCGAAGGTTGTTCGGAGTCCCGGATGTGATCACGGACATGACGAGGAGTCTCGAAATGGTCGAGACATAATGATTGATATATTGGAAGCCTATGTTTGGACATCGGAAGTGTTCCGGGTGAAATCGGGATTTTTCCGGAGTACCGGGAGGTTACCGGAACCCCCCGGTAACTTAATGGGCCTTATTGGGCCTAGGTGGAAGAGAGGAGAGGAGGACAGGGCAGGGCCACGCGCCCCTCCCCCAGTCCGAATAGGACAAGGAGAGGGGGGCGGCGCCCCCCCTTCCTTCCTCCCCTCCACCTTTTCCCCCTTCCTCTCCTAGTCCAACATGGAAAGGGGGGAGTCCTACTCCCGGTAGGAGTAGGACTCCTCCTGGCAGGCCTCTCCTCCCTTGGCCGGCGGCCTCCCCCTTGCTCCTTTATATACGAGGGCAAGGGGGCACCTCTCTACACACAATTGATCAACGATCTTTTAGCCGTGTGTGGTGCCCCCCTCTACCATATTACACCTCGATAATATCGTAGCGGTGCTTAGGCGAAGCCCTGCGTCGGTAGAACATCATCATCGTCACCACGCCGTCGTGCTGACGAAACTCTCCCTCAACACTCGGCTAGATCGGAGTTCGAGGGACGTCATCGAGCTGAACGTGTGCTGAACTCGGAGGTGCTGTGCGTTCGGTACTTGATCGGTCGGATCGTGAAGACGTACGACTACATCAACCGTGTTGTGTTAACGCTTCCACCTTCGGTCTACGAGGGTACGTAGACAACACTCTCCCCTCTCGTTGCTATGCATCACCATGATCTTGCGTGTGCGTAGGAATTTTTTTGAAATTACTACGTTCCCCAATAGTGGCATCCGAGCCTGGTTTTATGCATTGATGTTATATGCACGAGTAGAACACAAGTGAGTTGTGGGCGATATAAGTCATACTGCTTACCAGCATGTCATACTTTGGTTCGGCGGTATTGTGAGATGAAGCGGCCCGGACCGAGATTACGCGTACGCTTACGCGAGACTGGTTTCACCATTGCGAGCACTCGTTGCTTAAAGGTGACTGGCGGGTGTCTGTCTCTCTCACTTTAGTTGAACCGAGTGTGGCTACGCCCGGTCCTTGCAAAGGTTAAAACAGCACCAACTTGACAAACTATCGTTGTGGTTTTGATGCGTAGGTAAGAACGGTTCTTGCTAAACCCGTAGCAGCCACGTAAAACTTGCAACAACAAAGTAGAGGACGTCTAACATGTTTTTGCAGGGCATGTTGTGGTGTGATATGGTCAAGACATGATGCTATATTTTATTGTATGAGATGATCATGTTTTGTAACCGAGTTATCGGCAACTGGCAGGAGCCATATGGTTGTTGCTTTATTGTATGCAATGCAATCGTCATGTAATTGTTTTACTTTATCACTAAGCGGTAGCGATAGTCGTAAAAGCAATAGTTGGCGAGACGACAACGATACTACGATGGAGATCAAGGTGTCGCGCCGGTGATGATGGTGATCATGACGGTGCTTCGGAGATGGAGATCACAAGCACAAGATGATGATGGCCATATCATATCACTTATATTGATTGCATGTGATGTTTATCTTTTATGCATCTTATCTTGCTTTGATTGACGGTAGCATTATAAGATGATCTCTCACTAAAATTTCAAGATAAAAGTGTTCTCTCTGAGTATGCACCGTTGCGAAAGTTCTTCGTGCTGAGACACCACGTGATGATCGGGTGTGATAGGCTCTACGTTCAAATACAACGGGTGCAAAACAGTTGCACACGCGGAATACTCAGGTTAAACTTGACGAGCCTAGCATATGCAGATATGGCCTCGGAACGCGGAGACCGAAAGGTCGAGCGTGAATCATATAGTAGATATGATCAACATAGTGATGTTCACCATTGAAACTACTCCATCTCACGTGATGATCAGACATGGTTTAGTTGATTTGGATCACGTAATCACTTAGATGATTAGAGAGATGTCTATCTAAGTGGGAGTTCTTAAGTAATATGATTAATAGAACTTAAATTTATCATGAACTTAGTACCTGATAGTATCTTGCTTGTCTATGTTAATTGTAGATAGATGGCCCGTGCTGTTGTTCCGTTGAATTTTAATGCGTTCCTTGAGAAAGCAAAGTTGAAAGATGATGGTAGCAATTACACGGACTGGGTCCGTAACTTGAGGATTATCCTCATTGCTGCACAGAAGAATTATGTCTTGGAAGCACCGCTGGGTGCCAGGCCTGCTGCAAGAGCAACGCCAGAAGTTATGAACGTCTGGCAGAGCAAAGCTGATGACTACTCGATAGTTCAGTGTGCCATGCTTTACGGCTTAGAACCGGGTCTTCAATGACGTTTTGAACGTCATGGAGCATATGAGATGTTCCAGGAGTTGAAGTTAATATTTCAGGCAAATGCCCGGATTGAGAGATATGAAGTCTCCAATAAGTTCTACAGCTGCAAGATGGAAGAGAATAGTTCTGTCAGTGAGCATATACTCAAAATGTCTGGGTATAATAATCACTTGATTCAACTGGGAGTTAATCTTCCAGATGATAGCGTCATTGACAGAATTCTTCAATCACTGCCACCAAGCTACAAGAGCTTCGTGATGAACTATAACATGCAAGGGATGAATAAGACAATTCCCGAGCTCTTCGCAATGCTAAAGGCAGCGGAGGTAGAAATCAAAAAGGAGCATCAAGTATTGATGGTCAATAAGACCACTAGTTTCAAGAAAAAGGGCAAAGGGAAGAAGAAGGGGAACTTCAAGAAGAACAGCAAGCAAGTTGCTGTTCAGGAGAAGAAACCCAAGTCTGGACCTAAGCCTGAAACTGAGTGCTTCTACTGCAAGCAGACTGGTCACTGGAAGCGGAACTGCCCCAAGTATTTGGTGGATAAGAAGGATGGCAAGGTTAACAAAGGTATATGTGATATACATGTTATTGATGTGTACCTTACTAATGCTCGCAGTAGCACCTGGGTATTTGATACCGGTTCTGTTGCTAATATTTGCAACTCGAAACAGGGGCTACGGATTAAGCGAAGATTGGCTAAGGACGACGTGACAATGCGCGTGGGAAATGGTTCCAAAGTCGATGTGATCGCGGTCGGCACGCTACCTCTACATCTACCTTCGGGATTAGTATTAGACCTAAATAATTGTTATTTGGTGCCAGCGTTGAGCATGAACATTATATCTGGATCTTGTTTAATGCGAGACGGTTATTCATTTAAATCAGAGAATAATGGTTGTTCTATTTATATGAGAAATATCTTTTATGGTCATGCACCCTTGAAGAGTGGTCTATTCTTAATGAATCTCGATAGTAGTGACACACATATTCATAATGTCGAAGCCAAAAGATGCAAAGTTGATAATAATAGTGCAACTTATTTGTGGCACTGCCGTCTAGGTCATATCGGTGTAAAACGCATGAAGAAACTCCATAATGATGGACTTTTGGAATCACTTGATTATGAATCACTTAGTACTTGCGAACCGTGTCTCATGGGCAAGATGACTAAAACACCGTTCTCCGGAACTATGGAGAGAGCAACTGATTTGTTGGAAATCATACATACAGATGTATGTGGTTCGATGAATATTGAGGCTCGTGGCGGATATCGTTATTTTCTCACCTTCACAGATGATTTGAGCAGATATGGGTATATCTACTTAATGAAACATAAGTCTGAAACATTTGAAAAGTTCAAAGAATTTCAGAGTGAAGTCGAAAATCATCGTAACAAGAAAATAAATTTTCTATGATCTGATCGTGGAGGAGAATATTTGAGTTATGAGTTTGGTCTTCATTTGAAACAATGCGGAATAGTTTCGCAACTCACGCCACCCGGAACACCACAGCGTAATGGTGTGTCCGAACGTCGTAATCGTACTTTACTAGATATGGTGCGATCTATGATGTCTCTTACTGATTTACCGCTATCATTTTGGGGTTATGCTTTAGAGACGGCTGCATTCACTCTAAATAGGACACCATCGAAATCCGTTGAGACGACGCCTTATGAACTATGGTTTGGCAAGAAACCAAAGTTGTCGTATCTTAAAGTTTGGGGTTGCGATGCTTATGTGAAGAAACTTCAACCTGATAAGCTCGAACCTAAATCGGAGAAATGTGTCTTCATAGGATACCCAAAGGAGACTGTTGGGTACACCATCTATCACAGATCCGAAGGCAAGACATTCGTTGCTAAGAATGGATCCTTTCTAGAGAAGGAGTTTCTCTTGAAAGAAGTGAGTGGGAGGAAAGTAGAACTTGATGAGGTAACTGTACCTGCTCCCTTATTGGAAAGTAGATCATCACAGAAACCAATTTCTGCGACACCTACACCAATTAGTGAAGAAGTTAATGATAATGACCATGAAACTTCAGATCAAGTTATTACTGAACCTCGTAGGTCAACCAGATTAAGATCCGCACCAGAGTGGTACGGTAATCCTATTCTGGAGGTTATGTTGCTAGACCATGACGAACCTACGAACTATGAAGGACCGATGGTGAGCCCAGATTCCGCAAAATGGCTTGAGGCCATGAAATCCGAGATGGGATCCATGTATGAGAACAAAGTATGGACTTTGGTTGACTTGCCCGATGGTCGGCAAGCCATTGAAAATAAATGGATCTTCAAGAAGAAGACTGACGCTGACGGTAATGTTACTGTCTATAAAGCTCGACTTGTTGCGAAAGGTTTTCGACAAGTTCAAGGGATTGACTACGATGAGACCTTCTCACCCGTAGCGATGCTTAAGTCTGGCCGAATCATGTTAGCAATTGCCTCATTTTATGATTATGAAATTTGGCAAATGGATGTCAAAACCGCATTCCTGAATGGATTTCTGGAAGAAGAGTTGTATATGATGCAACCGGAAGGTTTTGTCGATCCAAAGGGAGCTAACAAAGTGTGCAAGCTCTAGCGATCCATTTATGGACTGGTGCAAGCCTCTCGGAGTTGGAATAAACGCTTTGATAGTGTGATCAAAGCATTTGGTTTTATACAGACTTTTGGAGAAGCCTGTATTTACAAGAAAGTGAGTGGGAGCTCAGTAGCATTTCTGATATTATATGTGGATGACATATTGCTAATTGGAAATGATATAGAATTTCTGGATAGCATAAAGGGATACTTGAATAAGAGTTTTTCAATGAAAGACCTCGGTGAAGCTGCATATATATTGGGCATCAAGATCTATAGAGATAGATCAAGACGCTTAATTGGACTTTCACAAAGCACATACCTTGACAAAGTTTTGAAGAAGTTCAAAATGGATCAAGCAAAGAAAGGGTTCTTGCCTGTACTACAAGGTGTGAGATTGAGTAAGACTCAATGCCCGACCACTGCAGAAGATAGAGAGAAGATGAAAGATGTTCCCTATGCTTCAGCCATAGGCTCTATCATGTATGCAATGCTGTGTACCAGACCTGATGTGTGCCTTGCTATAAGTTTAGC
Source organism: Triticum aestivum (assembly GCF_018294505.1). Classification (NCBI taxonomy): domain Eukaryota; kingdom Viridiplantae; phylum Streptophyta; class Magnoliopsida; order Poales; family Poaceae; genus Triticum; species Triticum aestivum. Next base: position 346,515,894 of record NC_057808.1, on the reverse strand, counting down.
AGGGAGGTACCAAAGTAATCCAGGAGTGGATCACTGGACAGCGGTCAAGAACATCCTGAAATACCTGAAAAGGACTAAGGATATGTTTCTCGTTTATGGAGGTGACAAAGAGCTCATCGTAAATGGTTACGTTGATGCAAGCTTTGACACTGATCCGGACGATTCTAAATCGCAAACCGGATACGTATTTACATTGAACGGTGGAGCTGTCAGTTGGTGCAGTTCTAAGCAAAGTGTCGTGGCGGGATCTACGTGTGAAGCAGAGTACATAGCTGCTTCGGAAGCAGCAAATGAAGGAGTCTGGATGAAGGAGTTCATATCCGATCTAGGTGTCATACCTAGTGCATCGGGACCATAGAATATCTTTTGTGACAATACTGGTGCAATTGCCTTAGCAAAGGAATCCAGATTTCACAAGAGAACCAAGCACATCAAAAGACGCTTCAATTCAATCCGGGATTTAGTCCAGGTGGGAGACATAGAAATTTGCAAGATACATACGGATCTGAATGTTGCAGACCCGTTGACTAAGCCTCTTCCACGAGCAAAACATGATCCGCACCAAGACTCCATGGGTGTAAGAATCATTACTGTGTAATCTAGATTATTGACTCTAGTCCAAGTGGGAGACTGAAGGAAATATGCCCTAGAGGCAATAATAAAGTTATTATTTATTTCCTTATATCATGATAAATGTTTATTATTCATGCTAGAATTGTATTAACCGGAAACATAATACATGTGTGAATACATAGACAAACAGAGTGTCACTAGTATGCCTCTACTTGACTTGATCGTTGATCAAAGATGGTTATGTTTCCTAGCCATAGACATGAGTTGTCATTTGATTAACGGGATCACATCATTAGGAGAATGATGTGATTGACTTGACCCATTCCGTTAGCTGAGCACTCGATCGTTTAGTATGTTGCTATTGCTTTCTTCATGACTTATACATGTTCCTATGACTATGAGATTATGCAACTCCCGTTTACCGGAGGAACACTTGGTGTGCTACCAAACGTCACAACGTAACTGGATGATTATAAAGGTGCTCTACAGGTGTCTCCAAAGGTACTTGTTGGGTTGGCGTATTTCGAGATTAGGATTTGTCACTCCGATTGTCGGAGAGGTATCTCTGGGCCCACTCAGTAATACACATCACTATAAGCCTTGCAAGCATTGTGACTAATGAGTTAGTTGCGGGATGATGTATTACGGAACGAGTAAAGAGACTTGCCGGTAACGAGATTGAACTAGGTATAGAGATACCGACGATCGAATCTCGAGCAAGTAACATACCGATGACAAAGAGAACAACTTATGTTGTTATGCGGTCTGACCGATAAAGATCTTCGTAGAATATGTAGGGACCAATATGAGCATCCAGGTTCCGCTATTGGTTATTGACCGGAGAGGTGTCTCGGTCATATCTACATAGTTCTCGAACCCGTAGGGTCCGCACGCTTAACGTCACGATGACAGTTATATTCTGAGTTTATATGTTTTGATGTACCGAAGGTTGTTCAGAGTCCCAGATGTGATCACGGACATGACGAGGAGTCTCGAAATGGTCGAGATATAAAGATTGATATATTGGAAGCCTATGTTTGGACATCGGAAGTGTTCCGGGTGAAATCGGGATTTTTCCGGAGTACCGGGAGGTTACCGGAACCCCCCGGTAACTTAATGGGCCTTATTGGGCCTAGGTGGAAGAGAGGAGAGGAGGCCAGGGCAGGGCCGCGCGCCCCTCACCCCCCAGTACGAATAGGACAAGGAGAGGGGGGCGGTGCCCCCCCTTCCTTCCTCCCCTCCACCTTTTCCCCCTTCCTCTCCTAGTCCAACATGGAAAGGGGGGGTCCTACTCCCGGTAGGAGTAGGACTCCTCCTGGCGTGCCTCTCCTCCCTTGGCCGGCGGCCTCCCCCTTGCTCCTTTATATACGGGGGCAAGGGGGCACCTCTCTACACACAATTGATCAACGATCTTTTAGCCGTGTGTGGTGCCCCCCTCCACCATATTACACCTCGATAATATCGTAGCGGTGCTTAGGCGAAGCCCTGCGTCGGTAGAACATCATCATCGTCACCACGCCGTCGTGCTGACGAAACTCTCCCTCAACACTCGGCTGGATCGGAGTTCGAGGGACGTCATCGAGCTGAACGTGTGCTGAACTCGGAGGTGCTGTGCGTTCGGTACTTGATCGGTCGGATCGTGAAGACGTACGACTACATCAACCGTGTTGTGTTAACGCTTCCACCTTCGGTCTACGAGGGTACGTAGACAACACTCTCCCCTCTCGTTGCTATGCATCACCATGATCTTGCGTGTGCGTAGGAATTTTTTTTTTAAATTACTACGTTCCCCAACACAAACATGCCTTGAGAAACAGATTGGCAAGACGGTAGAAGCTTACGTTGATGACATTGTCATTAAGACTAGGCACATCGAAACACCAATAGACGACTTACGTCTCACGTTTGACAACCTCCGGGTATATGACATTAAGCTCAACCCGGAGAAGTGTGTCTTCGGCGTTCCCGCTGGAAAACTGCTGGGCTTCATAGTTTCCAATAGAGGAATCGAAGCAAATCCGGCTAAAATCCGAGCTCTGTCATAGTTAGCCACACCAACAGACCTCAAACATGTCCAAAAACTGGCAGGATGCGTGGCAGCACTAAGACGCTTTATCTCCAGACTAGGAGAAAAGGCACTCCCACTCTATCGCCTCTTACGGCGCACCGATAACTTCGAATGGACAGACGCGGCGACTGCCGGACTGGAGGAAATAAAGACCCTCCTAGCAAGCAATCCAATCCTGGCTGCACCAAACGCAGGCGAACCCATGTTGCTATACATATCGGCAACACATCAAGTGGTAAGCGCCGTGCTCGTCGTTGAACGAGAACAGGACGGACACAAATTTCCGCTCCAAAAGCCGGTATACTACGTATCCACCGTCCTCACACCATGCAAATCCCGGTACCCTCACTATCAAAACATAGCATATGCAGTCTTCATGGCATCTCGAAAATTGCGACACTACTTTCAGGAGTGCTCGATCACGGTGGCTTCTGAAGTGCCCCTCAATCATATAATCAACAACCGGGATGCAATGGGCCGAATTGCCAGATGGGCCATTGAGCTCCTGCCATTCGACATCACGTACAAACCACGTCGTGCCATCAAATCACAGGTACTGGCTAACTTCGTCACCGAATGGACAGAGGCCAAACTCCCTAAAGAGTATGGCGCATATTCGAACTAGGTGATGCATTTTGACGGCTCCAAAATGTTGGCAGGGCTGGGGGCGGGCGTCGTATTAACGTCCCCCACAGGAGATATCGTCCAGTACGTACTCCAAATATTATACACAGACTCCAACAACTGTCAGGACCGGGTTTTTTGGGGATATTAATTTCCCAGAAAATGACCTTTGTGCTCACCAGCCCCAGGATTACTGTTAGCTGATGAGACACCAACTTGATACAAGAATTCCAAGCAAAGCACAAAATATGTAGTACAAGACCATTGTGGCCTAGGAGTACAACACTTGGTTTCTAGTGGTTGATGGTGGAAGCGGTTTGTGGTACATCTGCGTCTATGGGACTCCATTTCCCACAAGAACAGCTGACCAGGATAACTCCTATCTTCGCGAGGCAGCTATCATCATTGCGTAGGTTCCGGGGCTGTCATCGCAATGCTCTCTCCAAGCAAGAAAATCTGGCCAAGACAATAGCCAGGGACAAGCCAGTGAGTACGTTTGAATGTACTCACAAACATTAAGAACACGGGTATAATTATAACAAGGGATAATCATGCTCCGAAATATTCATGATCATAACGTCTGTCATGAATTAAATGAAAATCTGTGATGCACGCATGCAGGGAAAAATATGAACATGCAATACGGGAGTAAAAATAGAATGCACCGACCGAGTGTCTGAAATGACTCCTCGAAAGGTTGCAAATAAATTAATAATGCCTCTGTCGGGCGTCTGAGCGACACCACATAAAGGGCTCATGAAGAATAATTAAATAACATGCATGCCGCAGTCGGGCGTCTGAGCGACGCCACATAAAGGGCTCATGAAGAATAATTAAATAACATGCATGCCGCAGTCGGGCATCTGAGCGACACCACAGAGAGGGCTTATATAAGAATAATCACAGTGAATATCCAGGAGGTAGAACCATCCCAGGGATACTCAATAATTCAAATAATGTAAATGGTTAGTCCATAATAATAAACATAATCCTCATACGTCACAGGTCATAAACAAATTTCTAGTCTAGCCGTTTCTCCATCCGAAGACCGTCACTAACATAATCATAATCCAATGATCTAGTCTAGCCGTTTCTCCATCCGAAGACCGTCACTATGCTCTAGTTTAGCCGTTTCTCCATCCGAAGACCGTCACTAGACCCATCTCAGACTGAAGTACTTACCCATGAACATGGCTATCCGAATAGATATAACCTCTGCAGAGGGTGTACTCTTTACCCACGAGTAACGGATTTATTTAGTCCATCGGGACTAATTCCGCCTACGGCCTTTTAATTGAAAACACGCCTGACCTACACACACCAGCTTAACTTACCGGTGTCTGGAATCACCCACGACACCTGTCAAGCAAAACTCTAAGTGGGGAGGCTACAACCTCGACGTAGCATGGGATCAAATTTATATCGCGCGCTCTAAGGGGTGCCCCCCTCTCAGTCCCAACCGGAAACACCCATGCCCCCGGACCAGGTGGCATGCCTACCAGATGCATCCGATATCTTCCACCATGGCCTCTCTGTACGGTGTGTGCCTTGGTAAGGGGTTGACAACTTACTGAACTGTACCCTACCTGCGGCAGGGACAAGTGGTAGTACAAAACAAGTAGGGGAAGTTACTAATCAAGACTCGACCTACGGCCGACTCAGGAGGTCCAAGTATTCTCCGAATGATTAGCATAATCAATATATTCCCATTAACAGATAAACTCACCACTCATCAAGCCTCACCATGCCATACCGGACATACTCGCCTCGACGAGGAACTAGGGACAAGCTCGTGTCTACCCAAGACCACGACTTTCCCGGCTTCCTGTATGCATGAGAAGCTCACGAGGATGAACTTTATCTCCAGCAGATCCATTTCTAACAGTAAAGCATCTCCAATATGCACTTATGTGTGTGACTTTATCGTTACATAAAAATAACGTATGCTCCAAGTCAAAGTGGTGTTGTAACCGTATCAAAACACCACACAAAAATATTATGCCAGAGTTCAAAATGCTTGCCTTCAAGAGTATGCAAGGGGGTGCACTTTTTGAAAGTTTTCTTCTCTCTCCATTTCCTATTTTGAAAAATATTCAAATAACAAATATTTCAAAAACAGTACAAAAAGTTGTCTCAAACATTTTTGAAATAAATCTTAAAATAAACTAGATGAAATTTGAGAGAGGTAGGAAAAAGAATCAACTCATTTGGAGTTTTATTTTAAAAGATATAGCCAGTCAAAGTTCTATTTTTAAATAAAACAGAAAAAGAAAACGTTTCGGAGGGGCTTATGCTTTCTGCTCAGCGAAAACGTATTTTGCGAAACACGTCTCCACTTAAAACACGCGTCGGTGGGGCTGGGTCGCTTACAGTGGGTCCGGGGGGGCCCAATGGTCAGGTTTGACTATTCCCCCCTCTCCCTCCTCTTCCTCTGCCTGAACGGTGCGGGACTCCGGCGATCGCGGTCGACGAACGGCAGCTCCCCACGGGTATCCGAGGGCGGGGATGGACCTGCCAGACCGGGGCGGTCCTCTCGGTGGTCGTTGGGTCGACGGTGGTGGGAGGAGTCGCCGGCGGCGAGCTCCGCGGCGGAGGGGGCTACGGGAGTGAAGGGGGTTTTGGGCTCCGGTGGTTTCCGATCGAGGCTGAGGCGCTGGGCAGCTCCGCAAGAACAAGGGGAAGCGGTTGGTGGTGTTGGATGGGCGGGGGATAGACTGGTTGCGACGAATGGCACCGGAAGGCAGCAGCGGCCGAACCGGCCGGAGGTGGGGGAGATGGCCTCTTCCGGTCAATCCACGGCTAGGGGAGCACTAGGGGGAGGCCTGAGGTCGCCTGAGCGCTCGGAGGGGCTCGGGGTCTCCTTTTATAGGCGTTCGAGGCTGATCCCGTGGCGGCCGTGGATAAGAATGCCGGCGACCGTCGCCCTGTAGCCGCAGGGCGACGTGGCGGCGACGAGCGCGTGCCGACGGGCTCCAGGATAAGCTCGAGCTGTTCACAGGGGCAGCTGGCGCGCGCGGGTGGCTTGGGCGGCGCCGACCATGGCAGGAGCTCACTGCCGACGCCGGCGTGCCGCCAAAGGCTCTGACGGCGGCGCTGTAGGGTGCCAGGGCTGGCTTGGAGGGTACTGGCGAGTGGGCGAGTGCAGGGCGCGACTCTGCAGGCGAGCAAGGGCCAGGGGCAGGACGCGGCGAGGACGGCAGTGCGACGCGGCGGCTCGGTGCGCGCGTGTGCAAAACGTGCGCTCTGGGCGCGCCTAGAGCACGCACGGGACGTGCTCGACGAAATGCCAGGGCAGCCTAGAGTGCGAGAGGGAAGCTGGCAATTAACAGGACTAGGTTAGGAGTAGCTAGGGTCTTAGTGGACAAGGTTGCTGGGTCAGTGGATCAAGTACACAGTGCATACTAAAACTCATGTCAAAACTGACTGTGCACACCAAGTGTTCGACAGAATGCCAAGTGCATTTAGGCAACTCTTGGAGTGGCCAAAATCTCCAGACCAGTGTCTCCCTAGATGTAGATGATGATGGCAAGATCATTTGGGCAAAACCAGAAACTTGCTAGTGCAAGTTTTGCAAAACTACAGTTTTGGGCAGAAAGAAAAAGGTCTTATTGCATGCACTTAAAATCCTCCAATGGGTCCACTCTCTTGGACTTAAGGGTTTTGCAGGGAGGGCTACAAGCAGGAAAAAGCTCATGGGCACTAGAGCAAAATAAAACAGGGTTGCAGTACAAATCACCAAACTGGACCAGAATGAAAAAGAGGTTGATTCACTCAAATGTTTCAAAGAACAACACTGGTTTTTAGCATAAAGTTTAATTATATGCATCTACTTACATCTCCTAAACACTTGGAAGAATTTTTAAAGAAATATTTAAATAGGTTGCAGTGCAAAAATGCCTACTGCACCAGATTTGAAAAGTTGATGTAGAGCTCAAAATCTCCAATAACCAAAAGATATTTTTGCATAAAAGTGATGTGGAAACATCACATGACATCCCCAAATTTTGGTGGAAATATTAAATGCATTTGTCAAATGGTTGCAGTGCAAAACAGGCTCCAAATTTATGAAAGATCATTTTAAAAGAGTAAAGCTCAAGAAAAAGCAAACCTTGCAATTAAATCCACTGATAAAGAATTGTTTCATAGAGAGAGCATACAAGTCCAATAATACTTTTGGAAAGTTTCCACTTGAGGAAAAAATCCACAATATCAAAAGGGTAAATCTTGACAAATGGAAAAGTTTAATTTCCTGGCAAAAAATTTAATTAATAAAACAAGGTCAAAATTTTGGGGTGTCACAACAACGCAGCCGAATATGAGGCCTTGCTACATGGCCTTCGGATGGCCGTATCAATGGGCATACAACGCCTGGAGGTGCGTGGGGACTCAAACCTTGCAATATCCCAAATTAATGGAGACTTTGATGCCAAAGATCCAAAGATGGCAGCTTACCGCAATGCCGTCTTGAAGATGTCGGCTCGATTCGAGGGACTCGAATTTCATCACGTCGCCCGTGAAAGTAATCAGGCGGCAGATGTCCTTGCTCGCATCGGCGCTAAGCGCGACCCCGTACCACCTAATATCTTCCTAGAAAGGCTCTTTAAGCCATCCGTGGTGTGGCAAGGGGGAGACAGCAACGACAGTCCCGTTCCGAACACAAACACAGATAGCGAACACACCGATATCATCGGAGGCTCAGCCACCGAAATAACACCATCGGCCCACCTCATCATGACAGTAATTGCCCCATGGACCGAACCATTCTTGGCCTACTTTAATAGGAAGGAGCTCCCAAAAGATCAGAACGAGGCCCGCCGCATCGTCCGGCGTTCGAAGGCCTATAAAGTTCACGAGGGAGAGCTCTACAAGAAAAGCACCACCGGAGTCCTTCAAAGGTGTATCTCCGAGGAGGAGGGGTGGCAACTCTTGGCAGAAATTCACGCCGGTCTCGGTGGGCACCACGCCGCAGCCAGGGCACTTGTCAGCAAGGCCTTCCGGACAGGATTTTATTGCCCTACGGCCCGGGCAGACGCACAGGACCTTGTCCAGCGCTGCGTTGGATGCCAACTCTTCGCCAACCAAAGCCATATGCCCCCAACCGCCCTACAAACAATCCCCATTACATGGCACTTTGCGGTCTGGGGCTTGGACATGGTTGGTCATGGTGGACAAATTCACCAAGTGGGAAGCCATAAGAAAAAATATCTGCTGGTCATGGTGGACAAATTCACCAAGTGGATAGAGGCTAGACCAGTCAAAACGGCCGAGTCCGGACCGATGATCGCATTTATATCCGATGTGGTGCACTGTTATGGGGTACCGCACAACATCATCACTGATAACGGTTCCAATTTCACAGTTGATGAGGTGAAAAGCTGGTGTGCTAATCTGGGCATTAAGCTCGATTACGCCTCTGTCTACCACCCGCAAACAAACAGTCAAGTCGAGCGAGCTAACGGTCTTATTATGAGCGGCATCAAACCCAGGCTAGTGCTGTCTTTAAAAGAATCAGACAAACACTGGGTCGAGGAGCTTGACTCCGTACTCTGGGGGCTGCAGACCATGCCCAACCGTACTACTGGATACACACCTTTCTTCATGGTGCATGGTGCAGAGGCTGTATTGCCCTGCGATATTATTCATGACTCACCTCGAGTGCGTATGTACGAAGAGAAAGAGACCGAGTTGGATCGGCAGGACAACTTAGACGCCCTGGAGGAGGAGCGCGATGTCACCAAAGCCCGTTCAGCATTTTATCAGCAGCAGGCTCGAAGATACCAAAGCAGAGAAGTACGGGCCAAGACTTACAATGTTGGCGAACTCGTTCTACGCTTGCCGTAGAAGAAAAAGGACAAACTCAATCCCAAATGGGAGGGTCCCTTCATAATTGACGAAGTTCTTACCGGAGGAGCGTACCGTCTTCGTGACGCGTCAGACAATCGCCTAGAGCCGAACCCCTGGAACGCGGCCAGACTCCGAAGGTTCTATGCCTAGCGTCGCACTCTTTGTTAGTCTCCTTCTCCCCTATAGTTCCCATTACTTTTTCTCCCTTTTACAAAATTCATTTTTTCGCTTTAAAGCTCTCATTCGGCTTGACCGAGCACCACTGACGTACACATTTTTACATATGTATGCCCATCATACCTGGGGGCTTCTTTAACAGAAGCTTGTTAATACTATTTTCCGAGCATCAAGCTCATCATACATATGCGTTCTTCTCGTATGTCTTATTTTCACCATTATATGCATCGATATGACTTAAGTTTTGGCCAAGCTGGGTTGCCTGGCTCCTGTTCTTACCCCATGTTCTGATTGTTTGGCTAGGTGGTAAAGGGAGCACCTCTGTGATTGTTACTGCCGGGTTATCCGGATGTGTACCTCAGACTGGGTGAAGCCGAAAGCTAGCGTTCTTAAGGGAATATTCAGTCGGTGGATGAAAAATACTCTTTGCACTCACTCTATTGTGAACCCCTAGAAGCTATACACACTGTGATTTTTACATCACAATTCGGACATGTCTACTAATGCATGCACACCCAGGGAAAGGAACCCTTAACGGAACTATTCTCCCTGGAAGATGTTTCTTACAATCTCAATGTAATATAACATAACTAGCCGGATATAACTTGTCTGTTCAAGCAACTATGACCCCTACGCCTAGTTTTCCAAGCATACCCCGGTCTATTTGGCCGCGAGGGTTTTCGGCAACACTCCGCACCATCGAGTCTGGAGGTTGAAGCGAAAAGGTCTGCCATGACAAATGCTATACAATTCAGCTAGAATTACATAGGGTAAGGAAAGTACATAGTCATTGGGACTCAAACACTTCCTTCTCTATACCATCCAACAGGCGGTCTAACTTACAATCCTGTTGGGAATATTTGGCGGCCACCTCTACTTGGTCATACAGTAAACTAACGAGAATTTCTTCCCCATTTGACCCTAGCGGTCCGACCCGAGCCATGTTATTAGGATCAAGCTTGGTATACCGAGTTTTCACCATGGCCCAAGCTTCTCGCGCACCCTCTCAACAGGCCGATATCTTCCATAATCGGATACGCCGCCACACTCCTTTGAACAGCTCTACAAGCTCCTCCGTACTTCCTGGAGGGGAGGCGGATGGCCATAAGGCCTTGGCAACGCTCCGCATGGCCAGCCGAGCATGCTCGTGCACCTGCGACAGTCTTTGCAGCAGATCACCAGCTAATCCGGACACCTCCTCTTCAGGACGGCCCATCAATATACCTGCAATCATAATTATATCAGTTATATCTATCTCCGACTACTTTAACAATAGTTCGGACACATACTGAATATGCCGCCCCGTAGCTTCTTGTTCTCCTTCACGGAATCGGCTAGCTGGGCCCGCACATCCTTCAACTCTTCGCCTAGCTGGGTTTTGCAATCCTGGAGCTGGTTTTTCTCAACAATGGCCTGCTTCAGCACATGTTCACCCGTAGCATGTAGCCTCTTGGCTTCTTGTTCATTCGCTTGCGCGACTTCCAGCGCCTCTTTGAGTTCCTCTGATAATCATGTCATGATATAGGCAGGACTGTTAGCATTAATGGCATATGATTATATTTTCTCGATGGAGGGGAAAATTACCAGGCGACACCTTTTTTGACTTTTCCAGTTCGGCGGTAGCAGCATTTAGCTGCGCCCGACATTGTTCCAGCTCTTGGGTCAGCAGGTTGTTCTTCTCTGTAAGAACCTGGTCATACAATGGTCCTTAAATCAGTTGTACCAACTGCTTTCAGTCCCGGGGGCTACGGGTATATAGTTATCCTTTTTTGACAAAGAAAACTTACCTGCACATCTGTCAGATATTGCCTCATGGCTTTTCTAAGCCCGTCTCGAGCAGCTCGGATGTATGCGTCACCCGAGCTAAAGGCATTAAATGCCTCGTCCGAGAACTTCGGGTCTCATAAAACAGCTCTGCAGCACCGATGATTCATGGCGCTCTCTACTTCCGAGTTGGTAACAGACATATTGTCCGAACCCTCGGCCGAAGGGCAGTCCGGCTTTGTTCCTACATCGGCTCCCGTCTCCCCCACTGGATCTAAATCTTGGTTGTTGGGAGCGCGGCCGGCCGGACCCCCGGACATAGTTCGGCGAACCTTTTTCTTGTAATCCAACAGGCGCATAGGTCACAGTCGGACACGGCCACTGAAAAATATATTTATCCGTACCTCCTCGATGAGGACCTGGCGGTGCCTTCACCGGCCCTCCTCTTCGAAGGCCTGCCCGGCGCAGGAACCGATTTCCTCGGTATCATCAAACGCATCCCCTGTAGAACGCGTGACAATGCGGTGGGTGAGGCAGAGTACGAGCACCCTTTCAAAGGAGGTGTTTCTTGATTACTTACCTGTGAAGCAGGAAGAAGACCGGGGTAGTCGGCGATGATAGCAACTTTTGTGGCATCATAGCTCGTCTGGTAAAACACCCCCTCCACGAGCACCACAAATATATCCAGATCCTCTTCAAACCCGGGATCAAGCTCCCGGTTGTGGTCCTCCGGCTGTGGGGCGGGACTATAAAATCCCTCAGTAACCTTTCGCCAGTGCTGACATAAGCAAACAAACTAGAAATTTATCAAAGGCAATTTGGAGATGGAAGGAGTAAAAACAGAGGGGTTGGGCCTTACACAACTGGGAGGGTTATAAATAGAGTACCCGTCTCTGATCTTGATGCGAAGAAATTCCTTTTCCTCCCCTTTGAACAGTTCGGCTAATATCTTAGCCAAAGCAGCAGAGGTATCCGGACCTTTTCGGCCACAGCGAGAGGCGTCATCCTCCACATTGTAGTGCCACATGGGAAGCCCTCTGTATTGAAGCGGCTGAACCCCTCGCGTTATGGAGATTGCCATAACCTCGATTACTGTGAGCTCGGACTGAGCGAGCTCTTTTATCTTGCTCATCAACTGACGAACCTACGTGCCGTCTTCTTCTTCAAGACTCTGGGGACGCCAACTGTGGAGTTTCTTCAGCAGGACGTCCGCAAATTCGGGAAGACCCTTTCGAACCGGGTCGGGAAGCGGGACGTCCTCAATATAGAACCATTCGGAGGGCCATCCATCTGGTGCCTTCCTTGGTGTGCCGGAGGGATATCCGGTATCAGCAACGCGCCACACTTCGGCTCTGCCCACCTCAAATATTGACCCTTCGTGATTGCGCGGGACGAGACAGAACAACTTCCTCCACAACTCGAAATGAGCCTCGACGCCCAGGAATAGTTCACACAAAGCGACGTAACCCGCGATGTGCAGAATAGAGGCCGGAGTGAAGTTGTGCAGCTGGAGGCCGTAGTACTCCAGAAGTCCTCAGAGGAACAGATGGATTGGAAATCCAACGCCTCTTAGCAGGTAGGGGACAAAACACACTCGCTCTCCCCCAGACGGATTGGGGAAATCCTCTGCCTGAGTCCCCTCATTGAAGGAAGCTAGCCCATCTGAGCAGGGACTAGATCTGCAGGGGGAAGGAATCCCTGCGTTTGCAACTTCGTCAATTGGCTATGAGACACAAAACACCTCTCCCACTCGCCTTTCTCTGGGCCGGGACGAGCGGAGGAGCTAGGAACGCTGGCCATGCTGGAATGGTCTCTCCTAAGCAGTCTCTGGAGATTTCTTCTGCGTAGCGCTGAATGGATCTAGGATCCAATCTCTTTAAATAGGCGCTCTTCCTTGCATAGACGGGGTGTTATTCGCAAAAATACCCTGACTTTCCACATTCACTCGACACGTGGAGGACGGAGATTATTTAAAACGCGCAGAAGCCAAGGAGGCGACATTGGATCAATGGCCGAGTATATTAATTGGAGATCATCAAAGGAGGAACCCGCCTTGCAATGCCGAAGAAAATGTGTGTGCCGAACACCTCGCTATTGAAGACTGGTTCGGGGGCTACTGAGGGAGTCCCGGATTAAGGGGTCCTCAGGCGTCCGGCATGATATCCATGGGCCAGACTGATGGGCCGTAAAGATACGAAGACCGAAGACTATAACTGTGTCCGGATTGGACTTTCCTTGGCGTGGAAGGCAAGCTGGGCGATCAACTATGAAGATTCCTTCTTATGTAACCGACTCCATGTAACCCTAGATCTCTCCGGTGTCTATATAAAACGGAGAGCATAGTCTGGATAGGACACATTCATTACCAAATACGCATAGGCTAGGCTTCTAGGGTTTAGCCATTACGATCTCGTGGTAGATCAACTCTTGTAACACTCATATTCATCAAGATCAATCAAGCAGGAAGTAGGGTATTACCTCCATAGAGAGGGCCCGAACCTGGGTAAACATCGTGTCCCCCGTCTCCTGTTACCATCGATCCTAGACGCACAGTTCGAGACTCCCTACCCGAGATCCGCCAGTTTTGACACCGACACCCGCCTTCCAGTAGTAATGAGCTGTCAAATCACAAAGGCCCTCGCCTCTCTTGAAACCGACCTAGCTAGACTGCCCCGCCCTCTAGCCTTTTAAAAAATGTATACTTTTGTACAGTAGTAGGATAGATGGATTGTGCCATGGAGCAAAACTGACAAGATGAAATTAAAGAAAAAAGGTGGTACATATAGAGAGCGCTCGTCGCCAAATTATTCATATGGTACTATTAAGACAGCTAGTACATGCTTAAATGGGGTGCTAAATTCTATTAAAGAAATTAGCATACCTATTTAATTCTTGGGTTCTTATTATTTATGCCACTAGTTTGTGTATCACTACTTAGTTTTGCCATTAGAAGCTACAACTACTCAAAAATGACATCGATCCGTGAGATGCCTGCTCAAATATGCAATTAGATATCTCAAAAATGCCATCGTTAAGTTAGATGTTTGCTCAAAAATGCCATTAGACATTGTGATTTACACGTCAAAATCGTTGACCATGTTACATGACAAAAATAAGCCGAATCTCACAATGATAAGTGTGGCCCCGCTTGTCAGGAGTAACCAAGCGAACAATTTTACAGGAAAATAAGAACGATGTTGGGATCAAGTAGGCCCCACACTTTATTTTACTGTAGTGAGATAGAGGGAGAGCTGGCATGTTGGTCCATCCGATTTATGCCATTATAACATGGCAAAAGAGATTTGATTCACAATAATGGTGTCCAGCACAACACACCCCTCAAATAAAACTAAGCACCCTGAAATTCTTTGACAAAACTAAGCCCCCTGAAATTCTTTGACAACTAAACTACTGGCTATATGATGTTGGCCATATATATTGTACGTATATAATGTGAAGAAACGAGTGGTAGTCGTAGTACTATACCAACTAAAAGATGAACTGTAAGAAATACTAGTATGTACGTACTGAGGAGTTAAAGTAACAAGAAGAGACATAACACAGTTCTGCTGGGGGCTCAGCACAACACACCCCTCAAATAAAACTAAGCACACCAGAAATTAAACTAAGCAACTAATCCGGTAGACACTGCATTAGAACTATCATGAGTCCATGAGCAACGACACTACCACCTTGCTCGGAGTCCTCGACTTCGTCCTTGTCCTTCTTCCTCTTGGTCGATACTTGTTTGCTTGAACCACACACTTGGCTCTTGCTCTTCATCCAACCCTTGTAGATATTGAAACAAAGGTAGCCATCCATTACAGCGTAGTGGATGTGGTCTATATCTATTACATTCCACTCCCATGCATGATGAAACGTGTGCGGAGGTTTCTTCAATTTACCGTACGAAGGATGAACCATGGCTCCTGCCAGGGTCAGCATTGAAGGCTTATCACGGGAGGACACCAGCCCATTATTCTGGAGGTCGAAGGGTTTGCCTACAATGAGGCCTATCCGTTCCAGGACTCTTATGTCGTTCGTAAAGTCTACAGTAACGAATTTGATTCGGCCGCCCTTGAGGAACTTCTTAAATTCCTCGCACTCAACGTCGGCATGGCACATGTGGTAGACCAAGCATAAGTCATGCACACAAACCTGGATCACGGCGGGCTTCTTCCTCTCTTCCTCCTTTAGATTCTTCTCTTTTCCCAGGACTGTGGTGTACTCAACATCTAGCCCAGCGACCCACTCATCATTTTAGTTTTCGAACATGCGTCTGAAGCGATCAAGGCATCCTTTCACCGTCGCGGAAGAACGCGTGTAGATGACGTCGAACTCATCGCCGGTGATGGTTCTAACCTTGTACACACTACCGACCATGAAGATTTGGGACGCCATGGATTTGGGAGGAGGGTTAGGATTAGTGGAACTACTGTAATGTGAAAGGACAGGACGACTAGGAGCGGTTTATCGATTGTAAAAATGCCGAGTGGGGGGCGTGTGCGAACGGCAGGGTAGTGGCTTGCCTGGTGGATAAATGGATTCATGCACAGTACTATGGGGGGCCAATTAGATGTCATGTCTACTCGACGCCCAATTGAATGGCTTTCAATGTCATGTCAAGCATCAGGAAAATTACAGGTGATACAAAGCTTCCAAGAGCCCTTGGATCTGAGATCGAACGGTTGCATGGCATGATTCTAGACCTATGGGTGAATATCCTATCCTGGAGGGTTATTCTGCAAATTTTCAGCAACTTAGCATGCGACCGTTCGATCTCAGATCCAAGGGCTGCCAGCAGCCCATATCATGGTCGCGCCTACCACGACCGTCGCCTCGCTCGCGCGATCGCGCCCTTGGAGATTTAACATGGTGCATTAGGCTATCCGATGTTGGCATGTCATACATAGTCATCACTTAGTCACTCAGGCTGGTCATAGTGGGGAGTAACTTAGACTAGTAACATGCATATGTTACTAGTCTATGTTACCTCCTTAATAGTGGGGAGTAACATGTATGTAGTATCATGCAAGCCATCATTTATTAAGATGTAGACTCATTTTGCCTTGGGATGTGTTATGTTACAGTAACATATTATGTTACTCCAACCATCTCTCTCCTCATTAAATACATGCCATGTAAGCAAACTTTTCTTGGTATGTGTTATGTTACTTGCTATGCTACTCCCACTATGACCAGCCTACAACAAGGTTAGCTATAAGAGTATTTTTTTGTTTACTTCTCTCTATCTCTTTCTTCGTAGTATTTATTGCATTTTCCAAGGAGTGACCTATTCCATTTAAATGGTGTGCTATGGGAATTAAATGGCTTAGCAACTCAAGTCCCCAATGCATAGGTGCTTAGTTTTTTGTTGCTAAGTTTGCTTCATCTACGTACACGCGCTTACACTACAAAAAAAAAAGACACATCCGTGACATTTTGGGCCGAACGAATTTTTTTTGTCATACATGTGACACTTCTATGACGATAATTGTGACAAAACCCGATATCATCATAGATGTGGTGGGCTCCTACTTCTATGACAAAAAATCATGACAGAAAATGGGCTTTTCGTCCTGGGCGGGCTGGAGACGCAGCTGCATGACATTCTTTGGGCCGTCCATGACGGAAAAAACCGTGGTAGAAGCGAGGGGGAGGAAAATTTCGGGGAGTTCCCGGTTACGGTGGGAGGTCGGGGGCTGAGCGATGCGCGTTTCTCTCGTACACGTACGCGCGTGTGTGCGAGGCGTTGGCTCTAACTGAACCCGAGCGAGGCATTGGGCTCTAACTGAACCCGAGCGATTGCACTGCAGGCTACGCGTTACTGAACCCGAGCGATCGATCGATGGCTGTTAACTGAACCCGATCGAGCGATTCCTTTGCTACTGCTGCTAAATGAAGCCGATCGATCGATTGGATGAACAGTGAGCGTTGCGGGGGGTTGGATGAACAGTGAGCGGTAGCGTTGCCTTTGGATGAACAGGACCCCGTGGTGTGGTGGAGGGCTGGATGAACAGTAGACGGTGGAGGGGTTCCCGTGGAGGGGTGGTTGAACAGGACCCCGTGGTGTGGAGGGCTGGTTGAACAGTAGACGGTGGAGGGGTGCCCGTGGAGGGGTGGTTGAACAGTAGCCGGTGGAGTAGCGCGCGGTGGAGGCTGGATGAACAGGAGCCCGTGGAAGCTGCAGGAGGTCGACGGTAGCCCGTGGAGGCTGGAGGAGGTCGACGGTGGAGATGAACAGTACCCCGTGGAGTCCCGCTTTGCGGTACGCCACACCCCTCCAGATGAACAGGACCCCCGTTCCGACCGTAGGAGGTCCATTTTGCGGTACGCCACACCCCTCCCGATCAACAGGACCCCCGTTTCGACCGTAGGAGGTCCGTTTCGTCCGTTTTGCGGTACGCCACACCCCTCCCGATCAACAGGGCCCCCGTTTCGACCGTAGGAGGTCCGTTTCCTCCGTTTTGCGGTACGCCAGACTCCTTCCGATCAACAGGACCCCGTTCCGAATGTAGGAGGTCCGTTTCCTCTGTTGTGCGGTACGCCAGGCCTCGTTTCCATCGCCTGTTCCGTCCAAGCCCTCCCGATGTACACGACCACGCATTCCGTTCCGACCCAGCCGGTTGGCTCCCACGCGTTCTGTTGCCTTCCGATGAACACGACGCATTCCGTTGCCTCCCGATGAACACGACGCATTCCGTTGCCTCCCCATGAACACGACGCATTCCGTTGCCTCCCCATGAACACGACGACGACGCTGTTTCTCCGTTCCGACCCAGCCATGTACACGAGCCCTGGCCGTACGTATGCGCGAGTAGGCGTTCGAGACCCCGCCCGTATGTACACATACGTGTCCGTATTTTCTTTCTTGCACCCTGGCCGCTGTACGTACGTGTACATGCTATGTGCGCGCCTCTACTACGACACGTACGTGCCTCTACTACGACACGTGCGCGCCTCTACATCCACCAGTATATATGTACGTACACGTTCGCGACCAGAATGACAACGCTACGTACGCTTCGACCAGGTGGGTCCCGACTGTCAGGCACTTCCTTGCCTGCGAAGATGTAGCTGGTGGGTCCCAGTAGTCAGGGGGGCGAATCATTTTTTTTGCCCGGACGCACTTCCTTGCATGTGAAGATGTATCTGGTGGGTCCCAGCAGTCATGGGGAAACGTTTTTTTTCGCGAAATACAGTGGCCCGTCCGGTGGGTCCCAGCTGTCAGGTGGAGGAATCATTATTTTCCGTGTAATAAGGAGGCACTTCCTTGCTGCGGCCGTGGACCCAGCTGTCAGCCTCTCCAAGTACAGTCCACGTCCGATGGAAGTCGTTCCTTGACCACGTTGACCACGCCGCGCCGAGAGCACCAGGGCGGTGGACGACGGCGAGGCCTAGGAAGGGGACGATGGGGAGCCGGGGAAGACGCGGCAGTGGAAGCCCGCGCGGAGAGGAGTACGAGGGTTCACTGGTTCGGCTCCGGTGTGAGGCTGCTGTCGCCGCAGGGCCTGGCCAGCGGTGGGAATAGTAGGGGGCGGTGAGGCTTCCGCGGCAGCACAGTCGGCCACAGGAGGCAGGAGCATGCGGCACGACCGGCACTGCATTGGGCGGCTGGAGCAAGAAGACCAGAGGTTGAAGAAGCACTACGGCCGTTGGATGGACATCGTACGGTCACTGGAGCTAGAATCGTTCATATTGACTAAAGTTGACAAAGGCCCCCGTCCCAGTGAACTTAGTGGGCCCACAAGTCAGCCTCCCACCATGGTGGGTCCCAGCTAGCAGGGGGAGTATTCATTTTTTGTGCGTAATAAGGAGGCACTTCTGGTGGGTCCGAGCTGACAGCGGGGGGAACATTTTTTTTGCGAAATACGCTGGCCCCTCTGGTGGGTCCCAGCAGTCAGGGGGAAACGTTTTTTCACGAAATAAGGTGGCCCGTCCGGTGGGTCCCTGCTGTCAGGTGGAGGAATAATTATTTTGCGCGTAATAAGGAGGCACTTCCTTGCGGCCGCCTGGACCCAGCTGTCAGCCTCTCCACGTACAGTACTCTTCCGATGGAAGTCGGTCATTGACCACGTTGACCACGCCGCGCTGAGAGCACCAGGGTGGTGGTCTGGATGACGGCGAGGCCTAGAAAGGGGACGACGCGGAGCTGGGGAAGACGCAACAATGGAAGCCCGCGCGGAGAGGAGTACGAGGGTTCACTGGTTCGGCTGCGGTGTGAGGCTGCCGTCGCCGCAAAATAATAGGGGTGTGGGTGAGTAGAGCGATGGCCTGGCCAGCGGTGGGAGTAGTATGGGGCGGTGAGGCCTCCGCGGCATCACAGCCGGCCACGGGAGGCAGGAGCACGCGACACGACCGGCGCTGCTTTGGGCGGCTGGAGCAAGAAGACCAGAGGTTGAAGAAGCACTACGGCCGTTGGATGGACATCGTACGATCACTGCAGCTAGAATCGTTTATATTGACTAAGGTGACAAAGCCCTTGGTACGCGTCAACTTAGTAGGCCCACAGCTCGGATTTGGCAGAGAACATATAGCCCATTTGCGATTTGTAAGAATGTACAGCCCATTTTTTAATTCTAATGGAATTTACTACAGCCCATTTACAGTTTGTTAAAAGTACAACCCAACTTCTAGCTAGGACAACGATTAATAATTTCAAACAACCGCTCAAAACTGACAAAAAATATTGCCACATTTTGATGGGATCCGAAATATTTTATCCGAAATTTCTAGTCAGGTTAAATATAATTTCAAAATAAAGTTGTATTAAGTTAAAATCCAACAAAATATTGCTCGCGCAACAAGTAATGAAATTAAAAATTTCAAATTCCAAAAATAATATATTTTCAAACTAATTACGTGTTTGGTGCATAGTAACTGTCTAGTTATTATAATTACATCCCATTTATTATTTCTTAAAGTCCATTTTCTTGTTAAGCCTAATGCGTACCTCCTAGGAAAGTTTGCAGCCCAGTGGGGCGGAGAATAACAAGTTGACCCGGATATTGTGTACAACTGTCGGCCCAGTTGCATTGCTGATGTTGAAAAAAAGGCATGTGTAGTACAGTACAACCTAACATGGTTACTCAGCCCACATTCAGCGACGCCGGAAAGGCCCAAACAAGGCTTCTGTACAACTTTTTGAAGTCACTGAGCTCAATTAATAACTTAAGAAAAAAGTTAGATTACAGTGGAACCGAATTAAAAGCTGTCACCAGCAAATAAATAATTCAACTGGTCCCACTTGTGCGTGTGCGCGCGTGTGTGCGCGCGCGTGTGTGTGTGAGAGAGAGGGAGAGAGAGACAGATACAGAGAGAGACCCATCGGTCGATGCTCGTAAATACATCTTTCAGCCATATGCATTGCTGATGCTCAGTAAAAACTTATATAGTTGACACAATCATATAGAACATCATAGCACACTGAACTTGCATACAAAAATTTCACGCAGGCGGCACAATCAGGATGGAAGCAGTGGATCGCTATGAGAAGGGCTATGTTGAAATCAACGAAGTCGTACATAACGGTTCATCATCTTTATCAATGACGGGGAAATATCTTGAATGTTGTGCAAAGAAAACAGACAGACAACACAATAAGTTCTGCTAGCACATTAAGTTGACGTACAGCCCTTTCTAAAAAAAGTTCAGGTACAAAATTAGAATAGGTCACAATCAAATGTACTGGCATATCAGTGCTTTACACCCATAGCTCAGATTTAACTAGTATCTGACAAGATTCAGTTGTTACCTCAAATTAGAGCACATCCAGGCAGCCAGCCCTGCCTCTTCTCCCAAAGAAGCAGTGGCCTCCGCCGCGCGATGGAGTAGGCCCTGTGCCATCCATCGTCCGAGCAACACGGGGAAAGTCTAACATTGACTCCTGTAATGGATGTCGTCGACGGACCCTGGCACCAGCGGCGGCGGCAGGACTTCAATTGATGGATTGACCACTTCTTCGACATGCACGAACACTCGATACAGGTACATCCCTAACGTGGACCGTGGCGGCCTTGGTGGCGACGAATAGTACAACCCTGGTTCCTGCACCGGTATCTCAACACCAATCACCTTCGGTATGGTGGACGGCTTCTTCATCCATGCCATAACCTTTAGAGCCCAGCTGTCTGGAGGAACAAACATACTTACGAGCTCACCTCCAAGGTCGTTGATAAGCTCGTTCATGGACTCGTTGTTCCAAGCACGTCGAGGCATGCCGTGGAAGGTAAGCTTTGTTAAAAACTCAAGCTCAGAGGGCACTGAGCCCCATCCTGGGTGCCACCGATCAAAGCTCACCAGCGCGCCATCGCAGAACAAACGCCGGGAAGATTCGAACACACGACTGCAGTCGAAAGTTGTCCGGAACCTGACGAAGAAATCAGCCGGTGGCGGACAGACTTCGATGAGCAAGTCACTTATTTGGATGCCGTGCGCAATGCCAAGAGCTTTGACAAGGTCGTCCGGCGAGACGGAAGGCCAGTCGCCGTTGATGGTTACCATCAGCACTTTGCCGGCAAATTGGTCGTCAAGCGTCGCCATGCCACTGTTGACCGACAGCACGCAGCGACCGAAGGCAGGACGGACCTCAGGATCTCCGGCTCGGAGATCCGTGTTGACCGGCGACATGATAGTGCGCTTGAGTACAGGGAGTACAGGAGAGGGATTTGGGGGAACTGGAGTAGGAATCGAGATTCCAGAGGTGGGGGAGGGGCGGGAGACTGGGGATGAAAAGGTAGCATGAATTTCGAGCACGCGCCAATATCCTCTCGGTGCGCAAGCGCACGAAAACACCGGTGGCGCCCACATGTCGGCCTAAGAGTCCTTATTCTTTCTTTTTTGGAGAGCCCGACCTTTTTTTCAGGATCTTTTGAGAGCCCGGCCTGAGAGTCATAATTGACCTGTTTGGCATTGCGTTACTACTCGGCCCATATTCAACGACACCTCACTGGCCCAAACAAGTGTACATCATCGAAAAGACGCTAAGCTCAAATTATATAACTTGAAAAAAGGAGATATACTCTGAACACTGGAGAATGGTGGTGCCCTCATTTAGCCCACCAGTAGTTCGAGACAATAAACAGTTTGAAACAACGATATATACAACATTCAAACACTGACTAGTGACCTACTACTGACATAAACAGCAAGACATGATAGTTCATAAGAACTCTTGCTACACCACCAAAACGCACCCATCTGCAGCGCTCAGACTCTCGTGATCCAGACAAGAATGACATTCTAAACAGAAGCAACTATTACATAGTAAGAGTGACATAGATGAGGATGATAAATGACAAGGAATATGCATAACAAAAGAAAGAACTACCCATCCAGAACCAGCAGCAAAGACAACAAAGTCATTCGAAGAGATGATCCAACACCATCATAATTTGCAGCCCCGCTTCAGCGACCAGTGATCCGGAGACACCAGTACTCCACCCTTTCGATGCAACAGCCCAATTACCTATCAACCTGAAGGCTTGAACCACATCACTGCCTGTCGTAATTGAGACATCCAAGGATCAAAGTTAATCCGGATGCCTTTGTCATTCTCACCTTCTTTTGGCTGCAGGCTGTATCGTTGACAATCAGGGGAGTTTGCTCCCGAACTCCTAGGGCTCGCCGTGTAGACACAGTTTTCCATAGCAAACAGAGCCTCTCTGCCATCAAGGTCCTTGCCAACGGTGATCTCCTGGTTAATCGGATAATTGAGTCTGAGAAACAGAGAGTGTGAACCAAGGCTGTTTACCTGCCTCCAACTAAAAAATCCTAAAGGCCCCAACAAGCTGGTATCCTGCTCATAGACGTAACAGCCACTGTCCGGATACTCACGTATTACACGGTGCTTGTATACAGTGGGGTTTTTGCAATATTACTTTTCCGGCTCATGTGTCCAAATGATCATCAGTCTTTTGCCGTCGTCAGATCGAACGAGGAACCAGTTGTGCTTCCCTGTTTTTGGCAAAGGTGGTGTGATTACAAAGGGCAGTAACTATAGGGACACTGCATCATATCAAAAAGGACAGGCATTGTTAATGTAAGATCAGCATTGTTCAGAGTATGAGTAGGATAATGCAAGAAACATCATTGATATGTCCCAGTTGGAACTGGGAGGAAAATACAGGGAAATGTATACTGGGTTCGAAAATATAGAAGTGCCATGCATGGTTATACTCATGTTAACTCGCAATCGATTCTTCACAGGAAACTACCATGTCATGCATGTTATGTACTCCCTCCGTTCCCAAATATTTGTCTTTCTAGGCATTTCAAATAGACACAACATACGGATGTATGTAGACATATTTTAGAGTGTAGATTCACTCATTTTGCTCCGTATGTAGTCACTTGTTAAAATCTCTAGAAAGACAAATATTTGGGAACGGAGGGAGTAATCATGTTTTGTCCTCACAAACAAATTCTTCAAGGTAACTAACAGACCATGCATTGTTATATACTCGTGTTCTGTGGGCAAAATTTTTGTGAGGATATTATTCTAGCCATTGATTGCTGAAGGGCGAATATAGGTATGTACACATGGTAAGTATTGCAGGATTTCACTACTTCCAAATATAGAGTTCTCCATATGCACATTTACTTCCCTAATGTATGATTAGATGAAACCAACAGTGTGGTGCATGTTTCTACATCATGAAAATGAGGAAACTGACATGGCCATTGATACACACTCATATTTAGTAGTAGTATATAGATTATTGTAAAATAAGAATAATATCCATATATTCCTAACCGTTTGATTATTCAGGGTACAAATTGGCTGTAATGACATGGTCACAATCGCATGAATTAACTCATTCCAAATATAGCTGATTTATGGCGTCTCTAATACATTGCCATAGTTCTACTCAAATTCTGCTCAAACAGGGATATGCCAATCATCACAAAAAGTTCAAACAGTGTCATGGTGTCATCATTAACATGAGATGGAAACAACTTACACGCGCCGTCCCAGCAATACGTGGTGCCATCTGCTTTGTCGATCGCGTAGATGATGCCATTGTGTTCAATAGCATCACAGAAGTGTGTATCAGCTTTGACGATGATCCACTGCGAGCCGAGTTGTCTCCAGCTAAAGAAGGCACCGGCGTAAAGATAGGCGAGTCCGCGGTCGAACAAGGCAATTAGCTTGAAGTCTGTGTAATTCGCATATCGTGTGGGCACTTGGCAGATTACAATCTTCTGCAAAACAAGGTGCGTCCAACTGACGTAGTAATCTAGATGACTTGGACCGCGGTGGTAATACTCTATATAATCCAACGGAGGAAGGATAATCTCATGGGAGGTCTGGAAGTTCACGAGCACCAACTTTTTACCGTCTTCTCTGAAGGCAGCCATCCTGTGGGAGTTCATGCCGACCCAGTACATACCTGCCAAGAAGTTTCGGGCGATGGTGATCGGATCAATGTCGAGGGAAATGATGTACGGCGACCCACTACATACTTGCAAAGAAGTTTCGGCTAATGGAGATCGGATTGAAGTCGAGGGGCATCATGCACGCCTCCGTATCATGGTGAGTCAATCTCACAAGACCAGATAGCAGCAAGCAGGGTGTCTTGAAAAGCTTAGGCCTCGCTTCGACGATGGCCGTGTGCATGTCCCTCGAGCATGCAGCCAGCCGCAGGGCGCTCAACATATCCATACACGAACAATAGAGGTCGAGGATGTCACTGGGGAGATTGCTCCAATCGCGGCTCATATGGATGCTGCGCGGTTCGCGTTCGGCCATGGTGGAGTTTGGAAGGGGGCTTGATTTACGGGGGAGAAGGATGTCTGTGCTGGAGTGGCTAGCGAGGGAATAGTGGTACTGGGGGAGGCGAGTGAGGCGACGGTACACGGGGGAACAGTGAGATGGAGACGGAGACGAAGAAGGAGATGGAGATGGAGTGGTGCTATCGGAGTGGAGAGGGAGACAAGGCGAGGCGCCAATGTGCTGTACAACGGCGGTGACAGACTGCACAGTGCACAGGGTGAGGCTGACTTTGGTAACCCGAACACGCTGCCTGGACTAGTGTCAGGCGCAGGGTGTTGTCACTTCACTGTGAGGACCGGATGAATAGTATTTTGACCATCAAGTGTACTCCCTCCGTCTAGGTGAGTAAGTCATCTTAGGTTGTGCGCCGTGACCAAGGAGGAGGGGAAAACGAGAGACATTAATGTTTATTTGCTAATTAATAGCATTGCATGCAATGAACTAACCACTGCATGTTGTGTTTGGTAGTCTCAAGTCATCAAAAGCTTGCACAACCCTCATCTCTTATTGGTTGATATGTCAAGAAACAAGAAACGAGATAGAAATTAATGCACCGCGCCTAAGTGTTTTGGGATTATTTGGTTTTCGTAAGATGACTTACACACCTAGACGGAGGGAGTACCACAGTTGTACTACTACTACTACTACTACTACTACTACTACTACTACTACTACTACCACTACTACTACTACTACTAGCAGGAACGACATGAGTACTCCAGTATTGTATAGCGGAAATAGGTCTCCTGTGCTAGCATGCCTGTTCACTTCATCGTTCAGGTATCATCCATATTGCGAGCAAAACCAAATTCTCGTGCATGCCCAATCAACGCCCTGCCGCGATGCATGCAGTGGTCGTTCTGGTGCATCAAGGACGGCATGCAGATCGTTCCACACTTGAGAAGAGGACAAATGGAAAGGTAGAACGCAGTAGCAGAGGAAGAGAACGCTGGCTAATGAGGCTGGGAGGGGATCGAGCAGGAAGTTAATGCTCCACGCCTAAAGGTTTTGGGAAAACCTGATTTTCATATGGTGACTTATACTCACCTAAATGCAGGGAGTATTACTTAACCAGAGAATGTTATGTCTCCCACTCACGCGCTCAAAAGAAAACTACGACACATTTTCTTATCTATTTGCATAGGTCCCACCTATCAGGAAGGATGGGCACGTACATGAACAGGTATGACTCATCAGTCTACCTGCATAGCCTTTTCGTTTAGTCTACCTAGCCGTCTAATCAACTGCCTGCACGCCACTTCTCCCATTTACTTCTCCATCGGGAACCGATTCTCCTCGGCTTCTTCACCTCCCCTTCGTCTTCATTTGCATCCAAACCCCACTGCGTTCACATTGTTTTAACCTCTTTAAATAATCATCTACTACTTCCGTTAGACTAGCCATCTAATCCTAATTCTCCAAACCATAGCCCTCCGTTCCAGCGGTTCCAAATGGCGAAAGAGATCGAGATGCAGGTTTTTAGCGTCCAACATGTCCTCGTCGAAGGCTCGATGCGCATAGTTTCCACCGTCACCGTCCACCCAAGGGTTGTTCGGCAGTGGATCAACAATGTATCCAACTCCCTCGAAAAGGTAGAGATGAGGGTCATCGGTCTCGACGCAGAGTACACGGAGCGTGCCCCTGGGAAGATCCAGCGCGCCGCCGTCCTTCAGCTGTGCCTCGAAGATGATGTTTTGGTGTACCACATCATACACTCGCCCTCCATACCAGGTGAGCTTCACGATTTCTTGTCTCAGGAGGACGTATACTTCTGTGGGGCAGCCATCGAAGGGGACAAGCAGAAGCTGGAGCCGTACAACCTTGATTTGAAAAGCATCGCTGACCTACAAACCAGAATCAAAATTCCTGTAGAAGATTGTGATAAACAGACACCATCCCTATTCAACGTAGCAAATTTTGTGCTCGGTACAAATCTTCAGAAGGGTGACGAGACGGTGGCATTAAGGTCGTCTGGATGGGAGAATTATCCCTTGACGTACGAGCGGATAAAATATGCTGCCCTCGATGCCTGTGTGAGTTTCGAGATAGCTGCAAGGTCCAAAGAGCTTGTTGTGAAGCCGTCTCCCACAGAGAATGAGAAGAAGAAGAAGAAGAAGAAGAAGAAGAAGAAGAAGAAGAAGAAGAAAAGGCTGCACCAGCAGGAGGGCATTATGGATGGATGAACTATTTCATCTCTTGTAAAAAAATTATTCCCTCTCGGTGTATATTGATATAGATGGACTATTTCGATGGTGTGCATGTCTTTGGAACAGAGTAGTAGCATGGGTCCGCTTGACTATAAGGAACTATTTATCCGCATATATAGCTTTCTCTGCTACTCCTTCCAGTGATCGGTATGCAGTGCATGTGTCCGTAGACATGACAGCTTGTCCATGGAAGTTCAACTACGGTGACCATCACGTTTCATCTCGCGATTCCCACGATGCCTCTCCAACCCACGGCACCACGCCCCCGACGTGCGCCTCACCCCTCTCGGCCGCACCGCCCCTCTGCCTTTGTGTGCATGACATGTGGGCCACCTAAAATGCGGCGAGCATCAAGTTTCTACCACAGCCACCCGCGATTCCCACGACGCCGCTCGAACCCATGAAACCACACGTCCCCCGACCTGCGGCTCACCCCTCTTGGCCCCACTGCCCCTCTGCCTACGGGAGCATTACATGTGGACCAGTCACCTATCGGGTCCACATGTTATTGACTCAAAGTTAGGTGTAGTAAGGCGCTGAAGCTCAGTCCCGACGGCCCTGAGATGGAAATGTAACTCCCGTGCCAGGGCTTGTGGTGCTCCCGCAGCACGAACTCGTGCCAAACTCGAGATTTGTTTCTTTACTATACATGCACGCAACGATTTAATGGACATTGTAATCTCAACATGTGATGGGGAGCTCTAAATTTGAATTTGAAACTTATAAAATGAACAGATTCAAAACAAATAAACTGGGAGAGAGGGAGTATATCGTAGGATGTGTCCCATACAAAATAAGTCCCCTGGTTTGTCACCGCAAAGATGCAGTTAGAAAGGAGCACAGCGTCTTCCTACTCGTACGGCAACAAAGCGGCCGCAGACAGCATGGTCCGCCTTTGACCGCCATGTGCAAGGTTCGTGCTATCTTATTCAATCTCACCGTGGTTCCATCATACCAATTCATGCGGTGGCCCGTTGCATGGCTGATCCCAATGTTGGACAAAGGTTCTACGGGAACGGTGTCACCGTTGTAAATGTTGTGCAAATTGATGTTGGTACCCTCCCATACATATGCAAGCCAATCTCCACTCGCACCGAGCCTAACCTGTGAAACAGTGGGCAGGGGAGAATTAGGAAATGGACACGGAAGTAGTCTTTAGAATGCATTTACTACGTGATCAAACTCATCTTACCTGCTCATCAGAGGAAATCCGAGTGCCCCTCAACGTCGGCATCTCAAGGGGCGTCAACTTGCAACTATGGCCACGCTGTGCTGGAGAGACCCCCAAGGAAACATCCTCGTGCGTTCCACAGAACATCAAGATGCATTTGTATGAGTAGTTTATCTTGTGAGAGAAAAGGATGAACGAGGGAAGGCCTCTAGAGATAGAGATGGACACTAGTACTACCAATGTGCTGGCCCGTGCGTTGCAATGGATCCAAAGTACTAGAATAATACTTGTTCACGTGCTTGAAATATAAACACTCTAGTTTTGATATACATGTGTCAGCAGACATGACAGCTTGTCCATGGAAGTTGAACCACGACGACCATCACGTTTCTTGTTTCTACCACTGCCACACCCACACGCGATTCCCACGGCGCCGCTCCAACCCACGGCACGACGTCCCCCGACATGGACATGGATCCTTTGACGTGGCTATCACTGCCTTGCCCTGCCTTTCCTTCGCTGACAGGTGGGACCATGCTTATGGGTCCCACATGTCAGTGACAGAATGGTAGGATTGTTCGCGTCAGGGGATCCTCATCCCCCCGACGTGCCCCTCATCCCTCTCAGCCCCATGCTCCTCTGCCTTTGTGTGCATGACATGCGGGCCAGCTAAACTGTGGTGACCATCAACTTTCTACCACAGACACACCCGATTGGATGCGGTTTGCCTGCTCCGCTGCTGTGCTCCGATCCGTACTCCCGCACCATCGAATTTTCATCCAGCGGCTGTGACACGTTTCGTCCCGGGCATCAATCCTCAGCTGGAGTACTTATGTACTACAGGTAGTACCCGCCGGTGTGGCCATCTACGCCTCGTAATGCCCCGACGCCCAGCTGTGGCACCCTCGCAACGGCGACGCCACCACTGGCCGGTTCATCTCGAACGAGTGAGTCGCGAACCACGCCACCACCATGAGAATGACATGTGGGCCAGCCGCATTTAAGGTCCGCATGTCATTGACTCATAGGCCGGGCACTAAGCCACTGAAGTTCGGTCCCGTGGGCCCCGAGAGGGAAATGTAACTCCTGCGGCAGGCCTTGTGGTGCTCCCGCAGTACGAGCTCGTGCCAAAACTGGAATTTGTTTCTTACTACTACCAACTAGTACTAGTAAGGTACACGTGCATTGCACGCATGAGATTCTGGTGGTTTGTGCATTATGCTTCTACATGTGGAGCTTTCTGGATTCTAACATGTGATAAAATCTGGTGGAATGTAAGGTTAGGCAAGTTTGATTAACTTAGGTGAGTGTTTGGTTCAAGCCACACCTTAGGCAAGCCACACTAAGGCCCCACATGACATACACTCAAAAAATGTGGCAAGATTCCCTTAGGCTTGCCAACTTGTGGCTCTCATTTTGAAGAACTAATAACTTTACCTAAGCTTAGTTGTGGCAAAGTTATTCATTAATTAAGTTCAACCATGGAGTCTTCTAGATTATACATGTGGCAGAATCTGGTGGATGATATCCAATGGCCAGTAGTGCTCGGATTTGCCATCTTTGTACCATCGGATTGGCTTAATCCAACGACCAACTTTCAAAGTTTTTCACACACTATATAGGGGGTATAGATATAGATGTGCCGGTCCGTTGCAATGGATCCAAAGTGTATCTATTTAGTGGAGTGCACTCTAAACACATTATCTATTTATTTTTCTCTAACCTTCCGTAGCCATGCAACCAAGCCACATAAGCTTCATGGGTGCCCCCCACATTATATTATTCATACTACGTTGATTGAAAAAAAGATAAATCACCCAAAACAAGATCTTCCCGTTTTTTGTTTCTGCGATGTTGTGCCGTGCACGTACCTACTAGTTGTATAGTGGTAGTACTAGTAATATAGTATTAGGAGTACAAACTTGGTACTAGTAGGAGTAGTACTAGTACGGAATGCTCCTACTCTATCAACGAGCCCCGTCTGACACAAAATTTCTTGGCTTCCGTGCTACAGCTAGATCTTCCCCTCGTTTCTATTTTCCAACCCGGCGGCGGGCGGGGTGTCGGTTTGCTCAATGGCGGTCCCACATGAAAGTGAAAATGCTTAGCAACACGCCTTCCCTAAGCTATGTGTCGTGCCGGATGGGCCGTGTTGTACTCCCGATTCCCGGGCGTGTGGGGGTGCGACGCGAACACGGCAGGCCTTTTCCTTTTACCAGCAATGTGCCTGTGCGTTGCGACGGATCCAAAGTAGTAGAATAGTAGTATTTGTTCACAAACTTGAAAGAAATCACTATTGTTTTGATATACTCCTAATATATTACGCCCTCCATACCTAAATATTTGTCTTTTTTGAGATTTCAAATGGACTATCACATACGGATTATATAGACATATTCTAGTGTTTCCATATGATGCCCGCGCGTTGCACGAAATTGATGGAAAAGTAAGCACAACATATAAATTGACGGATGGAGTACTAGTTACAGATGCATATAATTAAGCAAAGGGATCGCACATGTCAGTATTGACTGGAACGAGAATGCAATAGCACAATAAGAATTAAGGCCACAATGATGCGATCGCAGTGGTGGTTACAGAAGGCAAGAAGAAAGATGGATCCACGAACTTACGACCTCCTCCTCCTCAACTTAGTGCGCCGGGCCACCGACCGGCGGCTAAGGAGCGGCGGCTTTTGTGGCGAGGTCGAGGTGCTTCTCAGCAAAGGCATCCAAGGCTTCCAGCCGGTTGAGGAAGGCCAACGTCGTAGCGTCCTCACTGGCCTTGTAGATACATATGTACATGATTTGCTCGTACACGTGGATGTGTAGGTCGACGAATTCTTGCAGGGCAAGGCGCCTCGCGGCGAGCGCGACCTCCAGGTGGACATTCTTCGTGGCGTCGGCGGGCAGTCGCAGGGCCACCAGTGCTTGAAAGAGATTCCGGCCATGGAGGCCGATTAGGGAGGCAGGCAATGTCGTCCGCGAGCTTCTTGAGGACGGTGAACTTCTTGCTGGTGGCAACGATCATCTGGTCCAACTGAGAGTCGTACTTGGCGTCAACGGGGTCCATCCACCAGCCGGTCTCCAACACCATCTGGAGACGATCCTCGGCGCCATGCCGCAGGCCGGCGTCGTGGACCATCTGGCGCAGCCGCTGGCCGCTCACGCGCATCGCCACCATGGGTCTAGAGTGAGCTCTTTTGCGCTTAGTGTTGGTGCTTAGGCAAATGCTTAGGTGCGTACGATGTGGTAGATGCATTGGAATGGAGGGGTGCCTTTATATGAGGGCAATGAGGGCAAACTACGTTGCATTCACATCGTGCAGCCTCTTTTCCCGGACCTCCTCCCATTACTTCCCTCATGCATTAATTGAAGGAGGATGCATTGGCCGTTCAACATATCGGGAACCGCTACTCCCTCCCTCGTCTGCATTAAAGCCATATCGGGAACTGTGCTGCCCGCTGTCAAATCGAATACTCCCTCCGTCTAGGTGAGTATTAAGTCATCTTACGAAAACCAAATAGTAAACACATAGGCGTGGTGCATTAACTCTCACGTTGTTTCTTATTTTTTGACATAAATAGAGGAATCAACCAAGAAGAGATGTGGGGCTTGTATGCTTTTAATGACTTGAGAATATCAAACATGACATGCAGTGGTCAGTTCGTTGCACAAGAACAAATATAACCCACGTCAGCACACACACATCTTATATAGCATCACATCCAATGGCTATAAAAGATGAATGAGACCAAATTATATCTCATCTAGATGAGTTCTAGCAAAACTGTATTAATAATACTTAGTACTCCTGCGCCATGTATCATATATTAGTATCATGTAGTACTTTATTTATTGCCATGTATGACACATAGTACTCAACTCTCTCTCTTTCTTCATTTAATTCTATGACACCTCATCAAAATTGCTAAGGCTAGTACCATTACAACCAGCCTTAGCAAATACTAAACATTAAGTTCTCTCGTTTTCCTCTCCACCTTGGTCACCTAGACGGAGGGAGTATACTGCGCGGGCTTTTCCTGCGCGGTAGGCGGGGCAGTTCCGCCTAGTCGGTTCGACAGAGACGCGAGAAGACGAGGGAATAGGCTGCTGCAAACGTAGGGCTGTGTGATTTGACAGCGAGTTACTGCTGGACAGGTGGGTCCCCGTGATTTGACTTGCCATTATCATTTTAACTGCGGCGCTACGACCGGCGTGAGTCTCCCGATTCCTGACCACCTCCATACAGTTGCCTCTCCCAATACTCCACCATGTAGTAGAGGCTGGCTCTTGCATGAGAGCCCACTTCTCCACTTTTTCCTTGCCTCTCTTTCCTCCACATATGCAAAAATGCCATGTAAAGCGCACTATTGTACTTACTTGCTCCTACAGGTGCTTAAGCTTGCCACATAGGCATAAAGTCTGATGTGGCAAGTTAATTAAGAAGAGAGAGACTAGTTTGGTGACCCAAGGAAGAAACGGTGCTAAGCGCGTGTACCTAGGAGAAAAGACAATTTTGAGTCTATAGCTAATTAAATGAACCAAACTTAGCAACACCATTTCATTGGAAGAGGTCACTCCTTGGCAAATGCAATAAATACTAGTACTCCCTGTGTCCCATAATATAAGAACGTTTTTGGCACTACACTAGTGTCAAAAACGTTCTTATATTATGGGACGGAGGGAGTACGAATAAAGAGATAGAGAGAAGTAAAAAAAATACACTTATAGCCAACCTTATAGCCAAAACCTTGTTGTAGTATGAGTGACTAAGTGATGACTATGTATGACATGCCAACATCAGATAGCCTAACACACCGTGTTAAATCTCCAAGGGCGCGACCGCACGAGCGACGCGACGGTCGTGGTAGGCGCGACCACGATACGGGCTGCTAGCAGCCCTTGGATCTGAGATCAAACGGTCGCATGCTAAGTTGCTGAAAATTTGTAGAATAACCCTCCAGGATAGGATATTCACCCATAGCTCTAGAATCACGCCATGCAACCGTTCGATCTCAGATCCAAGGGCTCTCGGAAGCCCGTATCATGGGAGAATGGAAAGCCACTACCCTGCCATTCGCACGCTGGCAGTTCGCTCCTACTCGTCCCCGCACGTCCTTCAATACTACGGCGGTTCGCTCCTAGTCGTCCCGTCCATTCACATTACGGCAGTTCCACTAATCCTAACCCTCCTCCCAAATCCATGGCGTCCCAAATCTCCCCAATCGGCGGTGAGTACAAGGTTAGAACCATCACCGGCGATGAGTTCGACGTCATCTACACCCGTTCTTCCGCGACGGTGAAAGGATGCCTTTCTCGCTTCAGACGCATGTTCGAAGACTCAGATGATGAGTGGGTCGCTGGGCTAGATGTTGTGTACACCACAGTCCTGGGACGAGAGAAGGATCTAAAGGACAAAGAGAGGAAGAAGCCCGCCGTGATCCAGGTTTGCGTGCATGACTTATGCTTGGTCTACCACATATGCCATGCCGACGTTGAGTGTCAGGATTTTAAGGACTTCCTCAAGAGCAACTTAGTCAAATTCGTTACTGTAGACTTTGGTAACGACAAAGAAGTCCTGCGTCGGATAGGCCTCGTTGTAGGCAACACCTTCGACCTCCAGAAGAATCGGCTGGTGTCCTCTCGTCAGCCTTCAATGCTGACCCTGGCAGGAGCCATGGTTCATCCTTCGTACAGTAAACTGGAGAAACCTCCATACACGTTTCATCGTCATGCATGGCAGCGAAATGTACTAGATATAGACCACATCCACTACGCTGCAATGGATGGCTACCTTTGCTTCAATATCTACAAGGGTTGGATGAAGAGCAACAGCCAAGTGTGCGGTTCAAGCAAAGAAGTATCGGCCAAGAGGAAGAGGGACAAGGACGAAGTCGAGGACGTGGACGAGGACTCCGAGTAAGCTGGCAGTGTCGTTGCTCATGGTGGTTCTAATGCAGTGTCTACCGGAATAGTTGCAAAGTTTAATTTCAGGTGTGCTTAATTTAATTTGAGGGGTGTGTTGTGCTGAACCCCCAGCAGAACTATGTTATGTTTCTTCTTGTTACTTTAACTCTTCAGTACGTACATACTAGTATTTCTTACATTTCATCTTTTAGTTGGTATAGTACTACCACTCGTTTCTTCACATTATATACGTACAATATATATGGCCAACATCATATAGCCAGCAGTTTAGTTGTCAAAGAATTTCAGGGTGCTTAGTTTTGTCAAAGAATTCCAGGGTGCTTAGTTTTATTTGAGGGGTGGGTTGTGCACTTGTGCTGGACACCATTATTGTGACAAGCCTTTTTAATAGTACTATATGCATAATTTTGTGACGAGCGCTCTCTATATGTACCAACTTTTTTTTAATTTCAAGTTTTGCTCCATGGCGCAATCCATCGATACTACTACTGTACAAAAGTGGAGTATATACATTTTTTAAAAGGCTAGAGGGCGGGGCAGTCTAGCTCGGTCGGTTTCATGAGAGGCGAGGGCCTTTGTGATTTGACAGCTCATTACTGCTGTCAAATCGAATAGTACTGCGCCGCCCGTTGCACGCCCGGCGCCTCCATTAAACCCCTCCGTTAAACCCGCATGCAAACCGAGAATCCTACTCCTGCCACACGTCCGTTCATGAGCGGGCCGGAATTAAACGCAACACCGGCCGAGCTCCTCCCGTCCGCCCTCAGTTTAAACAATGCCAGACGCCGGCCAAGCTCCTACCGTCCGCCCTCTATTTACACAAGGCCAGACAGACAACGGGCAAGAATCGCACCCCTCCGCCGCTCCCCCATCTCCTCCTTTACCATTTTCTCCACTCTTCCGATGGCTTCCGAAGAGCCGTTCTCCGGCATATTACCCGGCTGGGTGGCCCGCCGAGCCCTCCGGA
Organism: Triticum aestivum; assembly: GCF_018294505.1. Classification (NCBI taxonomy): domain Eukaryota; kingdom Viridiplantae; phylum Streptophyta; class Magnoliopsida; order Poales; family Poaceae; genus Triticum; species Triticum aestivum. Next base: position 346,480,795 of record NC_057808.1, on the reverse strand, counting down.
TACGGGCGAGGCCGCTCGGTGCTTCACCAACCTCACTTGGCCCAACGGAGCCAGTTGCCGCCCCAAGCAGGCGCGTGGTCCAGCAACTTGCCGCTCCAGTTCAGCTCGATGAGGAGTGGCGAGTTGCTCCACGCCAGCACGGCAGCTAGCACGCCGGTACGGGCGCCGTCGCTGCCGCGTCGTACCGCGCCACTAGTGTCTGCGGTGGCCGCGCCTCCCGTGCTTGCGGCAGCGCCATGCAGGCAGAGACAGAAGCCGGGTGCGTGGAGAGCAACGAGTCGGTGGCCAGCTTCTCCGTGTCCGCCGCCATCATCGAGGAGAAGTAGAACACGGGAGGTCGCCGCTACTTGGGACCCATGAAGGCCACCGCCGAGGCGACGATCGCGGATTCAGGTGGTTTCTTTGCTGCTTCGTCTCTTCCGAGGACCTTCATCGACCCCGCAAGTGTCTGACGGACATGAGGAAGACAAAGGGATCCGCGGGCGGCCATTTAGAACTAAAATAAGTCTAGATACATCCATTTCTAGGATAAGTATTTCCGGACGGAGGGAGTATTAGTTATACAAGAGAGCCGGATTGGCACCTCTTAGTTCATGTAAATGTAATGAAATCCATCATGTTTATACGAAGATCCGACTTTTTTATAAGAAATCCTTCATGCTTATATGAAATCAGTCCGTGTTTGCACGAATTTCATCTGGTTGGTTAGAGTTGTAAAAATGTATGCCGCTGGCGTTTGATGCCGTCCTCCGCTTAAGGAAGCGGGAGGAAATTTGCCGGCTGCCGTTGGAGATGCTCTTTATGCTGGAAATAATAGAGTGACATCCAATCCATTTGAGTTAATTGCCTGTATGATTGTCCCTCTATAAAAAGTTAATTGCATGTACAGTGTACACGTGACTTGCAGGGTGGCTACAGCTTCGTACAGAAAGTTAAAAAGAAACAAGTCCATCCTTAATATTGTATTTTAAGTAGTATGCGGGTTCCACTGTCAGTACAGTAGCGAAAGAAGTATATATTAAATAAGTAGAGTAATATATAATATAAAAATATAAAGTTAAAAGACAGAATTCAAACTCATGTCATCGCGTTGCGAGCATCCGGCGCTAACCAGCCCAGCACATTTTTTTTGTAGACCATGCTGGAGATATATCTCCATGTCTACTCTTATATATACTCCATTCGTTCCTAAATATTTGTCTTTTTCAGATTTCAAATGGACTACCACATACGGATGTGTATGTAGACGTATTTTAGAGTGTAGATTCACTCATTTTGCTCTGTATGTCTTTTCAGGAAGGGGTGAGATTTGTCCTTGATTTATTTATGAGGTATCCAGATGGCACTGCACCGCCAAGAAAAGAGGGCAACATCAAAATTATGGACTACTTTTTTGAGTATGTTGGTAAGGTCCGGTCATAGTCACTTGTTGAAATCTCTAAAAAGACAAATACTCCCTCCGTCCGGAAATACTTGTCATCAAAATGGATAAAAGGAAATGTATCTAGACGTATTTTAGTTTTAGATACATCTCTTTTTATCCATTTCAATGACAAGTATTTTCGGACAGAGGGAGTAGAAAACATAGTTGGTGATGATGGTGTGCGTGCCATCCTGCAATATAGGCCGTCGGATTTATATCTAACGGATAGGAAAGAAACTATGGCAATTTTGCAAAAATATACCCACAGGTCTCTCCATGTTCGCAAATAAGGCCTTCCCTCGTTCAACCTTTTCTCTCACAAGATAAACTACTCATACAAATGCATCTTGATGTTCCGTGCAACACGCGGGCAGCTAGCTAATTTCTTTTAAAATAGTTGCTGCGATAATTGGGCTGAAGTGATATATTTTATGTCTACCCCGAATGATTTCAGATTCACTAGTAGTAACAAAGAAAAGGTTGCCTTGTTAATTAACAGAAAACAGGGTGAAAACTATCACATGAGGCCGGTAAAAACAAGGCACACTGGGTTCAGCGTCATCGTCACTACAGCTGTGCGCGTGCGAGAAGTCTACATATCGAGGGGGCTACCGAGCGAGGCACCGAGACACAATGTTTGAGAGAGAAACCAATTGACAGATTATGACCAGATCGAGTTTTCACCCTTCTGCTGTCATTGTTGGGGGAGGGAGAGAAAGACGTATCAAGAGTGTGCGCGGTAGGCACAGAGGCACAACTAGCGAGTGTGTGTGTGTGTTTGAAAGAGGAGTAGATAGATTATTATCAATATCGATGTGCCACCCTACTCCTTCGGTGCCGGGTAGTGTGTGTGTGTGTGTATGTTTGAGAGAGAAGCCAGTCGATAGATTAGTATCAAGATCGAGGTGTCACCCTACTCCTTCGGTGTTG